>NC_087200.1:151719060-151914053 GCF_015104395.2 Macrobrachium nipponense
GATAGTGCTGAAAGGCCTGGCCCTCGAACACTTAGTTAAAGGCTGGGGAGACAGCGTAGGAGGTGGAAGGCTGAGGCTGGGGGGAAATCACATAAATCGGTTGTGACTGAGCCTTAGAAGTAGAGGGTTGGGTTGCTGATTGTACCATAGGTACAGCCGAAACAGCCTGGGTGGGAAAAACAAACGTTGCTCTGCTTCTTTTTAGGTAAGCTGGTAACGTTTAAGTTTCTTTCTGTGTCTTACCTTTTGTAGCTTGATCTTGGCGTCTCTTAGCTGTGAGACCGCAACGATCCTTAAGGCTCGGTTGAGCCTTGTTGCTTCAGCTTGGACCTCCTTGACCATCGACTCAGGAAAGAGGTCTGCCCCCCAGATGTTGGAGGAAAGCAACTTATTCGGCTCATGTCGAATAGTTGCTTCCTGGAGGACATGCTTCCAGCAGTTAACCCTAGCTGTAGCAAACTCAAACAGATCAGACTGGACGGTATGCGTCTGGGACTTAGTCAGGAGCTTGAAGAGCGGCTCTGAAGCATAAGAAAGAGCCGCTACTTCTGTCATTGCCATGGTATTCATGGACCTGGCAAGCCTAGACTTGGCCTCAAATTCAGCTTGAATGAGGCTGTCAGGAAGCCTAGGCAGCTTCTCGCCGAACTGATCCATAGCGCAGTCTGGTTTGAGCTTGCCAGTTGAGAAGGTGTTAGGCAAATCTTCCCACAGATCTCCAAGTGAAGGGAGCAAAGGAGATGTGGGGTCTGCTTCCCTTAATTGTGGTAACGATTCACCTTTCAGGGCAGCCGGAATGGTGACCGTTGCTATCTTGGTTAAGAAGGGAAGAGGAGTTCCCTCCTCCATCGTAAAAATGGTGAAGGGACTCTTAAAGGCTTGTATTCTCGTGTTTGAACAATCCATCTCCTCTAAACACCTGAGCCATTCTCTTTGAGCCTGGTCACGGGAGTAGAGGACTGTCTCCTTCGGTACCTTATCTTCTCTAGTCATGGCTGCGTCAGTAAGTCTGGCGTAGCCAATGAACGGCGGTTGGAGGCCTTCCGGGTAGAACTCGAAGTCCTCGATCCTTCGAGTGCCACATTCCGGGATAGAAATAAGGCCGTCCTGGAAAGGGGCGTATGACGCCACTCTCCAGGGGTTGTTCATAGAGAACGGAGGCAGAGAGTCATGAGGTGGGAGCTGAAGCAGTCCAGCACCGAATGCTGGAGGAGTAGCTAGAGGGGCCTGGTTAAGTCCGGCAGTTATATTGTCCTGAGACGTAATCCTATCGGACAACCAGGAGAACATCTGCTCCATGCTGCTCCTCAGAGAGCCGACCAAGTCTCCCATCTGTTGCAACAATCCAGCATTGGGATCCAAAGCCGGAGCTGCTGCGGAGGTGGAGGGATAACTCGGAACAGGTACCAAGGGGAGAGGAGAGACTGCAGGCTCAGCCGGAGTACGAGGCCTCTCCTTGGAAGACCTGCTCTTAGAGGACTTCGAGCTTGAAGCAGAAGCTCTAGACTTCTCTGCTCCGGGGTTTGTAGCCGGAGACTTACGAGATGTTGACGCCGACGAAGTCTTTTTGGACGACGACGACGTCTTTTTAAGGGTTTTCTGTACCCTCTGGCCCTTCACCTTGGGTTTCACCGAAGCACTGGGTGAAGCATAAAGGAGCTCAGCTCCTGTAAAGCCTTGGAAGGAAGCTGGAGAATTAGCAGGAGAAGAAGATCCAGTGGCGCCCAAGGGAAGCCCTTGGGCGTCCAACGTACCTACCTCGACCAACAGGTCGTCAACACCTACCATCGGTTCAACATTCAAATCCAGTGTCGCGACTTCCGATGAGATATCGTGGCCTGGTTCCTTCATTGAAGTGGCGATCTGCTGTTGGATCGCCGCCATAGTCGGGGCTGCTTCTGCGGGTCGACGTAACCAGTCGACTTGCCGCCGGGGAACAGCAGGACAGCCATCCTCTTCTCCAGGATGTAGGGCTGTCCCTTGGCGGCGTTCTTCCCAAATCCGCCGACCCAAGCCCTCAGGGTTGCCAGAGCGGTCTCTCTAATGGCAGCAGCCTGGAAGAGAGGGCGTTCATTAGTTTTAAGTTTAAACTTGAAATTAAACCTTAAACTAAGACTAGGCTCAACCTAAAAAGTTTTCGGGGATGTAATTCCCAACATAAAGAGAGCTTAAGCTTAAAATAAAAGACTAAAATTAAACTTAAGATCTAAAACAGTCATTAAAATTCATGTATGGAGTTGGAAATACTTACCCCGTCTAAAAACTGACCCACGAGATCATAACAAATAGTGCAGGTTTCGTGGAACCAGACCTGCAGATTCCCATGCGGAGTCGCGCACGGAGCGTGGGACCTGCAGACTTCATGTCCGCAGGGGTCTTGGAGCATGGCGTTACATCCCGGATGCTCACAGTTGGTGGTCTGTAAGTGGAAGGATACATGAGTACCATAAAAGACATCACTTACAGGCTAATTAGAACTCCGATGCATGCCGGAGAGCGAAAAAATTTTGGGCATAACCCCTCCCTTACCGCCTGAATAGGCTATAACCCCGGAGTGATCCGGTGTGAAAACAGAGGTAAGGGAGGAACCTGGCTTAAGCTAGCTTAAATTAAACTTATGATAGCTTAAAATAAACTTATAATACACTTAAGCATAAATTAGCACTAAATTCCGGAATGGTTCCGGGACGCGGAGGTGTTCGTCTCCCGTTATACCGACGAGATGGGATGGTTAGTTAAAAGACCAACTGTACGCCTGAGGTCCGCCCGCAAGCGGGGAACCAGCTCCCTTCCTCGTGATTGATGGAGCTCCGGTAAGATAAAAAAGCACCGACAATCCGGGAAGGGGCGAGAGGGCGAGACAGACTCGAGCAAACATCGGGGCAACGGAGCAACAGAGGAGGGGGAAGGCCAATCCCCCTACCCCGTCACAACAAAGCACCGTGAAGCAGAGAGAACGGTCAAGTCCAGTCCTGTGTCTGTCCAGCCTCCCCTACTCCCTCCGCGTAGGGAGAGAGGGAGACAGGCCCGGGTGGTGCGAGCGAGGACGGACCTCCCTCCCCCCAGCTCTATGGGAGAGCGGGAGGAGGGCAGGGTGACTGGACGGGCGCTGCTGAATCGCGATCACATGGGACCACAAAGCGGAAAACTCGATAAAAACTCACGAAAAACATAGCCTAGGTTAATGCAACCCAAAACTGATCAGCGAGATGCTATCGTAGATGCAACAAAAACTGATGAGAGGAAGCAACAAAACTGATGGGGACCATGATATAATGAACCTAGGCTACGCTAACGTGCCAGACGTCGTAGGCTAACCCAAAATACATAAAATCACTAAAACTTAAATTAAAATGAAAGTAGGGAAAATAAAACAGTAGGAGAAAAAATCCAGGAGTGTACGACTAACCCGAGAGAAAGTCTACCACTCAAAGCTAGCCGGGGCCGATACTAAGAGCTGTGGCTAGGGTCTGGATAGAAACGAAGTGCCTACGCAAGGTAAAGGAAGACATGCATGCATGACATAAACCAATGCAGGCTGGATCGCCTAACATAATATAGATAAACAGTAATAGAGCGTAAAGTAAAAGGGAAGGTTCTAGGTATGGAAGACCAAGAACGAACCCGCCACGAGGCAGAACAATGCCGCCATGCTTCCGGCCGCGAGCCAGCATTTATACCTAAAAAACGGCAAATACTGACTCAAGGCTGGAAAAAACTAAGTAGGAACCTTACGGAATACTTAACTTAGCTGATGCGATGGCTGAACGCTCCATTACTAGATAAAATCCTCACAAAGGGGCACGAAATTCACAGAGACAAAAAAAAAAAGTACGTCCGATGAGGCACGTGCTAACAGAAAGGATGGCCACCAGAGGCGCAGCAGTCAGTAGCGTGGGGTGGAGTAGTAGTAGTCGCTGCCCATTCTGTGGGTCGGCTCCCCTCTTGTGGGGGTTTTGTCGTAGGAGATTTCTATTGGTAAGAGGTTCGTGGTAGTGGTCTCACTCACCCTAGTGTTCATACCGACGCCCTCCTGGAGGGTGAGCGAGTCAGTTATACTGACCTTTTTCTTTATTTTATTTATTCTCTGGTATTTGTTAGTTCATTTACCTTAGAAATAATGGATTAAAGGGATATTTCGCGCAGCGACACGAACTGAGCCCAGAAATGAACTCATAATCTTGAAAACTAAGCGCGCTGTGTTTTTTTGAAAAAAATATTTTTCCCGCTTCCGCGCTCACTCCGAAACACCTCCGGCACACGGGAGACAATTTTTTTTTTACTGCTTTGGCGTTTAAGGGTTAAGGATCTTGACTACTGGGAAAGACTACAATTTCTAAAATTATATAGTCTAGAAAGGAGAAGAGAACGCTACATGATAATTCAGGCATGGAAACAGATAGAAGGAATAGCCGAAAACATCATGGAGCCTAAAAATATCAGAAAGAGCAAGCAGAGGTAGATTAATAGTGCCCAAAACTATACCAGGAAAAATAAGGAAAGCACACAGAACATTAATCTATTATGCACCAGCATCGATAATGCAGCGTCTATTCAATGCGTTGCCAGCTCACCTGAGGAATATATCAGGAGTGAGCGTAGATGTGTTTAAGAATAAGCTTGACAAATATCTCAGCTGCATCCCAGACCATCCAAGATTGGAAGATGCAAAATATACTGGAAGATGTGCTAGCAACTCTCAGGTAGACATTAGAGGTGCCTCACACTGAGGGACCTGGGGCAACCCGAACAAGATGTAAGGTTTGTAAGGTCCCCCTTCTTTCCAGGGCTTTCCTACCAAGTCTGCCCCTACTTGGGATAGATCGGCCTCGGTCATCCCCAAGGTCAAGGCTTGGAAGACAAGATCCCTTCCAAAGGGATCCAAGCCTGCTCCGGAAGACTGTCAGGTCGTCTTCGGCCCCCAAGCCGTCGACTTCCTCTTCCAAGGCTTCTTCCCCACCCAAGGGGTCGAGAGCCAGGTCCTCCAAGGCCAAGCCGACAGAGTCTGGCTTTGACCAGGAGGCCTTTGCAAATCTTCTGATGATGAAGATGAGCAAGGTAGTGGACACCAAACTCGATTCGGTGTCCACTCGACTCGCCTCAGGCCTGGAGACCTCGGGTCAATCGATCTTATCTCTGACCAAGAGGCTCCAAGCCCAGGAGGAATTAGTGTCCGGAATCCTCCAGTCCGGGACCAAGCCACAGTCTGTGACAGTACCGGACGCATCAAAGCTGCTGCCATTCAAGAACAGCAACCCGTGGCGGTTAGCTCTGCACGTCCCATTCTCGGACGGAAAACTGACAATCGAAGGTTGCAGAACTTGGCCGGTAGAGGACTTTGAGTTCTTCCCGGCGGGCCTTCAATTTCCCTTTCCGGGCTACGCTAGACTAGCCAAAGATGCGCTAGTCAGGGTAGGCAAAGTCCCGAAGGAGACAGTCATCTACCCTAGAGACCAAGCCCAGTCTGCATGGGTCCACACCCTTACAGAATGGGACTGCGTCAACAGAAAATTGACGCCCCATAAAGGATGCTTCAAGATGTTTGTGGCCCCACAAGGAGTTCTGACTCCTTGCACGTCGAAGGTGGTGGAGTTGACTCTACAAGCCGCGGTAGAGGAAAAACCTTTACCTCAATTAAAAGAGACAGAGGCTACCGCTTTGCTCTTCCCCGGCGATATATAGTTTTGGACTGATGCTCCAGCTACGTTCACGGTGGGCAGACTCGACCCAGAGTGTGCCTCCGCCCAGTTCACTGAATGTTTACCTAGAATTCCAGGCCCCATGGTCAAATGGGAATTCGAGGCAAGATGCAGGCAGAGTAGGTCGATTAACTCAGTCACCTCGGCGGAGTTGATTGATATGATGTTCGCGGATGAGTCTCTATTTCGAGTCCACACAAAGTCACTATTACAGGCCTTCCAGTCGGACCTGTATGACTTTATAGTGGCTAGGCGAGCCTGCAGGAAGCATGTCTTCGCGAATGCTTCCATAAGGCACGAACCAAACAGGCTCATAAAGGCTTTGATCTGGGGCGCCAACCTCTTCCCTGAGGACGCGGCTAACAACGTCCTCAGCAAGGCAGCTAGAGCTAACCAGAACCTTCGTGTCCGTTGGGGACTTCCTTTCAAAAGGAAGTCTGAGACCCCCGACCACAATCAAACCTAGGAAGAGGCCTGGGAAATTCCAGCCTTACCAGTCCTCTCATCCTCAGACAGTTGTCCAGGCGGTCCCTATCTCCCAGATCGGCAAGCCTTCAACATCCAAGGCTCAGCCACAGCAGCAGTTTGTCCTGGTACAGAGTCCACCGACTCAGCAACCTTCGACTTCAACAGCCTTAGTAGCCTCCCCAGCCTTCAACGCCTCTTTTGAGTCACGAGGAGCATTTCGCGGCTACAATAAACATGCAGGGAGTAGCAGAGCCAGAGGTGCCTTCTGGCAGAGGTGGCTCTAGAGGCAGAGGCTTCAGGGGAGGCAGGGGAGGTAAGACCACAACCAACCAGTGAGACCCCGCAGGTGGGCGGGAGGCTGTATCTCTTTCGGGACCACTGGACCTTCAGTTCATGGGCCCACAGCATAGTATTGAAAGGTCTAGGGTGGAAATGGGAGAAAGGGCCTCCTCCACCAGTCAGTTTCCACCAGACTCCAACGACAGACCTACTTGACTATGCCAAAGATCTCCTCCAAAAGAAGGCAATAAAGAAAGTCAATCGCCTGAAATTCCAAGGACGTCTGTTCAGTGTGCCAAAGAAGGACTCAGACAAACGAAGAGTGATTCTGGACCTGTCCCGTCTCAACTCATACATTCAATGCGACAAGTTCCGCATGCTGACCGTCTCGCAGGTGCGGACCTTACTTCCCCATGGGGTCGTCACCACCTCTATAGATCTTACAGACGCTTACTATCATGTTCCGATAGCAAGAAACTTCTCTCCATACCTAGGCTTCAAACTAGGAAAACAAGCTTACTCATTCAGAGTCATGCCATTCGGGGTCAACATAGCACCCAGAATATTCACAAAATTAGGAGAGACAGTAGTGCAAGAACTAAGAGCCCAAGGGGTAATGCTAGTGGCTTACCTAGACGACTGGCTCATTTGGGCAACCAATGACGAGGAGTGTGCAAAGCAACAGCCAAAGTAATAGAATTCCTAGAGTATCTGGGTTTCGAGATAAACAAGGGAAAGTCTTGCCTCATCCCGGCGTCCCGCTTTCAATGGTTGGGAATCCAATGGGACCTAAACTTACACAAGCTATCTCTCCCATCAAAGAAGTGCAGAGATAGCGAAGGCTACGAGACAGTTCCTCAGGAACAAAAAGGCTTCTCCTAGTACCCAAGAGAGAATTCTAGGTTCGCTTCAGTTTGCCTCAATAACAGACGTCCTGTTGAAAGCCAGGCTGAAGGATATCAATCGAGTCTGGTGGAAGAGAGCCAATAACGAATTCAGAGACAAGATCTCTCTGATTCCGCCGATATTGAAGAAAAGGCTCCGTCCGTGGACGGAACCCCGGAGTCTCTCCAAGTCAGTGCCACTGCAATTTCCCCCATCGTCTCTGATAGTCCACACGGACGCCTTTGTGAGCGGTTGGTGGGGCTACTCCCAGTACAAGAAAGTTCAAGGAACGTGGTCGAATACATTCCGCCAGTTCCACATCAATGTCCTAGAAGCAATGGCCATTTTTCTGACCTTAAAACGTCTGGCTCCAGTCAAAAACAGTCATGTAAGATTAGTCTCGGACAGTGCAGTCATAGTTCATTACATAAACAGAGGAGGCTCCAGGTCGAGCAAAGTAAATCATGTAATGATTTCGATTTTTTCGTTAGCGACGAAAAATTATTGGCACCTGTCAGCTACTCACCTGGCAAAAGTAAGGAATGTCATCGCAGACTAACTATCCAGAACAACTCTACTGGAGTCGGAGTGGTCCTTGGACGTGAAGTCGTTCCGTTGGATTTGCAATCAAATCCCGGGCCTTCAGGTAGACCTGTTCGCCATGGAGTCCAATCACAAACTCCCGTGTTATGTGACTCCCAACCTGAACCCTCTAGCTCCCACCACAGATGCGATGTCCATAGACTGGAACAGTTGGCAGAAAATTTACCTATTTCCACCAGTAAACCTCCTGATGAAAGTCCCGCACAAACTCAGATCCTTCACAGGACAGGTGGCATTGGTTGCACCCAACTGGCCGAAGAGCAATTGGTTTCCTCTTCTACTAGAGTTGAATCTCCGCCCCAGACGGATTCCCTGTCCAGAACTGACTCTGGTAGTACAAACTTGGACTGTGTCAGCTTCCTCAAGAATTCTAAATGCCCTAACTTTATGGACTTCATGAAGTTTGCGGCTCAGAAGGATGCTAGTATCGATCCACTAAACATCCTGTTCATAGAATCGGATAAAAAAGAATCAACACTCAGACAGTATGATTCTGCAGTAAAGAAATTGGCCATCTTTCTAAAAGAATCAGATGCCCAAAAGATTGCTACGAATCTGGCAATTTCGTTCTTTAGAACCCTGTTTGAGAAAGGTCTAGCTGCTAGTACCATTACTACAACCAAATCTGCCTTCAGGAAGATTTTTCAGCTTGGCTTTAATATTGATTTGACAGATTCGTACTTCTCTTCTATACCTTGAGCATGTGCCCGTCTGAGACCAGCGGACCGTCCCCACACGGTCTCCTGGTTTTTAAACGATGTACTCAAATTGGCCTCTGACACTGATAATGATTCATGCTCATATATAACCCTTCTCAGAAAAACATTAATTCTTAATGAGTCTGGCTTCAGGCGCCAGAATATCTGAACTGTCTGCTCTCTCTAGAGACCCAAATCACATCGATTTCCTCCCGTCGGGTGAAGTTCTACTATCACCAGATCGGAAATTCTTGGCCAAGAATGAAGACCCACAAAACAGGTGGGCTCCATGGAAAATTATACTTCTCACACAGGACTCATCATTGTGTCCTATTATCACACTAAAGTCTTATCTGGCCAGAACTTCTGAAAAGTCTTCAGGTCCTCTTTTTATTAGAGAGAAAGGCAATACCATTTCCTTAAAAGGCATTAGACAACAAATCCTTTATTTCATTAAACAAGGCAATCCGGATTCAGTCCCTCACGTCCATGATATCCGAGCAGTGGCTACTTCGATTAACTATTTTCACAATATGAACTTCGAGGATCTGAAGAAATATACGGGTTGGAAATCTCTGGCAGTATTTAGACGCCACTATCTCAAGAGTTTAGAGGCCCTTAAATATTCAGCAGTGGCTGCAGGGCGCATCGTCTCCCCTGAGATGACCTAGTCTTAGAACTCTATTTTCTATTCCTCTTTTCAGCTTAAATTTCCCTTGATACTCACTCTTTACTACCTGCCTCGCTCGTAATCCCTACCTATCTCCCTCTGGTTCCGGGCTGGTTTACTTGTCAATCCATTGCCGGACTTGTACATAGTTTACATTTGTCATTTTTGTATTCCTTACCTGTGGTTTTCCAGAATAGTATGAATCTGGTCATATTGGTTCCTCCTGTCCTACCATTGTATTTTATTGATTTACATTGGTTATTAAACTTAATTTAAGAGTATATTTAGGTTAATTTTAAGAGTACATTTAAGTTTTCTTTTTTCTACATTGGTTATTAAACTTAATCTTAAGAGAACATTTAAGTTTTATTGTTCCTTATATCTTTTGATTTTGTATCTTCCAAGCTTGTATGGCCATTCTCTGATACTATTTCACCGGCCGACAAGGTCGAACCCAGAAAAGGGATTTTGACAAAGGAAAAATCTATTTCTGTGGGAAAACCTGTGTTGCCCGGTGAACCCATCCCTCTCTCTTTTCCTGGTCCCCATCCTGTAGCCAGCCCAAGCTTGGGTGCGTAATCCAGGAATGAAGCTACAAGGCGTGAGTTGTAGTAGTAGCGAGCGGAAGGTAGATGTGGTAGTCCTTGTAACGGCACTTGCCTAGAGAGGGACTTTGAAGGGAATCTTCTAATTGGCAGAAGACCTGTGGTAGTGGCCTCCACTCGCCCCTGTGCTTATACCGACGCCCTATGGTGTTCGAGCTGAGGGTAGTAACTTCAGCATTCCTTTTAGCTTTTTCTCTGGTATATTTAGCATCAATTTATACCTAGAAATGCGTGCTACAGATTTTTCCTATGTCAAAATCCCTTTAATAGACCTTTGCAGATGTTTATATACTGACAATGAATCATATCCTGTATAGTATATTGAATGGTCATCGACAAAAAGCGAGCACTTCATTTAAGGAGGCAAGATTTTTTCCAACCACACTGATCATTGCCACTGAAAAGTGTTACACTTAGAACGCTTCCTTGGGGTACTCCTTCCTCCTGCACAAAAGGCTGGGAGAGAGTTTCCCATTACCTTAAAAAATCTGTCCGTTAAAAAGGAATATGTAAATCTGATCATTCTTCCCCAAATGCCCATCTTGTGCAATTGTTTCATGATGCCCATTCTCCAGGCAGTCATACAATTTTTTGAGGTCAAAAAATAATCCGAAAGTCTGATACTGTTTGGCGAATCCTTGCTGCTTTTGGTTGGTCAGCCTCTGCAAGGGATCAAGGGTGGAGCAGTTTTTCCTGAAATCAAATTGAAGTGATGATATTAATCCTATAGTTTCTAAGTGCCAAATTAATCTAGTATTTATCCTTTTCTCCATCAGCTTACACACACAGCTAGTAAGAGCTATTGGTTTATAGCTGGTGGCTAGGGAAGCATCTTTATTAGGCTTTTTAATAGTAACAACTGTGGATATTTTCCAGTCACTGGGTAAAATTTCAGTTTCCCATATTTTGTTTATAATCTTGAGTGAATGTTTTTTGGCATCACATGGGAAGTGTTTAAGCCTTTCATATATGAATGTATCCTCACCTGGAGTTGCAGTTTCACTAGATTAGAGCACCTTCCGTAATTCTCTCAAGGAAAACTTGAGTTGTATGGTTCAGATTTTCCTGAATCAAATTTAAGAGTCATTTCAGAATTTCTAATTTTTTTATATTCTTGAGAATCATTGTTGGCACTGGAAACTTTAGAAGTGTTCTCCTAGCTCATTGGCAACTTCAGTGGGCTCTGTGGCCATAGTCATTTATTTTTAATGAGGGTAATGGTGATGCTACAAATTTCCCACTCCGTTGCCTTATTTTGTGCCACACCACTTTCAGTGGAGTCTTTGAGTTTATTCCATTAAAATAAAGCCAACTTTCTCTTTTGGCTTTCTTATAAAAGTGCCATTGCTTGGCAAAAGCATGTTTGTAGATTGGTAATTTAGACTGAGGAGAGCCACTAGTTTTGTAACATCTGTAGCACTTCCTAGTAACTTTCCTCAGAATATCACAAGTCTTATTCCACCAGGGAACTGCAGGTCTATGAGGTTTGCCATTTGTTTTGGGAATCGAGCCTTCAGCACTCTTCAGAGTAGATTCAATAAAGTAATCACAAGCATCTAGATAAGAATGAAATGACTCAAACTCCCTATCTAGATCGACACCCTTACTGAATTTATCCCAGTCTGCATCCTATACCTTCCACTTCAGTAAAACTTCAGATGAACCATTCCGAGTATACTTCAAATGGACCAGGTAATAATCACTCCCATTTAAATTTTCGTTAACAGACCAACTAAAATCAAGGTGGATACTTGTTGAAGAGATACTAAGGTTCAGTGCAGAGAAATGATGAGCATGAATGCTGTGGAAAGTCATTGGCCCATTATTATATAGGGTAACATCATTCCTATCAATAAGGTCTTCAATTAATTTCCCTTTACTGTCTGGAAACCAAATTCCCCAGAGGGAGTTGTTGGCATTAAAATCTCCTAAGAGAATTAAAGAAGCTGGAAGTTGGTTAATTAAGGACTGAATATCTTCACTGTTAAAAGCAAGATCTGATGGAAGGTATAAGGAGCATTGTTATCCTCTTTTCCAAGATGACTGACATAGCAACAGTTTGTAGAGTTGTATTTAACTGTATCATGGAGTGCTGTAGAAATTTATTAATGGCACATCGGGATAGCATCAATATAATTGCAGTGGCCCAGGTATAAGCCAATCTGCCTGCTGGGAGTTCTGCCCCCACTAATGGGGACTGGCTCCCCACTCCAAACGTATTGGTGGGCTTCCGAGCAGAAGCCAGGAGTCCCATCCCCAAACACCAGCCCCCCCTGGATTCCGATGGGCCGATCCCTGGAGATGGTTCCGCTCTCAAGATAGCAATAGGAAAAGCCCATCACTATCTCTTAGGTCCAAACCATATCAGGTGGCAAAAACCACCACAACTCCCACAATTAGCTTTGAATGCAAACTCCTTCCAAAGCACGATCCCTTCTCAGACTCACCTAAGCAGTAATATTTTACAAAAAGTGGAAAATTCCATAAAATTTCTCCAAAAAATTAATAATACATGAGACTCTTGGACTCAAACTCAGGAACAGATTCCTAGGGTTCAAGAGCCCCCTCAGCACGTCAAGGTGGTGTCACATTGAGGGGGCAAGGATTCCTGTTGGTGAAGGCTTTGATGACATCACCAAGGATGAAGTTAGCATCCTCATTGATCCCCACCCTGACCCACTGACAGACCAGGATTTGTAAGACCTGATGATGTCTGCCAGCAAGGAAGAAGACACCTCAGTTTAGGAGGAGGACGAGGAGGACCTGACTTTGTTCCAAAATAAGGTTTAGGCTATGTCCTCTTCTGAATTCTCAATACACTTTTCCTCAACCAAAAGAAGAACAGAAGGCAGAGCTAAACCAGAAGTCTTAGTACTAACTAAAGCGCTAGCAAAGGAAAAGCCTAGAATGCATTAGCAAATGAAAAGCTTAGACTGAGTATGGATAACTACAGCCAAAGCACGTGGAGAAGGGGGCAGGTTGATAACCTGACAACTAATTGCTTTCTCAATCTATCTGCTTCCCTTTTCTTCCTCTGCTAATGAACTTAACAAGAAAGTCCTTCAAAAATCCCTCTTCCTCACATTTATTCTCCTAAAAAATCCACATCCTGCTAACACAGTAATCGTCCTATGGAACTTGACTTTCTTAGCCTTGATTCCAGTGGAGGCATCCTTGGAAAAATAAATGTAGTACAGTAGTACCATGATAACAGCAAACAGCCATGAAATACCAACAAGCACCTATACACAGTGGTGGCAAGGAGAATTCTGACAAAAGCTAAAACATTTGAAACACACCTGGTGGAGAACAGGTGTACTAGACAGTCATCCGGGAAGCCATTTGATTTTTTTGTTTGAATGCCAACTCGCCTATCAGTGCAGAGATATAAGCTATCATTAACAGCAAGTAACATTCATCCTAAATAATGTAAAACGGAAGTATAATGGAAAATGTTATAAGAAGTAAAGCATGATGATATACCAACATTTTAAAGTCATGTCATCATATCTAATACTTGGAAGTTAACATTATATGGACTGACTGTTATCAATTTACCTAATGGTGCATCATTTTCAAAACTAACATATTTATATTTCCAAAAATTTAGCCATTAATCTAAAATATAAGAGATATTGCTATTGTGCAATTTCACATGCAATCTAAAGGATATGGAAACTGTTAATGAGATATAATGGAATTATGTAGTATACACTTACTTTGCTGTGGTGAGCAAAACATACAAGGAAACAAATCCTTGGAGGAAAGTTGAAAAGTAAGGATCTTCTTTGTTTGGACTGAAGAAATAGAATCCCAAGGTTGTAAATATTATTAAGATAAATAGGAGGATGCCTAGAACTTCTAAAATAGGTGGCACTGACTGTAAAATCTGGCGCAGGAACCTGTTTAAAATGAAAAAAATGTTCATTTACATTGCATGCATAGAAAATAATCATAGAGCTTTCCATACCCATCATATAAAGGAGCTTATTTTATTAGTCAGTATAATACTATCATGTATAGCAGTTATAAAGAAAATGAGAAAAAATAAGACTATTGGTTGGTCTATCTTATAGGGGGGGATGGGACATAAGGATAATGCCTTTGAGGACTCACAGTGGCTACCAAAAATAGGTTTTCCCTATGTCAAAACCTGATTATTTCATTAGAAATTTTAATGGGGGTCTTGAAAGCTGATGGATTTAGTAGCAAATACAATAGTAATCCTGTCTGCATAAAATATGGAAAAAGTACTCATGCACTGCCTGAGTTCGTATACAGTGGACACCCCTTATATCGCAGTTGTGATTTAGTGACTTCATTTAGTTGTGGATTTTTCTGTGGAACATAAACCAAATAAATTGTGGAAAATTCACTTATTAAAGGATTCTCTGCACAGCAACATTCCATAATTATACTATATTTTTGTGTTACAGTCAAACCTCAGATTTTATATGCCCTAGTTTTTCTACAATTCCGTTTTCATTGACTTTTCCGATAAAATTTTGACTTAGGTTTTGTACATTTCTTTGAAATTCGTATCCCCAGAAACATTCCTTCCAGGGCCCACTCGTGACTAGGCCCATAACGAGGGCTCAAATAAAGCAGCCCATGTTCTGTGACCCATTCTGCCCTTGTATTCATTATTTTTTGTGCCTTTTTTCTTTTTTATTTGAGTGCAATTGCTAAATAAGCCATCAAGGGGCCAAAGAAAGTTCCCAGTACCAGCCCTTCTGTCAAAAAGGCGAGAAACACCCAGGCAGTCCCCGGTTATCAGTGGACTCGGTTCAGGGTGATCCAGTTTTATGGCGCTTGTCTAGCACCATAAAATCAGCGATTTATGGTGCTATAACGGACCGAGTTTTGTTATCTGCGCCATAAGGTGCGGATAGTAGAGTTATGGCACCATGGCATACTTTACATAAACACCATTAACCAGTGCCTATGAATTGCCGAGATTCAGTTAATGGCGGTTTTCACTTATGAGTACCCTGCCAAGAACAGAACCCCCGCCAATAACCAGGAACTGCCCGTATAGAATTTAAGAAAGAACTTGCAGCAAAGTATGAACATTGCGTACGTGTGGCTGATCTTGCTAAGATGTACTGCAAGTCCATATCAACAACAGCTCCATCCTAGCAAAAAGAAAAGAAATCAAGGCAACTGATGTTGCGAAAGCAGTAACAACTTAACAAAACAGAGGTTGCAACTACTTGAAGATACTGAGAAGTTGTCATTGGTTTGGATCAACTAAAAACAATTAATGGGAAACAGTGTGTCAGAGGCGATAATTTGTGAAAAGTGAAGGATGTTGCGTGCCGGTCTCAGCAAGAAAATGCCTACAAGTGCTGCTGCTGTTAGTGAATTTAAGGCCAGCATAGGCTGGTTTGAAAAATTCAAAAAGCAAACTGGCATACATAATGTGCCTACTTCAGTGATTAAGAATGTGTTTGCACAGTGGAGAGGTAAAAAATTTTGTGGAGAACTATCATCACTACAAAGATGTAATCCATGTCTCCAACACGTTCAATGACCATGCCTTATTTTATTTTAGGCAAATTTCAAAGACATCAGATACAAAGTTCTGTGGACAGTTTTGTGTGACAGGGCTCCAGTGACGACTTTCAAGCTGGTCCTAGTGCCTGTAAATAACGAAGAGGGAAGTAACCCTAGATAGTGCCAGTAAAAAATAAAGAGAAATAACCCCAGATAGGTCTTTGATAATCAAAGTCCTTCTGTAGGGGGATTCCCCTCCCAAACAATAACCCCTCTTCCTCCCTCTCCCCTCCTCTCCGTCTTCCTTAAGGGAAAGAGTGATGTTAAATGTTTATTCATCCATTTCATTAGTCATTTATATTTATTTCTCATTGTTTTCTGTATGTAAAACTGTTTATTCTAAATAAAATGTATTTTTAAAAATATGTTTGGGTGTCTGGAATGCATTAACTGGATTTACAATATTCCTTAAAAGAATTATTATTTTGGATTCATATATTTCAGATTTCATGAGATGTTCTGGAACATAGGTACAAAAGCTGAAGTTCCACTGCATTTCTGGGCTCAGCTCGTGTCGCTGCGCGAAATATCCTTTAATCTATTATTTCTAGGGTAAATGTACTAACACATACCAGAGAATAAATAAAATAAAGAAAAAGGTCAGTATAACTGACTCGCTCACCCTCCAAGAGGGTGTCGGTATGAACACTAGGCGAGTGAGACCACTACCACGAGCCAAAAGCCAATAGAAATCTCCCACTACAAAAACCCTCCAAGAGGAGAGCCGACCCACAGAGTGAGCAGCTCGTACTACTACTACTCCATCCCATGCTGCCGACTGCTGCGCCTCTGGTGGCCATCCTTTTAAGTTAGCGCACACGAGTCACTTGTGCTATTTTTCTCTCTGTGTTTTTTGTGCCCTTTCGTTGGATTTTTACTATAATGGAGCGTGCAGCTATCGCAGCAGCTAAGTTAAGTACTCAGTATTTATGGTTAGTTGGTTTTTTCCGGTCCCGAGACAGTATTTGCCGTTTTTTAGGTATAAATACGTACTCGGGGTCGGAAGCATGGCAGCATGGTTCTGCCTCGTGCTGGGTTCGTTCTGGGTCTCCCATACCTAGAACATCCCCTTGTCTGTGTACGCTCTATATATATTGTTATCCGTTTTACTTAGGGTACTGTCTACTCAGGTTTGTCATGCATGCATGTCTTTTACCTTATGTAGGCTCCTTCTATCCAGACCCTAGTCCCGGCTCTTTGTATCGGCCTCTGACTAGCTTTGAGTGGTAGACTTGCCTTCGGGTTAGTCGTACACTCCTGGATTTTTTCTCCTACTATATTGCTTTCTTTCTTTTATTTTTGATTAATTATACTATGTATTTTGTTATGGTTAGATTGTTAGGCGTCTGGCTTAGCCTAGGTCCTGGCTCATTGAGCCTATACTACCGCTCATCAGTTCGGTTGCTTCCATATAGCATCTCTCTGATCAGTTGGTTTTGGTCCAGTGGGCCTATATGCTACTGCTTTTCAGTTCAGTTGCTTCCCCATAGCATCTCTCTGATCAGCTGATTTGTCCTAGGCTTAGTTGTCTTGTTTTGGTCTTACCGCCTCGTGGTCACTACGTGATCACGAGACAGCCAGACGCCTGCCCAGTCACCTTCCCCCCCCCTCCCGCTCTTCCATAGAGTCGGGGGAGGTGCGTGTCGGTCTGCCATGCTCGCTCCTCTTACCCGAGCCTGCCTCCCTCTCTCCCCCCAGGCGGAGGGACTTGGGAGACGGGACAGACCCAGACTGGTCTCGACCTCTCCGGCTTCTCGGTCCGGCCGGATGGTAACGTGTTGGGGGGTACTGGCCCTTCCCCCCATCCGTTGCTACCTTGTCGCTCCGGGCTAGCTCGAGCCTGTATGTCGTCTCGCTCTTTCCCTCCTTACCAGGGCTCCTTTCCTACCGGAGTCCTGGCATCCAGCGGAAAGTTATTAGTCCACCCAGTAGAGTGGACCGGAACATACAGTGGGTCCCTACTAACCTTACTGTATTGCGGAGTTACTACACTCCGCTACGCACTGGACTCGGTCCGGTTCGTTTGAGTTTTAGGTTTAAGTGTGATTAGGTTAACTATAAGTTTATCTTAAGTACCTTAAACCGTCCCCCCCTCCCTTCCATATCTTACCGGATCTCTCCGGGATTATAGCCTATTCAGGCGAAGCAGGGAGGGGTTATGCCCAAATTTTTTCCGAGCTCCGGCATGCAACGGAGTTCTTCTGTCCTTTAGCCTGTAAGTGTTATTCTTTAAGATACTCATGTGTCTTCCCACTTACAGGCCACCAACTGTGAGCATCCGGGATGCGCCGCCACACTTCAGGACCCATGGGGTGGACCGAAAGTTGCCGGTCCCATGCTCCATGCGCGACTCTGCACGGGAACATCCAGGTCTGGTACCATGAGACGTGTACCATATGTTACGATCTGGTGAGCCAGCTTTTAGACGGGGTAAGTATTCCATCTCCGGTAGCTGCTCCGCTTCTGTTTTAATGCTTAAGTTTTCATCATTCACTTTAACTTAAGGCATCTAGTTTAAGTTATACTTTAAGTTTTAGTTTTAAGTGATTCTTAAATCTAATCTACGCCCTCTCTTCCAGGCGCCGGCAGTGAGGGATACCGCACTGGCTACCCTGCGGCCTGGGTCGGCGGTTTTGGGAAAGAACGCCGCCAAGGGTATGCCCTACATTTTAGAGAAACAGTTAGCAGGTATTAATCTTCCCCGGAGGTAAGGCGACAGGATACGTCGACCCAATAGAGGCGGCCCCGACTATCGCCTTCATCCAACAACAGCTGGCTGCCTCATTAGCTGACCAAGACCAGGATCTCCACGGAAGTCGCGACTTAGATATTAATGTAGAACCTATGGTAGGTGTAGACGATCTGTGGTCGAGGTAGGTACTGTGGACACCCAAGGGTCACCCTTGGGTGTTTCTGTTTCTTCTACTCCTGCAACCTCTCCATCCTTCAAGGCTTTACTGGTGATGATTTGTATACTCCTCCTGACGCTTCGGTTAGACCTAAGGTCAAAGGTCAAGATATGTGAAATCCTTGTCCAAGACGTCGTCGTCGTCTAGAAGACGGCTTCGGCTTCACAGCCTCTCACTAAGTCTCCGGCCGGGAATCCCGGAGCAGACAGGTCTAAAGCTTCTAGCTCCGGCTCTAAGTCCTCAAGGAGTAAATCCTCCAGAGAGAGATCTCGTACTCCGGCAGAGTCACCAGTCCGCTACCCCTGGTTCCAATTCAGAGCCACCCCTCCACCTCCGCAGCAGCTCCGGCTTTGGACTCCAATGCTGGCCTGTTGCAACAGGTGGGCGACCTGGTTGGGTCCCTAAAGGAGTAGTATGGAACAAATGATCTCTCGATTGTCGGATAGGATTACTTCCCAAGACTCCATTATAGCCGGACTGAGAGAAGCCCCTCTAGCCTCTCCTCCACTTTCCAATACAAGTGGAACTCAGCTTCCTCCGTCCTGACTCGCTACCTCCGTTCTCGATTGAACAAACCCATGGAGAGTAGCGTCATACGCCCCCTTCCAAGACGGTCTCATTTCTATACCGGAATTTGGAACTCGAAGGATAGAGGACTTGCGAGTTCTACCCGGAAGACCTCCAGCCTCCGTTTCATAGGCTACGCAAGGCTCACAGCTTCAGCCCATGGTTCGGGATGATAGGGTACCAAAGGAGACAGTCCTCTATTCACGTGACCAGGCTCAGAGAGAATGGCTCAGGTGTTTAGAGGACATGGATTGTTCTAATACCAAGATACAACCTTTTAAGAGTCCCTTTACCATTTTCACAATGGATGAGAGTACCCCGCTCCCGTTCCTGACAAAGATCGCGAGGTCTACCATCCCAGCGGCCCAGAAGGGGAACCCATGCCTCAATTGAAGGAAGCAGATCCCACATCTCCGTTGCTCCCCTCAGCCGGAGAATTGTGGGAAAGACTTGCCGAACACCTTCTCAGCTGGCAAACTCAAACCGGACTGTGCTATGGAGCAGTTTGGTGAAAAGCTACCCAGGCTCCCAGATAGCCTTATTCAGGCTGAATTTGACGCGAAATCGCGATTAGCCAGGTCAATTAACTCTATGGCTATGTCTGAGGTAGCAACCATAGCCTATGGCTCGGAACCGCTTTTTAAACTCATGACCAAAGCCCTGACTCAAACGGTACAGTCGGATATGTTTGAGTTTGCCACTGCTAGAACGAATTGTAGGAAGCATGTCCTACAAGAGGCAACCATTCGACATGAGCCGAATAGGTTACTCTCGTCTAACATCTGGGGAGCAGATCTCTTCCCAGAAGCTATGGTGAAGGAAGTTCAGACAGAAGCTACGAGGCTGAACCAGAGCCTTAAGGACCGTTGGGGCCTTACGGCTAAGAGGAGGCAAGACCAACACCTAAAGGTAAGGGACAGAGGAAACCTAGGCGTTTCCATCCTTACCAGAAAAAAGCAAGCCACGCTTTCTCAGCAAATTCCAGCGGTGCCCTTAGTGCAAAACAGCCCAACCTTCCACTTCTAAGGGAAGGCTCAATCACAACCAATTTATGTGATATCCCCTCAGCCTCAGCCCTCCACCTCTTACGCCATCTCTCCAGCTTACAATCAAGCCTTCGAGAGTCAAGCTTCACAGAAGTATGACCGCTCGGGTAAGGGAGGCAGAGGTAAGCGTTCCTTTCGTGGGAGAGGGTCGGGAGGCCCCTTTAATAGGGGAAAGCACTTCAGAGGAGGTCGAGGCGGTTACCAGAACCAATGAAGAACTTCAGGTAGGAGGGAGGCTGTTTCACTTTCGCCACCGGTGGAACTTCAGCGAATGGGCTCAGAGCATAGTATCAAAAGGCTGGGTGGAGCTGGTTGACGAACCCACCTCCATCCAGACCTTTCCGTCAACTTCCTTCCAAGGAATTGACAGAGTACGCAGAGGACCTCCTTCAGAAAGGAGCTATAGCGAGAGTCAAGAGATTGAAATTTCAAGGTCGCTTGTTCAGCGTGCCAAAGAAAGGCTCACAAAAAAGAAGGGTAATCTTAGACTTGTCCCGCTTAAACTTAGTCATCCGCTGCGACAAGTTCAAGATGCTCACGATCTCGCAGGTGCGGACCTTACTTCCCCGTGGGGCCGTCACCACCTCTATCGATCTTACAGACGCCTACTATCATATCCCTATTGCAAGACACTTCCGTCCTATCTGGGTTTCAAGATAGGAGACCAGGCATTCTCCTTCAAGGTAGTTCCCTTCGGACTCAACGTGGCACCCCAGGGTGTTCACGAACTAGCGGAAGTGGTAGTGCAACAACTCAGGTCACAAGGGATTATGGTAGTAGCGTATCTCGACGATTGGTTGATCTGGGCTTCAACAATCGAGGAATGCAACAGAGCTACACTGAAAGTGATTCAGTTCCTGGAATATCTAGGCTTCAAGATAAACAGGACCAAGTCAAGACTCACTCCAGAGTCAAACTTTCAGTGGCTGGGCATTCAGTGGAATCTATCTTCCCATACTCTGTCGATTCCGTCAACCAAAAGGAAGGAAATAGCGAAGTCAGTCAAGCAATTTCTAAGTCACAAACTGGCGTCAAGAAGGGCTCAGGAGAGGATCCTGGGTTCTCTCCAGTTTGCATCAGTGACGAACGTCTTAATGAAAGCCAAACTGAAAGACCTAACCAGAATCTGGCGCTCACGAGCAAATGTCAGGTCCAGGGACAAATTATCCTCAGTCCCTCTGATTCTAAAGAATCGACTTCGGCCGTGGGCGAAAGGCAAGAATTTGTCAGTGTCAGTACCCCTTCAGTTCCCTCACCAGGGATCACCATCCACACAGACGCGTCTTAAGCGGTTGGGGAGGGTATTCCCAGGTCCAAAAAGGTTCAAGGAACTTGGTCACCTCAGTTCAGTCAGTTCCATATAAACGTACTGGGAGGCAATGGCGGTGTTGTTTGACTCTAAAAAGATTGCGCCCACCAAGTACTCCCACATAAAGCTAGTTCTGGACAGCGCAGTGGTAGTACATTGTATAAACAGGGGAGGCTCCAAGTCACGTCATCTAAATCATGTCATGGTAGCCATCTTCTCCCTGGCAGACAAGTTCAGTTGGCATCTCTCCTCCACTCACATAGCTGGAGTGAGAAACGTCATAGCAGACGCGTTATCCCGATCAGTGCCCCTAGAGTCGGAATGGTCACTGGACAACAGTTCGTTCCAATGGATCCTCCAAAGAGTCCCAGGGCTACAAGTGGATCTCTTCGCATCTCAAGCGAATCACAAACTGCCGTGTTATGTAGCCCCCAACCTGGACCCTCTGGCCTATGCCACGGACGCCCTGGCTCTAGACTGGAACAACTGGAAGAAGATTTATGTCTTTCCTCCAGTGAATCTTCTCATGAAAGTTTTAAACAAACTCAGGACATTCAAGGGTCAAGTGGCTCTAGTAGCCCCAGACTGGCCGAAGAGCAATTGGTATCCCCTGATTCTGGAGCTGGGCCTTCGTCCTCTTCGGATCCCCAACCCCAGGCTCTCCCAGTCAGTACAAACGAAGACTGTGTTCGCTTCCTCAGGGATTCTCAAAACCCTAACTTTATGGACTTCATGAAGTTTGCGGCAAAAAGAGATGCGAATATTGACCCTCAGAATATTCTCTTCTTGGAATCCGATAAAAGGGATTCAACTTTGAGGCAGTATGATGCTGCTGTCAAAAAGTTAGCAATCTTCCTGAGAGAATCAGATATTAGAATCATGACAGTTAATTCAGCTATATCCTTTTTCAGATCCTTATTTGAAAAAGGTTTAGCAGCTAGCACGATTACGACAAACAAGTCAGCCTTGAAAAAGATATTTCAATTTGGGTTCAACATAGACTTGACGGATTCCTACTTCTCGTCTATTCCTAAGGCATGTGCTAGACTTAGACCTTCTGTAAGGCCTACGTCAGTTTCATGGTTCTTAAACGATGTTCTAAAACTGGCTTCAGAAACCGATAATGACACATGCTCGTTTATAATGCTCTTAAGAAAAACCCTGTTTTTTTGTTTATAAGCTTAGTTCAGGAGCAAGAAGTTTCAGAACTGTCGGCTTTATCCAGAGATCCGGATCATATTCAATTCCTTCCACAGGGGAAGTCCTACTTTCTCCGGAACGGTAAGGAACGTAGCTTTTAGCAAAGAATGAAGATCCTTTGATGAGGTGGGAACCGTGGAAGGTACTACCCCTTCCACAAGATGTATCTCTTTGTCCAGTTACAAACCTTACGAGCCTTTCTGTCCAGGACCATCCTCATCCTCATCGGGTTCCCTCTTTAAGAGGGAAAAAGGTGGAACTTATCCATTAAAGGCATCAGGCAACAAATCCTGTACTTTATTAAGCAAGCCAATCCTGACTCTTTCCCGAAAGCACATGATGTCAGGGCAGTAGCCACCTCAATTAATTATTTCCAACACATGAACTTCGATGAGTTGAAAAGTATACCGGATGGAAATCGCCGACAGTGTTCAAACGCCATTACCTTAAGTCCTTGGAAGCTCTGAAATTTTCAGCAGTAGCAGCGGGTAACATAGTTTCCCCTGACTCTAGTTAATTTGTAGTAGAAGATTCAGTCCTCCTTTCTACCTGCCTCACCCAACAGTTCGTCTATTCCTACCATGTTCATTTACATTCACCTTGTGTCTTAGCTGCTTTTATGATAATGTAGTGGGTACCCCTTATTTTTTTTTTGCTAGGGATACTCACAGATGATTATAGATATTGATCTCATGGATGTTACCCCCTTATTTTTATGCTAGGGGATACATCTTATTTATAATGGTTACGGGTTTTGTATATTAAGTCATATACATTCCTTATATATTATCATTGTTGATTAATTTTGTTTATTTGATTATTTTAATTGCTATTATATTTTTGATACATGCCATTACACAGATACCTTTTTGTTACAGGTAAACCATTTTATCTCTGTACATATGTAAATTACCTTATGATAAGAAACATGATTAGAATTAAGTGTAATTTAAGCATATTTCTATTTTTGTATCACTGTGTATTTGTATCTTTCTAGCAATTATATTCTTTTTGTATATTTATTTTATCTTTTATTTGAGACCTATTCTGTTTTATTTTATTACTTTTGTTTACAATCTTGTGCTATTTCTCTGGTACGATTTCGCGCAGCGACACGAGCTGAGCCCAGAAAAAGGGATTTTGACGTAAGGAAAAATCTATTTCTGGGCGTTGGCTCGTGTCGCCAGCGAAATCCCACCCTACCCATCCCTTCGCCCAAGATTGTCTGCTAACTTCAGGATGGCCACCAGAGGCGCAGCAGTCGGCAGCATGGGATGGAGTAGTAGTAGTACGAGCTGCTCACTCTGTGGGTCGGCTCTCCTCTTGGAGGGTTTTTTTTGTAGTGGGAGATTTCTATTGGCTTTTGGCTCGTGGTAGTGGTCTCACTCGCCTAGTGTTCATACCGACACCCTCTTGGAGGGTGAGCGAGTCAGTTATACTGACATTTTTGGGTTTATGACCTTTTTCCCTTCTTTTATTTATTCTCTGTATGTGTTAGTACATTTACCCTAGAAATAATAGATTAAAGGATTATTTCGCTGGCGACACGAGCCAATCGCCCAGAAATAGATTTTTCCTTACGTCAAAATCCCTCCCTTTTTTTATGACTAAATAAATTTTTTATGATAAAATTACTTACTAATTTTCAAATATTAATATTAATGTAAAAACAGCAAAATCTCACTAAAATATATACCAAATTAAAAAGAAATTCATGTATAAAAAAATGATCATCCAGCCATTTGTAATGTTGACAGTCAGAATCAGCTGATTGTGCCTACAACCGAAAGAACTAGGAACATTCTTTAATTGTAATAAAGTATGAATTACTGTATCATCGACACAAAATATGCAACTAAACTCCATGCTCACGTCGCATATGAATGAGTGCATGCATACGTATGAATGTTACAATTATTTATAGTCAGTTCCCGGTTATCGGCGGGGGTTCCATTCCCAGAGGTGTGCCAATAAGTGAAAACCAGTCATCAGCGCCTTAAGCACCCTTATGGTGCGCCATAAGAACCCCTATTTTATGGCACTAAACAAGCCCCATAAAACCAAACCACCGATAACCGAGTCCGCTGATAACCGGGGACTGCCTGTACTAATTTTCAAATATGTATGTACAAATATTAATGTAATATGATATTGTTAGTATACAATAAAGTTTTGTACATACTTACCTGGCAGATATATACATAGCTTACGACTCTGACGTCACGACAGAAAATTCAAAACTCGCGGCACACGCTACAGGTGATCTACCTTACCCGCCGCTGGGTGGCGGGTGTAAGAACCAACCCCCCTTTCCAGCCAGATTTTTCTCTTCCACCTGTCTCCTGAGGGGAGGCTGGGCGGGCCATCAATCGTATATATCTGCCAGGTAAGTATGTACAAAACTTTATTGTATACTAACAATATCATTTTGTACATTGAACTTCCCTGCCATATATTACATAAGCTGATTGACACCCTTGGTGGAGGGAAAGAGACTTATAAGTCCAGAGAAAGGGGAAAAAACATATGTTAAAGTAATAAATACCCTTGGTTCTTACCTGATTTAGGCAGAAGACTTCATAACTACTGTCTACAAGTCTGCGTTGCCTGAAGAGTTACAGCGAGGGTGTGACCTACAGCTGAAAAACTCTTTGGGTCTACCAATGGGAACTGACTCCGCTTACTTGGTAGAATCCAGTTAGGGTCTAGCCAACGGGGATCAACCCACTTAAATGACAGAGCCTGTCCACTACCATTGCAAGGAGCTTCCAGCACAAAACGATCACCTAACCAAAACACAAATGTTAACACTACGAAAGAAGGAGATGCCTCCTGCATCCTCCTTCCCACAACCAAAAAACACAATAGAAATACAATAAGGGAAAATATTTAAAAAGGATATGCTTCAGCTCCCTGCCCCAGCACTGAATCCGCTGATACGTACGGGCCTAACCCAAAGCACTTCTCATACGTAATTCTTACGTCTTTCAGGTAGTGGTTGGCAAAGACTGACTCACACCTCCAATAAGTCGCCTTCATGGTTTTGTTTTGGAAGGACATGTTCTTCTTGAAGGCAAAGACGTAGAGATGGCCCTTACCTCATGCGCCTTGACTTTAAGAAGTCTAAACTGATCTTGGTCAGAGATCGTGAGCTTCTTTGATAAGGTTCCTTATAAAGAATGACAGAGCATTCTTTGATAAGGGCCTACTAGGATCTCTTACGGAACACCATAGGATGTCTGAGTTAGCCCCAAGTTTTTTCTTCTTCTGGAGATAAAACTTTAAGCTCCTTACAGGGCAAAGGGTCCTCTCCTTTTCTACTCCAACTAGAGAAGATAAGCTTTTAATTTCGAAGCTCCTGGGCCAAGGTGAAGAGGGGTTTCATCTTGGCCAAGAAAGACGGAGAAACGAACACACAGCTGAGTCTCCTTGGAACCCAACATCTCCCTCCAAGCTTGCAGTTCGCTTACTCTCTTAGCCGAAGCTAAAGCGCAGAGAAACAAGGTCTTCATAGTAAGATCTCTGAAGGAAGCTGAATGGAGAGGTTCGAATCTAGCGGATCTTAAAAACGATAGTACTACATCCAGGTTCCAGCTTGGTGTTAAACAAGAGTTCCTTTTAGAAGTCTCAAACGACTTGATTAAGTCATGCAGATCCTTATCTTCAGAGATGTTTAATCCCCTGTGTCTGAACACAGAAGATAGCATACTCTTGTAGCCCTTAATGGTTGAGACTACCAAACCGCATTTTTCCCTCAGGAAAATAAGAAAATCTGCTATCTGGGTCACAGAGGTACTGGAGGAGGAAATGTTCTGATTCCTGCACCAAAGTCGAAAAACATCCCACTTCGACTGGTAGACCCTGGAAGTGGAAGGTCTACGTGCATTGGCAATTGCTCTTGCAGACTTTGCCGAAAACCCCTTAGCTCTGACCAGACTCTTGATAGTCTGAATCCAGTCAGACTGAGAGCGGGGAGGTTCTTGTGAAACCTGTCGAAGTGGGCTGTTTGAGCAGATCGACTCTTAGTGGCAGGGATCTTGGAACATATACCAACCATTCCAGTACATCTGTGAACCAGTCCCGGGCGGGCCAGAATGGAGCTATCAAGGTCATCCTTGCTCCTTCTGACGCTGAGAATTTCCTTAGGGTCTCCCCTAGAATCTTGAAAGGGGGAAACGCATAAAGGTCTAGGTTGCTCCAGTCCCACAGGAACGCGTCTACCGCTACTGCTTTCGGGTCTGAAATCGGTGAACAGTACAGGTCTATCCTCGCGTTTCCTGGCAGTTGCGAAGAGGTCCAGATGAGGTCTGCCCCCCAGATCTTCCACAGTCCCTGGCATTCGTTCCGAGTGAAGGGTCCATTGCTGAGGAAGGACTTGGTTTCTTCTGCTGAGCAGATCTGCTCTGACATTTCTTTCTCCCTGTACGAACCTGGTGAGGAGACTTATCTCCCTTTCCTCCGACCACAAGAGGAGCATTCTTGCTGTTTCGTACAGGGAGAATGTGGTGTTGTCCGAGTTGACCTGAACTGAAGACTTCTGAACGAGAGGTTCGAACTCCTTGAGGGCTAACCAAATCGCCATGAGTTCTTTTTTTTTGATATGCCAGGACACCTGTTCCCCCATCCAGTGCCTGACACTTCTCTGGATCCTAGAGTCCGCTCCCCAAACCTTTGTTCGATGCGTCTGGCAAAATAACCGAAAGGGAAAAAGACTAGGTCGGGGTTCTTCAACCGTAAGGAAATGCCTTCCTTGAAAAGAAGAGGGTCTGCCCACCAACGGAGATCCTCTTTTATCTCGTCTGCAAAACTCAGCAGTCTGGCACCTACTGCAGTCTGGAGGACACTCGTACTACTTCTTCGCTCTGATTGAACGAGAGAAGGTCCTTCCTCTTCTAGGAGGTCTTGTTCCTCTGGAGGAAGAAGCGCGGGAAGAAGGGCCTCCTCGAAAGGGCTCTTGCTTGATCAACATCTTCTTCGCCTTAGGCTGTAAGGATGCCTTAGGAATTCTCGCTGAGCGAGCCAACATATCTTGCGTCGCTTTAGCAGAAAGAGCGTTGGAAATGTCGTTGATGATCTTCTTGGGGAAGAGTTGCTGGGAAAGATGAGCATATAACAACGACGATCTCTGAGCATGCGACACCGCCTTGGTTAAAAAGGAGCAGAAAACTGCCCTCTTCTTAACAACTCCTGCCCTGAAAAGTGAAGCTATCTCTCCAGAACCGTCTCTCACTGCCTTGTCCATGCAAGACAATACTGAATGTAAATCCTCTGGAGATAAAGAGGCTTGATCCCTCGTCTTCTTAGCTAAGACTCCTAGGGTCCAGTCGAGGAAGTTAAACACTTCCAGAACCCGGAACATTCCCTTCAGAAGGTGGTCGAGTCGCTCATTCCCCACGTCGTCTTAGCAGAATTAAGTGCTGAACGACACACGGAATCCCACCAAACGAAGAGAAGTCCGAGTCTGCAGAAGCTGGAAGAGTCAAACCCAAAGGCTCCCCCGACTCGTACCAGAATCCCATCTTTCCGGTAAGCTTGAAAGGTGGGAAGGAAAAAACTGTCTTCCCCTTCTCCTCCTTAGAGACCAACCAATCGTCGAAGCACTTGAGCGCTTTCTTCATTGACACCGTAGGTTTCATCTTCACCACCGACGACGTCTTCGTAGTTTTGGCTGTAGAAAATAAGGAAGGGGGAGACGGAGGTGCAACCGCCGAAAGAGACTCTCCAAATTCTTGTAAGAGGAGTTCAGTCAATCTCTTGTAACAGGAACCTGAAGAATTCTTTGGAAGATCTTCCTCGGAAGCACCATCCTTCTTCCGAAGAAAGACGTTTGGAAGATCGGCTGTCTATAGGAGAGCTTTTCCTAGGAGAGCGCCTACCAGGAGAACGCCTACCAGGAGAACGCCTACTGGGAGAGCGCCTGCTGGGAGAGCGCCTGTTGTGAGAGCGCTTGCTGGGAGAGCGCCTCCAGGGAGAGCGCCTACTGGGAGAGCGCCTGTTGGGAGAGCGCCTACTAATAGAGCGCCTGCTAGAGGAGGCGCGTCTGTCAAAATCCTTATCCAAGACAACTGAAGGGCTCCTAGTATGAGGAGAGCACCTATCAGGAACCTTACGCCTGCTAGGCTCTAGGCGCCTGTCAAGTTCTAAGCGCTTGTCAGGCCCTTGGTGCTTGTCCGATCCCACGCGCTTGTCAGGCTCTTGGCACCTGTCACAAAGCAAAAAGTCTTCCGAAAGAGACTCTCCAAATTCTTGTAAGAGGAGTTCAGTCAATCTCTTGTAACAGGAACCTGAAGAATTCTTTGGAAGATCTTCCTCGGAAGCACCATCCTTCTTCCGAAGAAAGACGTTTGGAAGATCGGCTGTCTATAGGAGAGCTTTTCCTAGGAGAGCGCCTACCAGGAGAACGCCTACCAGGAGAACGCCTACTGGGAGAGCGCCTGCTGGGAGAGCGCCTGTTGTGAGAGCGCTTGCTGGGAGAGCGCCTCCAGGGAGAGCGCCTACTGGGAGAGCGCCTGTTGGGAGAGCGCCTACTGGGAGAGCGCCTACTAATAGAGCGCCTGCTAGAGGAGGCGCGTCTGTCAAAATCCTTATCCAAGACAACTGAAGGGCTCCTAGTATGAGGAGAGCACCTATCAGGAACCTTACGCCTGCTAGGCTCTAGGCGCCTGTCAAGTTCTAAGCGCTTGTCAGGCCCTTGGTGCTTGTCCGATCCCACGCGCTTGTCAGGCTCTTGGCACCTGTCACAAAGCAAAAAGTCTTCCGAAGAAGAGCGTCTATCAGACGCAAAGCGTTTGCGAGGTACTGAGTGCCTATCTGATCGAGTGCGCTCGCAAGGAGGAGATAGTCTAGTCTGTCTCTTGCTAGGCTCTTTGCGCCTACTATCGTCTCTGAGTTTGACAGATGGCGAACGAATCTCAGGCGAAGAAACAAAATCCAGAGAAAAATGCCTACTAGTCTCCGTGCGCCTGTGCAGAGGAGAGCTTCTTCCAGGCGAAGAGCGCCTACTGCGATCCTGGACAGAACGAGAATCCTGGTACTTGTCATACTCTTGACGCTTACAAGAAGAGGAGCGAGTCTTCGGAGAGCGATGTCTATCCTCCCTAAAACTAGGAGAGCGGTGTTCAGGAGAAGAACGCCTGTCAAGATCCTTACGTCTGCTGGCATGAGAGGAGCGCCTGCTCAGAGAGCGACTGAGTCTCTCTTTAATGAAAGAGGCTCTGCTGCGAGGCTCTTGCACTCTTTCTGCATTAGGCGAAAAATCCGCAGAATCCTTCTTCGACTTCTTCACCGGTAGAGAGATGTCCTTCCGACGGTGAGAACTCCCCGCTAAAGAATTGGCTAAAGCAGAAATCTGCGCCTGTAGGCCGGCCAAGATGCGCGCTGGCGATCTCTCAAAATCTTCGGCAGGAGTAGAAGCCCGAGCGTGGAAAGGAGAAGAGGATCCTTGAGATCTCCTGGTTCTCTTACGCTCGATCTCTGTTCTTCTGAGAGGATTCGGGCTGGAAGAAGGGCGCAAGGTTCCGTTCCAAGCTCTCTTGAGAGGGGGAGATGACTCCGAAGCGCTCCATCTACGCTTAGGAGAAGGAGACGAAGAAGACGAGAAGCACTGTCTCAACACTTCCTTCTTGGCTCTATCCAAGGCAGCCTGGGAAACGAGCAACAGGATTCTTGCCCGAGGGGACGCCTGACCGGTGGGGGTTCTCCCTAACCTTCCTGCGGCTTTCGACTTTCCTCCTCCACTGGGTCTGAGAGTCTGGAAGAGGTCTAGGCCTAGAAGCGTTAGTGAGCCGGTCAGACGCACCCTCCACTGCACTAGGGGCACTGCACTTATCACTTGCACTGTCACTCTTACCTTTATAAGAGCGTACTTTGCTCTCGTTACTCCTTACTGCGTTCTCCGAACACGAATCTTCGGGTTCAAAGCTAGGAGCAGGGGCTGAAACAGGAGAAGGAACTACGTCTACTATTGGGTTCTCAACATCAAGTTCGCTAACAAGAGACCTACTTGAACTCCTGGAAGAAGCCTTACGTGCTCTATCCTTCTCTAGCTTCCTTAAGTAGGAAGAAAGAGACTTCCATCCGTCCTCATCCAACCTTTCACACTCTTGACAAGGGTTAACGAAAGAACATTCATTCCCTACAGTTCATACACACGTGAGGGTCTACAGATGCTTTAGGAAGCCTCACCTTACATTCACTCTTCGAAGCATACTCTAAACATAGAAGATTTCTTAAGTTCAGAATGAGCCATTATGAGAAAAAAGCAAAGAACAATCCAAAAAACGATCCAAAATAGTGTATGCCAAGCCAACGAACAAAGGGTACATCACCAAATTAGTCAATCCAAGAATCGTCGGCGACGAGAATAAATCCACTATCGAGAGGACTTAACAACAGGTGCTGTTAAGCCGGCGACAGAGAAAAATCTGGCTGGAAAGGGGGGTTGGTTCTTACACCCGCCACCCAGCGGCGGGTAAGGTAGATCACCTGACCTACCTGTAGCATGTGCCGCGAGTTTTGAATTTTCTGTTGTGACGTCAGAGTCGTAAGCTATGTATATATCTGGCAGGGAAATTCATGTACAAAAATATGTAGGAGAGAGAGAGAGAGAGAGAGAGAGAGAGAGAGAGAGAGAGAGAGAGAGAGAGAGAGAGAGCACAAGAAATTTTTAATAAATTTACGGGAGATGGTGAGAAGTAACCACGTTTGTATGACAAATAAATGATTTACCTAATAATAAGGGCAAATTTTCAAATATTAAAAATAACAATACACATATAGTACATGATTTACAGGTACTATTTATAGCAGGCAGGGTGTATGCAATCAGTGGGTAGGTCAGGCACCAACAACGACCAAAGTGGATCTATAGAAATATTTTATAAAAATTACATGCACCATAAATATCTATTAGATGAAAAAAGGCTATCAGAAATAAACAAAATACAAAAGATGTCTCCTCCCCTACAGAAGGGGCTAAATTAGCCTCATGATTTATCATAAAAACATGAAAACCAGCCAGCTACTTCTTAATAACAACCCGGTGGCCCCCAAAATGCCTTTGAAGAGGAGGAGTGTAATCTACAAATTTACATGCCTGGTGAAAGGATGGCACCACTCCAATGTCGAGTTGACCACTACCAGATATTCTAAGCATCTCTCCTGCCACCTTCAAGAAGGGGCCATTTTCAATCATTATAGAGAAAAACATAACAATACCAGAAAGAGCTGAGCTCATAATAAAGAGAAATTATTGACCAAGCACCAGACTTAAAACGTCTACAGTTTCTCAAGAATGAACACATAGGAAATACACCAAACACCACTGTCACAAGACGAGAGAGAGAGAGAGAGAGAGAGAGAGAGAGAGAGAGAGAGAGAGCCTTAAGCCAACAACGTCACCTGGATGGCCTATAATACCTGTTACCCGGTGGGGGGTACCCCAACCAACACCCACCCCCAGCCAACAACCCTACATGGACCTAGATCTCAATGCCTCAGGGACAGATTTCATCACCAACTTACGACCAATTGAAATCCTTGCTTACCGACCTACCCGCTGATTGTACACGTCCTGCCTGCAATAATAATAATAATATGTATACTGTGGTTAGTCAACCCCCTTATTCGCATTCTTGAGATTCGCGGACTCACCGATTCAAGGATTTTTTTTTGCACCATACCTACCCATTATTCATGGGAAATTAGCCTATTTGCAGGTTTCTCTGATGATAAATATTAACTAATTTATTGTTTTTTTATATTATTTTCATGATTAAATACATTTTCATGATACAAAAATTATTTAATAATTTTCAAATATTAATACTGAATAACATTGTATAAGTAAATTTAATAAGATAAAATTTTATCATATAATAAAAATAATAATTCTCTCTCTCTCTCTCTCTCTCTCTCTCTCTCTCTCTCTCTCTCTCTCTCTCTCTCTCTCTCTCTCTCTCTCTCTCTCTCTCTCTCTTTCTCTTACAGAGATGTTCGTTTTTTGTATGATAAATAAATGATTTACTAATTTTCAAATATATTAATATTAATGTAAACAGCAATAATATCAATTCATTATAAAAAATATAGTGAATTATCGGTAAGATTTTAGTTTACAAATTTAAAAATTATGTAAGAATGAAAGAAAATCCCATATACATGAATCATTTATTTTCCAGACCTGGAAAGAGCGGGCCAACAAGGGTTGGTAAGTGTTGCATTTTAGAGCGTCTGAATAATTGTTGTCAGCTTGTCTGAATAATCATTGTCATCTTGGCTGTCAAAGGATATTTCTCTCTCTCTCTCTCTCTCTCTTCTCTCTCTCTCTCTCTCTCTCTCTCTCTCGGTGAGACGTTACCGCGCACAGTCTGATTAATCAACAGATATCACGCGTTTAACATTCGTCTGGAAATTTATAAATATCTAGAAGTGTTTGCGAACTGTCGGTGATAAGATTAGTGTGAAAATAGTAGTATAAAGCATCTACTAATTAGTTTATCAAGAGAAATACTGTAAATCAGATCAAGATGGCAGAAAGTTCCAACTGTGGAAAAAAATGGTGAAATTTAGCGTGTTTAGCAGATTCGCAATATGATGAGGTAGCAGGAAGGGAGCTGGCATTTCTCATCAATGAGATCAACAACAGCCATTACCAAAAAGATGCAAAAGCATTCATAGATATATTAGAAGGATATGATCCTTCAAACTGGAACAAATCAACAGAAAACATCTTGAAAATTATTGAAGAAGTTCCAAATAAAATCCAAGTGGTCAAGAGACTCATAAAGAAAATATACATAAATCTACATATTCCGACAAAGAAAATGAATAAGGTGAACATTGTGAATATCCTAATTGATGCAATAGGAAAAACATGGCCAAAAGCATGCAAACTGTGTAAGGTGTGGTATAGCATAGTTAATCCACATAACCTGATCAGAAAATGTGCTGCATGCAACATTCTGACGCATCCGCAATGTGCTGAAGTAATGCAAGATATGAGAAAAGATACCAGAATATTTTGCTCAACATGTCTATCATGGATAGACAATATTATTAAATCAAGACTGAATGTACAAATAGTTGAGGATGAAGAAGAAGAGGAAGAGGATGAAGAAGAAGAGGAAAACGGAAGAGAAGTAAACAAAACTGAAATGACAGAAAAAAATAAGGAAAACAAAGAACAAGACAAGAGTATGGATGCAGAGATACTCATTGATACTACATATGAGGCAATCAAGCAGCATATATACGAAGAAATAAATTACGACATGATAACACAAAAGAAAATCCCGAAGAGGCTCTACCCAGATCTGAACAATGATGGGAAAGAGGAAAAAATAGACAAGAAAAACAAAGTCTGCAACCTTTTGAAAAGAGGGAATTGCAGATTCGGAGAAAGATGTTACTACAAACATCCTAAGGTATGTCACAACTATGAAATATATGGTAAATGTGCATGCCTAGACGGCTATGAGGATGATTGCAGAGATCTACATCCAAAAATATGCAAAAACCTAAAAGAAGGAAAAGGATGTAAGTTCGACAAAAAATGTAAATATGTGCACCCTGTAGCCATGAATCAAAATCAAATAAATAATCAATCAAATAATAAAATCCAAAATAAGAAAGAAAGAAACAAAGAATATCAGGTGAAAGGAAAAAACCAGCCATCACCGCAATATGGTGTGTCAGCAAAACATTTCCAAGCATCAGCTCCAAGATACAATTCAAGAGATAAGAACTGTATTTATGATGCAAGAGGATATTGCAGATATGGAGAAAATTGCAGATTCAGACACAAAATGAATAATTATGATGAAGGAAGATCAAATATTATGGAAAAGTTGGATTTTTTAATGTCAGAATTTCTGGAAATGAAGAAAAGAACAACATACCAGAACAGGAAAGAGACATGGGAAAATCCTTATTATTACCCATATTAAATGAAGGAGAAAACACGCAAACCATCATAGTGATGAATGCGCAGGGTTTAGTTACGAGTAACTCAAGAGGAAAAATAGAGTACTTAGAAGAACTAACCCAAACTGAAAAGAAAATAGATATAATGAATATAAGTGAAAGCTGGTATTCCCAAGAGACTGGGAATGATGATCAAATAAAAGGGTTCCAAACTTATAGATCAGATAGTAAAAATAGGAATCAAGGGGGAACCGCAATATATGGGAAAGACAAAAAACAAGGAAAAATATATGAGAAATATAGTAACTCAAAGAATTGGTGAACTAATAGCTGTAGCAATTTTAAGATCTGAAAAATTTTAACATGAACATAGTAATATATAGACCCCCTAATACTAAAGTTTGACATAATAATAGAAAAATTGGATGATATAAGTAGAAGTCACAAGGACTGGACTATTCTCCGATCTGGAGACTTTAACTTTCCTTTCATAGACTGGAAAGAATGAATAGGAGATTGTGGTTGTATTTATACATATAAAAAAGAGAGTAATAGTAGTGCAGAAGATAAGAGGCAATTAGATATGCTACTAGAATACAACATTCAATAAATAAATCACCTGCCAACAAGAAGGGAAAATACTTTAGACCTAGTATTTGTGAACGAGGTGAATTATGTTAACCCTTAAACGCCGAAGCGGTAAAAATCAAAAACTCCCCCGAATTCCGGAGCCGGTTTTGAGCGTGCGCAGAAGCGGAAAAAATAATTTTTTCAAAAAATCACAGCGCGCTTAGTTTTGAAGATTAAGAGTTCATTTTTGGCTCCTATTTTTGTCATTGCCTGAAATTTAGTATGCAATCCATCAGAAATGAAAAATAATACATTTAATATTAAATGAAATGCATATATTGTACGGGGAAAAAAAAAAATTCATACATAATTGTATTAAAATCACGCTGTGCAAAAAACGGTAAAAGCTAACGAGTTTCTTTTTCGTTTCTTGTATTGTACACTAAATTGCAATCATTTTGATATATAATACATTTGTAAAACAAAAATAAAACAACACCGAAAAATATTATCACAAAATGATGTACGAATTCGTAACGCGCAGACATAGTTTTTTTTTTTTTTTAAATTCACCATTAATCTAAATATTGTTTTAGAGACTTCCAATTTGTTTCAAATGAATACAAATGATTGAATATTACGATACTGTAAGAGTTTTAGCTTACAATTGCGTTTTTCGACCATTTCGGTAGAGTCAAAGTTGACCGAACGTGGTTTTTTTCTATTTATTGTGATTTATATGCAAATATTTCGAAAATGAGAAAAGCTACAACCTTCAAATATTTTTCCTTTTATTTTACATGAAATTGCGCACATTTTCATATATAAAACTTTATGAAATGCCTATAATGAAACGGAGCAAATTTTCCGATGAATTTCGATGGTATACGGCAATTTCGGCGTTTTTATGGCGGAGAATCCGCTGCGCTGGCGGTCAAGGAAAGGTGTTTTTTTGATAAAAGAATTCCACCATAAACAATCGGAAATATTTGTGCTTAGAGGACTTCCCAACCAATTTGTTGCAAAATGGGAAGGTAAATGATTGAATATTACTAACAATATAAGAGTTTTAGCTTACAATTGCGTTTTCGACCATTTCGGTAGAGTCAAAGTTGACCGAACGTGGATTTTTTTCTATTTATCGTGATTCATATGCAAATATTTCGAAAATGAGAAAAAGCTACAAACCTTCGATTATTTTTCGTTGTATTCTACATGAAATTGCGTACATTTTCATATATAAAACTTTATGTACGGCTAATTTAAAATGGTGCAAACATTACCACACAATCGCACGTATGATTTTTTTGGAAGAGTTACCGCGCGGACGTAAGGAAAATTTTAATTTTATTTTTGTTATAAATTCACCATAAATGGAAATATTGTGCTAGAGACTTCCAATTTGTTACAAATGAAGGTAAATGATTGAATATTATAATATATAAGAGTTTTAGCTTACAATTGCGTTTTTCGACCATTTCGGTAGTCAAATTGACCGAAGTTGAAAATTTGTCACTTATCATTTTTTATATGAAAATATTTTCAAACTGATAAAAGCTACAACCATTGGGGTTGTTTTTTAGTTGTATTGTGCATGGAGATTGCGCACATTTCCATATACAAAACTTTATGTAACGGCTTTTTTAATTTTAAAAGGTGCAAACATTACCACAATCGCATGTATGATTTTTTTCGGAAGTTACCGCGCGGACGTAAGGAAAAAGTTTTTCATAATTCCCCATAAATCGAAATAGTTGTGCTAAAGACTTCCAATTTGTTGCAAAACAAAATTAAGGTAAATAGGTTGAATATTACTACAATATAAAGCCGTTTTAGCTTACAATTGCGTTTTTCTACCATTTTGGTAGAGTCAAAGTTGACCGAAGGTTGAAATTTTGGCACTTATCGTTATTTATATGGAAATATTTCAAAACTGATAAAAGTTACAATCATGTGTATTTTTTTGTTGGATTTTAAATGAAATTGCGCACATTTTCATATATAATACTTCATGTAACGGATAATTTAAAACGGTGCAAAAATTATGTCAAAGTGACAAAATAATTTTTTGATTTCTTTGTCACTGATACTTTTTAGTGCGATAAGAAAAGAAATTCGCGCTTGCGCGCCTGCGTAACAATTGTAAACAAAACAACGCCTTGATCCGTGAACTCCCAGCATCCCCCAAGGCGCGTGATTCAAAAGTTTTCGGCTGGTAGGCCTAAAAGTATTTTTCCGCGAATTTTTTGGGTTAAAAACTTTTTTGAGCCGACGTATTGGTACGTCCATTATTCGGAAATCGGGGGAGATTTTGACTCGACGCTTTTAATGCGTCCACTCGGCGTTTAAGGGTTAAAGAAATAATAGTTTAATAATGCGGAGTACTTTCTAGACCATAATGTCATAGAATTAATAAAGTTCCATTCCAAAGCAATTTGAAAACAGAGATAAGCAGAAATGAAAAGTGGGAAGGATATGGAAAATACAACTTCTACAGTAAAAATATAAAATGGTCAGAAATAAATGAAGAATTAAACAAAAATTGGGATAACATTTTCGTAAGTGATGAATACGGAAATAATATATAAAATATTAGAGAAAATAGTGGATAAATATATACTGAAGCAGAAAAGTAAACATCAGTCATGCATACCAAGAGACAGAAGGACCTTGTTCCAGAAAATCAGAAAGTGGAAAAAAGGTCTTGCAAAAAAAAAAATAAAAAAATCATGGAAAGTTAGAACTAAAAAAGTAAGAAAAAAAATATAAAATGCAGAACAAAAGATTATACAATCGAAAAAGAAAATGAAAACGGGACTTGGCACAAAAAACAACCCTAGTAATATCAGCAAAACCCCAAACTATTATACTCGTACGCAAAAAAGAATGATAAAGAAGATGAATAGAAATAGGCCCTCTAAGAATTGAAGGGAGATTAACGAATGAAAAAATTAAATATGCAACATATTGGCAGAACGATATAAGAGAGAATTCACCCCTAGAATTGATAATGAAGATAATGATATAGAAGTAAGGGACGAAAATAGTTAATATTTAGCTGACATAGATTATTAATGAAGCTGATCTAGATATTAATGAAGCTGATATTGTGCAGGCTGTTAATGAAATTAAAAATGGAGCTGCTGCAGGTCCTGATGGTGTCCCTGCTATCTTGTTAAAGAAAGTAGTTCATTCTATCGAAAAGCCACTTGCAATATTATTAAGACAAAGTGTAGATACAGGCAAGATTTATGATGAGCACAAATTAGCATATATTATCCCTACTTTCAAAAGAGGATCAAGACTAGAGGCAAGTAATTATATTATGAAACAATAAAAAAATAATTTGTTTAATATAGGACAACATGGTTTTGTACCAGGAAAAAGTACACAAACCCAAAATCTGGTTATTGTCCACCGTGATAACATATACAAAAATATGAAAAGCGGAAATGAAACAGATGTGGTTTATCTAGACTTTTCAAAATCGTTTGACAAGGTAGACCATAATATATTAGCGAAGAAAATTAGAAAACATAATATAGTGGATAAAGTAGGAAGATGGTTAAAAGAATTTTTACACAACAGAAAACAGATAGTTATTGCAAACGATGAGATATCGGATGAAGCTAAGGTAATATCCGGTGTGCCACAAGGAACGGTGTTATCTGCATTACTGTTTGTTATTATGATTGCAGACATAGACAGTAATGTTAAGGACTCGGTAGTGAGTAGTTTCGCCAATGACACAAGAATAAGTAGAGAAATTACTTGTGTTGAAGATAGGAACGCGCTACAAAGAGACCTTAACAAAGTATATGATTGGGCAGAGGTAAATAGGATGGCATTTAACTCTGATAAATTTCAATCAATAAATTATGGAGACAGAGAGGGAAAGCTATATGCATATAAGGGACCTAATAATGAGACAATCACAAATAAGGAAGCAGTTAAAGACCTTGGTGTGATGATGAATAGGAAAATGTTATGCAATGATCAAATAGCAATTCTATTGACAAAATGTAAAGCAAAAATGGGAATGTTGTTACGGCACTTCAAAACAAGAAAAGCTGAACACATGATTATGCTTTATAAAACATAAATTCGTAGTCCACTTGAATATTGCAATATGATATGGTACCCACACTATCAAAAGGATATTGCACAAATAGAGAGTGTACAAAGGTCCCTTTACAGCTAGAATAGAGAAGTTAAGGACCTTGACTACTGGGAAAGACTACAAATCCCTTAAAATGATATAGTCTAGAAAGGAAAGAGAACGCTACATATGATAATTCAGGCATGAAAACAGATAGAAGGAATAGCCGAAAACATCATGGAGCTAAAAATATCAGAAAGAGCAAGCAGAGGTAGATTAACAGTGCCCAAAACTATACCAGGAAAAATAAGGAAAGCACACAGAGAACATTAATCCCCTACACACCAGCATTGATAATGCAGCGTCTATTCAATGCGTTGCCAGCTCATCTGAGGAATATATCAGGAGTGAGCATATATGTGTTTAAGAATAAGCTCGACAAATATCTAAGCTGCATCCCAGACCATCCAAGATTGGAAGATGCAAAATATACCGGAAGATGTGCTAGCAACTCTCTGTAGACATTAGAGGTGGCCTCACACTGAGGGACCTGGGGCAACCCGAACAAGATGTAAGGTCTGTAAGGTAAGGTGTCTCTCTCTCTCTCTCTCTCTCTCTCTCAGGGAAAGTCTGTCTTTGACTAATTGTCGTTCATCGGTAGGATTACTGGGCAGCGAGCTAACAAAGCAGCGCCAGAACGAGTCCAGGACGGGGGATGGGGGTGTCTGGAGGAGAATGGACGAGTTGTGATCGCCTGGCCACAGCAACCGATCAGTGAAAACCACTTCTCGAGAAGCGGTTAACTAGCCTACCACTAAAGGGGGCAGAAGACGGTAGGCCAACTGACACCCTAAAGGGGGCAATGGCCCAGGCTACACTCAACAAAGACAATTCATAAAATAATTGATGAGGAGTTACTGGTAGTACTGACGAAAAAAAAGGGGGGAGGGAGAAAACCGCACCCAGCTAAGATCCCAGCCCAACCCTCCGAAATCGGTACAGATCCGGATGGTTCCTATAAGGACGTCACAAAAAGGATGCCTAGAACCTAACTCAACCCTCCAAAATCAAATCTACCGATCTGGTCAGGTAAGACAGGCCTAGGCCCTACATACATAACAAGAGAGAAACTCTCTAGTCCTGGACCACTAAGGGTGGTGGGATATACTAAGCCCGCCTAGCCTACCCTCCAAAACCTAGCCTAGGTCTGGTCAGATAGGCTAGGGTAGGACATCGTGAAGAACTTCCAACTTCATCAAATAGCAATACAAGACTATAATCGAAAACTAAACTAGAAATATACATGCATGAGTACCGCGAATGGATGAGGAATCTTCACCTCTAAAAATAAACTGGCGTACCGCTAGGCTAGCCTAGGATGCCAAAAACACAATACTCACACATAACATTATGAAGCATATCACCGTACGCACGAAAGGGAACCAACGCGCTCCTGAGAGACTGATGATAACGAAAAAGGCCCTAAAATAGGCTAATAACGTAAGAACAAACCGTAAAAAACAAAGTCTCAGTATACAGTAGTACCTCGAGATACGAAAGGCTCTACTTACGAAAAACTCGAGATACGAAAGCCAATGCGAAAAATTTTACTGCTCTACATACGAAAAGTTTTCAAGATACGAAAGGTTGTTGCTGTAAAGTCCCGAGATTCCCCCGGACCACCGAGAACAATTTTATAACTCCCGTGCCGCCAACAGAGTAAACTCGCCACCATCCTCCCGCTCTCCCATTGGTTCCTGATGCTAGTCACCCCATAAGGTCCTGCTCTCCTATTGGTCAGCATCTACCCCTTGTGCTTTAAGTATTCTATTGGTAAAAGGATGCTGTAAATTGAAAAACTTATTCATGCAATACATTTAATAAAAAAAAAAAATTAGGTAAAGATAGAATAAAGAATAGAAATGAATGGCTATTATACTGTTTGGTAGTTTCAGTAGTTGAAGAGAGATAATGAAAATTTATGGCTTACTGTGTAAAGTGATTGCTTGTCGATCGTTCGATACTCGTAAGTGCTGGATGTAAACAAACGTTTGGAAGCTTTTTTTGTTTTGTTTGTTTATTATAGTTAATGGTTACTTGATAATTATTTGAAATAAGTACATGCAATACATTTAATAAAAAAATTGTGAATTAGATATCATAAAATATAAAATAAATCAGACTGCCAACAAATACGTATTTTTTAGAATTCTTCTTCTGTTTTATTATTACGTTACGTATACATATTCATTATAGCTCTCAGTAACTCGGTATCTCCATTAGGTAAAGATAGAATAAAGAATAGAAATGAATGGTTATCATACTGTTTGGTAGTTTCATTAGTTGAAGAGAGATACTAATGACAATTTATGGCTTACTGTGTGCTAGGAAAAATGATTACTTGGCGCTCATTCGATACTCGTAAGACAGGTAAGAGCTGAATGTAAACAATCGATTGGAAGGTTTGTTTTTTGTTTGTTTGTGTATTATAGTTCATGATTAATTAATAATTATTTGAAATGAGTACATACTGATTATTTATACATTTTATTGGCATATTCTAAGCTTTTAGCTCTTAGGTTTAGATGTCAGAATCATAGACTAGGCTACAGCAGCAACCGCTAACATAGGCTAGGCTTATTGCTAAGGGACATATGCTAAAGTCCTAATATATGCAGTAAAAATGGGGTTGAACATTACATGCAGTTGAATATTACTCAAGTATGTACAGTATTTTGCCTTTTTGGAGTCATATTTCTTCCGTCTTATCCTAGAACATGTGTTTTAGGCCTGGAAATATAATTTACTGGGGTGTTTTTGGAGGGCTTGGAACAGATTAGCCATTTTACATGTAAAATGTGTTCCAAGATACGAAAAACTCATAGTACGAAGGCTGCCTCGGAACGGATTAATTTCGTATCTCAAGGTACCACTGTACGTCAGGAGCAAGACGGGCCCTATAATAGGCTAATAACGTAATGATCAAACCGTAAAAACAAGGCTCTCAGAATTCGTCAGGAGCGAGAATGATGAAAAAGAATACGAAAACAGTACCCTATACAGTGAAGTGCTAAATGGTGAATAAAATACACAGCGAGATAAACACTGAAATAATCTCGCACGCCGCCAACCATACATCCAAAATGGCAGATCGTAGGAGCGTCATACCCGGCTCCCAAGAATAAGAGACTTAAAATAAGGGTAAAAAATGGATGCATCGTTGCCCCAACGTGTTCAAAAACGATAAATGGAATACTCAACTTAGATGAAAAAGCTTGTTGCTCAAGAGAATACATGATGCTTCGCAAAAAACACTTCCTGGAGACAGCGAAAACGGCGTGTGTAGACACAGTGAGTGTGATTTCAGGAATGAGGGTTTCCGGCAGAGGTAGTAGTAGCGAGCGGAAGGTAGACGTTGTAACGGCACCTCTCTGGAGAGGGATTTTGAGAGAGACTTCTAATTGGCAAAGTATCTGTGGTAGTGGCTTCCACTCGCCTGTGCTATACCGACACCATATGAGGGTGAGCGAGCTGGGGGTTGTAACTCCAGCATTCCATATGGCTTTTTTCTCTGGTATATTTAGCATTTATTTATACCTAGAAATGAGTGCTATAGGAACATTTCACTGGCCGACACAGGTCGAACCCAGAAATAGTAATATAATTATTTTCAAAATTCATATGTGATAGTATTTTAAAGAAGTACAATAATCTATCCATTTCACTCTTTTAAATAAGGATAACCCCCCCCCCCCCCCTCTCTCTCTCTCTCTCTCTCTCTCTCTCTCTTTTGCCACACGAGATACTAGTATGTCCTAGTGGTAACTCTCACCCTCTGGTTGGGCTGAAGTGTATGTATAAGTATATCTTTAAGGACATTACTACATAATTAAAAATAGAGATTCCCAGTCTTTTTATCCACTTGGAGGAAGGTGGACGGGGGAGTAAATGACAGTTTGATATACAAATTGGCGGAGGGGAGGAAGGAGTCAGAGTCTAGGAGTTATTCTCTCTCTCTCTCTCTCTCTCTCTCTCTCTCTCTCCATTATTATTCTCACTATCTCAGAAATAATTCATAATTTCACTCTTGATGGCCAGATATATGATGTTGCCCCTTCATTGGTCTCTCTCTCTCTCTGTTATTTGCTGTAGGTATATATTTTTAATGGTAAAATGTTTAAGATGACTTTGAAATGATAATAATATAACCTCAAAGATTAATGCAGTAATAGGTTAGTAATTTTAGGTATATTTGAAGTAAGATGTTATTAAAGGTATACATTTGGTATCTGAACTTTCAAGATAGGCAGTTATAAGTATTTTTAGTTGTGGTTCTAACTATTCGCGGGTTTTAACTATTCACGGGGGTGTCTGGTACACATCCCCCGCGAATACAGGGGGAACACTGTATACATATTATTATTATTATTGCAGGCAGGACGTGTACAATCAGTGGGTAGGTCGGTAAGCAAGGATTTCAATTGGTTATAAGTTGGTGATGAAATCTGTCCCTGAGGCACTGAGATCTACGTCCATGTAGGGTTGTTGGCTGCGGGTGGGTGTTGTTGGGGTAACCCCCAACGGGTTGCAGGTATTATAGGCTGTCCAGGTGATATTGTTGGCTTAAGGCTCTCTCTCTCTCTCTCTCTCTCTCTCTCTCTCTCTCTCTCTCTTGTGACAGTGGTGTTTGGTGTATTTCTCTTTATGTGTTCATTCTTGGATTTTTTCTAATACGTATATATGAAGTGCCTTGGGAAACTGTAGACGTTTTCGGTCTGGTGCTTGGTCAATAATTTCTATGTTTATTATGAGCTCAGCTCTTTCTGGTATTGTTATGTTTTTCTCTATAATGCTTGAAAATGGCCCCTTCTTGAAGGTGGCAGGAGAGATGCTTAGAATATCTGGTAGTGGTCAACTCGACATTGGAGTGGTGCCATCCTTTCACCAGGCATGTAAATTTGTAGATTACACTCCTCCTCTTCAAAGGCATTTTGGGGGCCACCGGGTTGTTATTAAGAAGCAGCTGGCTGGTTTTCATGTTTTTATGATAAATCATGAGGCTAATTTTAGCCCCTTCTGTAGGGGAGGAGACATTTTTGTTTATTATTTTCCTGATAGCCTTTTCATCTAATAGATATTTATGGTGCATGTAATTTTTATAAAATATTTCTATAGATCCACTTTGGTCGTTGTTGGTGCGTGACCTACCCACTGATTGCATACACCCTGCCTGCTATAAATAATACCTGTAAACCATGTATATTTGTATTGTTATTTTTAATATTTGAAAATTTGCCCTTATTACTAGGTAAATCATTTATTTGTCATACAAACGTGGTTACTTCTCACCATCTCCCGTAAATTTATTAAAATTTTCTTGTGCTCTCTCTCTCTCTCTCTCTCTCTCTCTCTCTCTCTCTCTCTCTCTCTCTCTCTCTCTCTCAGTATACTAAATATATTTTAATTTAAAAAACAGTACTGATTAGAGATATCGCCTAAAAAAATCTGCAAATTACTGAAATTTCTCTGTGATCATGTACAGACGACGAAGGATCAACACTCCTACAGTCATGAACCCTTCCAAGTGTAGGTACGCGAGTGTGAATTGATGACGATGTCAGGATACTAGCCTGAACAGAGGTGACTTTGTTGAGCAGAGAGGGCGAGGAAGACTCCTTACTACAGGAACTCCTGCCAGAATCTCAAATGTTAGTCTAAGATGTAGGGGCAAGAAAGAGCTTCTCTTGGCAGGACGAGCACGGATGAGAGGAGAAATACGGACACCAGGAGGAGAAGGCGAACCACTCCCTCTGCTCGGAGAAGGAGAAATTGCAAAGTCCTTAACTCTCCAATGTCTGATGCAATGACGACGAATTGATGAAATGTGAGACGAAGATGAAGACAAAGAAGAGGAAGAGATTACTTCTTAACGAGATCTCTTCATGGCAGGGGGAGGCGGCGAGGCCTTCCACTTCTGCACAGTCTCCTTCACAGCGATAAGTTCTCATCCAAAACAGAGTCCAGCCACCTGAAGACTGCCTGAAAAAAGCCTCTGACGGATCAGCGGGTGCGGAAGATGGCGTCATAACAGGCAATGATGACGTCACAGCGATGGGAGGGTAAGAGGCTGCTACTACTGACGTCATGGACTGAAAGGATGCTGAGAGTGATGTCACACTCTCCATATGACCAGAGCTAGTCGATGACCACGCTAGAGGAGTTGACTCACCAGATGGCTATATGTGCAACCCAGCATAGGAGAGGCCAGGGGAGGTGGGAGGACAGCAGGAGCTTGGGGAGGGGGGGGGGGAGCGGGACTCCTGAAATGTGTCAGCAAGCCTTACAAGGAGGGAGCACCCTGTAGACCTAGTGATACCCAAACCGCAGCCATTTTGGGAGAATCCAAATCTGAAAGGCAAGATTGTGATGAGGAAGCCTCCCCACCTTCGGGACGAGCATTGGAGCCCGAAGAAGAAGAGGTAAAATTGGAAGCAGACATCTGAACAATAGAATTAGCTACAAACAATGGAGAAGGAGCTGATGACTCGTTACTCGTAAGAGAAGCAAAGCCTTCCCTAGCAGGAAGAGTATAAACTCTTCTTGTAAAACAGCTTCCAATGCAGGAAGAGTATAAACTCTTCTTGTAAAACAGGTTCCAATGAGCCCTAGGCCAGGCAAAACACTCAGGACAAGGATTTGTTATAGTACAAAAGTTAGCTCTGCAACTACAGTGTTTCCCCCCCGTGAATAGTTAAAACCCGTGAATAGTTAGAACCACCATTAAAAATGCTTATAACTGCCTATCTTGAAAGTTCAGATACCAAATGTATACCTTTAATAACATCCTTCTTCAAATATACCTAAAATTACTAACCTATTACTGTATTAATCTTTGAGGTTATATTATTAATATCATTTCAAAGTCATCTTAAACATTTTACCATTAAAAATATATAACTACCAGCAATAACAGAGAGAGAGAGAGAGAGTGACAGTGAATGGCAACATCATATATCTGACCATCAAGAGTGAAATTATGAATTATTCTGAGAGAGAGAGAATAATGAGTGAGAGAGAGAGAGAGAGAGAGAGAGAGAGAGAGAGAGAGAGAGAGAATAACTCCTAAACTCCGACTCCTTCCCCTCCGCCAATATGTATATCAAACTGTCATATACTCCTCCGCTCACGTTCCTCCAAGTGGATAAAAAAGACTGGGAATCGCTTTTTTTAATTAATCTTATTAATATTTGAAAATTAGTTATAAGGTAAATCATTTATTTATACTACAAAACAAAAAAACATACGTAAGTAAGAAAGAGAGAGAGAGAGAGAGAGATGGTATTGTTACTGTTTAATCTCACGAAACTAAATATTATTTGTAAACTAGTGCTGTATATTATTATTTTACCATAAAATGTAGTAATGTCCTTAAAGATACACTTATACATACATTTCCAGCCCAAACAGAGGGCGAGAGTTACCACTAAGACACACTATCTCGTGTGGCAAAAAGAGAGAGAGAGAGAGAGGGGGGGGGGGAGGGTTATCCTTATTTAAAAGACTGAAATGGATAGATTATTATACTTCTATAAAATACTATAACATATGAATTTTGAAATTAATTATATTACTATTATCATCATTATGCTAAAAAATAATAAACACTACGCATGTACCATAGAAATTCTCATCTCAGTTGAGAGAGAGAGAGAGAGAGAGAGAGAGAGAGAGAGAGAGAGAGAGAGAGAGAGAGAGAGAGAGAGAGAGAGAAAATATAACCATCGAGAGGGCAACAGTTGTTGGAACCCAGCCAACTTTGCTTGGCTCCCTGGAAATCAAAGACGCGGGGTAAAATGCATTTTCTTTCATTCTTACATAATTTTATATTTATAAAATAAAATCTTGCTAATTCACTTTAGTATTTTTGTTTCTTTAATGAATTTATATTATTGCTGTTTACATTAATATTGATTTTTGAAAATTAGTAAATCATCATCCAAAAAATATACATCTCTGTAAAAGAGAGAGAGAGAGAGAGAGAGAGAGAGAGAGAGAGAGAGAGAGAGAGATTATCGTAGCATTTGTAAAATACTTTCACATATGATTTTTGTAATTACAATTATTATTATTATTATTATTATTATTATTATTATTATTATTATTATATCATATGAAAATATTAAAATAAACATATATACATACGTGTACCATAAAAATCTCTCATCTCAGTAGAGAGAGAGAGAGAGAGAGAGAGACCTGGAGTTCGAAAGAAAGATGCGTGAAGACTGGGATTTCCTTCATTCTTACATAATTTTTGAAATTTATAAACTAAAATCTTACTAATTCAATGTAGTATTTTCTTTCTTGAAGTAATTCCTCTTTACATTAACATTAATATTAGAAAATTAGTAAATCATTTATCACACAAAAAGCATACATCCCGGTAAGGGAGAGAGAGAGAATTATTAGTTATTATGTGATATCATGTAATCTTATTAAACTTACTAATACAGTATTGATCAATATTAATATTTTAAAATCAGTAAATCGTTTTTGTATTATAAAAATGTATTTAGGCATGAAAATAACATAAAAATACACTAATTAGTGATTATTTATCGTCGGAAAATCCCACAGTCACTAAAAACCTCAAGCAAGGAAATCCTTGGATACCTGGACACATACGCTGGCAAGGATGAGTAGATTCAGAGGAATCCAAAACACAAACACTCAATCACACTGGAAAGAAAGAACATGGGCAAAACGCAACCGGCTTGGGAGGAGAGCAAAGCATAAGCGTCTACTTTCCAAGGCGGTTAGGAAAAGACTGAGTATCACAGGGTTAGACGCGGTCTTCGACCAGATCTCACCTTGTATGCGCAGGCGTTGCCAGATCTCACAGATTCCTTGCTTACAATCTCCAATTGTATTAACCAGTTTACCAGCTGCGATTGGAAATATCCTGTTGTTAAGACCAAAGGTTTGTTTTGCATATGAACAAAAGTTACATGACACCTTTCGTTATTTCACTTTATTTCATCGTAATATGAGCTTTACGTTACTTATCTTTTATCAGCGTGAAAACAACAGTAAAATGCGTTCTTTCAAGCTCAGAAGTTTTGATTAAAATGATTTTCTCTCAATCTTATCTATGGTTGTGTTTGATGGTATAAGTGTACGGGAGTTTTACCCTTGTTACCAATATACAATAATAGTCATTAGCAGCTTGAACAGCTTTCTCAGCTTCAGCTACTACAATTTATCAGTATATTTCCAAGCTGATCTTTGATCTATAGCAAATAAAGTTATTAAATAAAAATAAATCAGTCCTATGCTACATAATATCATTTATAACATAACTACAGTAATTGTTTACTGTAGCACGATGGTTGAAATACAAGCCAAACGGATGTTGTTATCCAGTTCGGTTGTACTTAGCAAAAAAGTTGCTTCTTGTTTGGTTGTTCATGACTGCACACATTTACATGATAAGTATATAATGTTAAAACAATATATTCAGCATTCTCTTTTGCTATTTCTGGGCTCAGCTCGTGTCGCTGCGCGAAATATCCTTTAATCTATTATTTCTAGGGTAAATGTACTAACACATACCAGAGAATAAATAAATAAAGAAAAAAGGTCAGTATAACTGACTCGCTCACCCTCCAAGAGGGTGTCGGTATGAACACTATGGCGAGTGAGACCACTACCACTAGCCAAATGCCAAAAGAATTCTCCCACTACAAAATCCCCCAAGAGGAGAGCCGACCCACAGAGTGGGCAGCACCTACTACTACTACTCCATCCCATGCTGCCGACTGCTGCGCCTCTGGTGGCCATCCTTTTAAGTTAGCGCACCCAGGTCAGACGTGCCATTTTTTACTCTGTGTTTTTGTGTGCCCTTACTTTGGATTTATTTACCATGGAGCGTGCAGCCATCGCAGCAGCTAAGTTAAGTACTCAGTGTTTATTGCTATTTGGTTTTTTCCGGCCCTGAGCCCGTATTTGCCGTTTTTTAGGCATAAATACGAACTCTAGGTCGGAAGCATGGCGGCATGGTTCTGCCTCGTGGTGGGTTCGTTCTTGGTCGCATCCAGCGGAAAGGTGCTAGTCCACCCAGCAGGGTGGACCGGAACATACAGTCGGTCCCTTCTAACCACTCCGTCTCGCGGAGTTACAACACTCCGCCACGCACTGGACTTAGTCCGGTACGTTCGATTCTTAGGTTTAAGATCTATTATGTTAAACATTTAAGTTTATCTTAAGTACCTTAAACCATCCCCCCTCCCTTCCTGTCCCACCGGATCCCTCCGGGGTTATAGCCTATTCAGGCGATTAAGGGAGGGGTTATGCCCAAAATTTTTCCGAGCTCCGGCATGCAACGGAGTTCTTTTGTCCTTTAGCCTGTAAGTGATAGTCTTTAAGATACTCATGTGTCTTTTCACTTACAGACCACCAACTGTGAGCATCCGGGATGCGCCGCCACACTTCAGACCTTGTGGACACGAAGTTTGCCGGTCCCATGCTCCATGCGCGACTCCGCACGGGGACATCCAGGTCTGGTACCACGAGACGTGTACCATATGTTACGATCTGGTGAGCCAGCTGTTAGACAGGGTAAGTATTTTAACTCCGTTAAATGGTTCTCATTTTTTTTTTATAGTGCTTAAGTTTTTACTTTATCACTCTAACTTAAGGTAGAATTCAGGGGGCCTTATAGCCCCTATAATTTTAAGTTACGCTTTAAGTTTAGTTTTAGTTTTAAGTTATTCTTAAATCTAATCAATACCCTCTCTTCCAGGCTCCGGCTGTGAGGGATACCGCACTGGCAACCCTGCGGGCCTGGGTCGGCGGTTTCGGGAAGAACGCTGCCAAGGGTATGCCCTACATCCTAGAGAAGAGGTTGGCGGTACTAATCTTCCTCAGAGGCAGGCGACAGGATACGTCGACCCAGCAGATGCGGCCCCGACTATCGCCTTCATCCAGCAACAGCTGGCTGCCTCGTTGACAGACCAAGGCCAGACATCTCCTCGGAAGTCGTCGACGCTTGACATTAATGTAGACCCATGGTAGGTGTAGACGACCTGTTGGTCGAGGTAGGTAAGTTGGACACCCAAGGGATACCCTTGGTGCTATCTGGTTCTTCTACTCCTGCACCTCTCCATCCTTCCAAGGCTTTACGGTAATGAGTTGTATACTTTCTCCTGACGCTTCAGTTAGACCCAGGTCAAGGGTCAACAGTGAAACCTTGACGAAGACGTCGTCGTCGTCTAAGAAGACGGCTTCGGCGTCATCCTCTCGTAAGTCTCCGGCTGGGTAATCCCGGAGCAGAGAGATCTAAAGCTTCTGGTCCGGCTCTAAGTCCTCGAGGAGTATGATCCTCCAGGAGAGATCTCACACTCCAGCGAGTCGTTAGTTCCGCTACCCTTGGTTCCAGTTCAGGGCCACCCTTCCACCTCCGCAGCAGCTCCGGCTTTGGACGCCAACGCTGGCCTCTTACAACAGGTGGGCGATCTGGTTGGGTCCCTGAAAAATAGCATGGAACAAATGTTGCTCTCGGTTGTCGGATAGGATTACTTCTCAGGACACCTTATAGCCGGACTGAGCCAAGCTCCTCTAGCCTCTCCTCCACCTTTCACCACAGGTGGAGCCCAACTTCCCCGTATGACTCTCTTCCTCCGTTCTCAATGAACAACCCTTGGAGAGTAGCGTCATACGCCCCCTTCCAAGACGGGCTCATCTCTATCCGGAATGTGGAACTCGGAGGATTGGAGGACTTCGGAGTTCTACCGGAAGACCTTCAGCCTCCGTTGCATCGGCTACGCCAGGCTCACCGCCTCAGCCATGACTCGGGATGACAAAGTGCCAAAGGAGACAGTTCCTCTATTCACGTGACCAGGCTCAAGAGAGAATGGCTCAGGTGTCTAGAGGACATGGATTGTTCCAATACGAAAATCCAACCTTTCAAGAGCCCGTTTACGATCTTTACGATGGAAGAGAGTACCTCCCCGCTCCCTTTCCTGACAAAGATCGCGAATACGACTATTCCAGCAGCCCAGAAGGGGATTCCATGCCTCAACTGAAGGAAGCAGATCCTACATCTCCTACTTCCTTCAGCCGGTGAATTGTGGGAAGACTTTACCTAACACCTTCTCAGCGGCAAACTCAAAAACCAGACTGTGCTATGGAGCAGTTTGGTGAGAAGCTTCCTAGGCTTCCAGATAGCCTTATTCAGGCAGAATTCGAAGCCAAATCGCGGTTAGCCAGGTCCATTAATTCCATGGCTATGACCGAGGTGGCTACCGTTGCCTATGGGTCAGAACCGCTCTTCAAAGCTTATTACCAAATCTTTGACTCAAACGGTGCAGTCAGATATGTTTGAGTTTTGCCACTGCTAGGACGAATTGTAGGAAGCATGTCCTACAAGAAGCAACTATTCGGCACGAGCCGAATAAGTTGCTTGCGTCAAGCATCTGGGGAGCAGACCTCTTCCCAGAAGCGATGGTGAAGGAGGTTCAGTCAGAGGCTACGAGATTGAACCAGAGCCTTAAAGACCGTTGGGGTCTTACGGCCAAGAGACGTCAGGACCCAAGTCGGTAAGGGTAAGGCTCAGAGGAAAACCTAGACGTTCCAGCCCTACCAGAAAAGCACCACGCTTTTCTCAGCAGTTCCGGCTGTTCCCTTGGTGCAAACAGCCCAACCTTCCACCTCAAAGGCTCAATCGCAGCCGATCTACGTTATCTCCCCTCAGCCTCAGCCCTCCACCTCTTACGCCCTCTCTCCAGCCTACAACCAGGTCTTCGAGGGTCAAGCTTCACAGAAAGTATGACCGCTCGAGTAAGGGAGGCAGTAGGTAATCTATCCTTTCGTGGAGAGGATCGGGAGGTCCCTTCAATAGGGGAAACATTTCAGGGGAGGCCGAGGAGGCTACCAGAACCAATGAGGAATTTCAGGTATGAGGAGGCTGTTTCACTTTCGCCACCGGTGGAACTTCAGCAGTGGGCTCAGAGCATTGTGTCAAAAGGCCTGGGTTGGAGCTGGTTAACGAACCCACCCCCATCCAGACCTTTCCGCCAACTTCCTTCCAAAGAATTGACGGAGTATGCGGAGGATCTCCTTCAGAAAGGAGCTATAGCGAGAGTCAAAAGGTTAAAATTTCAAGGACGCTTGTTCAGCGTGCCAAAGAAAGGCTCACAAAAAGAAGGGTAATCTTAGACTTGTCCCGCTTAAACTTAGCCATTCGCTGCGACAAGTTCAAGATGCTCACGATCTCGCAGGTGCGGACCTTACTTCCCCGTGGGGCCGTCACCACCTCTATCGATCTTACAGACGCTTACTATCATATCCCTATTGCAAGACACTTCCGTCGTATCTGGTTTCAAGATAGGAGACCAGACATTCTCCTTCAAGGTAGTTCCTTTCGGGCTCAACGTAGCACCCAGGGTGTTTTACGAAGCTGGCGGAAGTAGTAGTTCAACAACTCAGATCGCAAGGGGTTATGGTAGTGCGAGGTATCTCGACGATTGGTTGATCTGGGCCTCAACAGTCGAAGAATGCAAACAAAGCAACACTGAAAGTGATTCAGTTCCTGGAATATCTAGGCTTCAAGATAAACAGGACCAAGTCAAGACTCACTCCAGAGTCAAACTTTCAGTGGCTAGGCATTCAATGGAATCTATCCTCCCATACTCTGTCGATTCCATCATCCAAAAGGAAGGAAATAGCGAAGTCAGTCAAGCAATTTCTGAGTCACAAACTGGCTTCAAGAAGATCTCAGGAAAGGATCCTGGGTTCTCTCCAGTTTGCTTCAGTGACGAACATCCTAATGAAAGCCAAACTGAAAGACCTAACCAGAATCTGGCGCTCACGAGCAAATGTCAGGTCCAGGGACAAATTATCCTCAGTCCCTCTGATTCTAAGAATCGACTCCGGCCGTGGGCGAAAGTCAAGAACTTGTCGGTGTCAGTGCCCCTTCAGTTTCCTCCACCAGGGATCACCATCCACACAGACGCTTCATTAAGCGGTTGGGGAGGATATTCCCAGTTCAAGAAGGTTCAAGGAACGTGGTCACCTCAGTTCCGTCAGTTCCATATAAACGTACTGGAAGCAATGGCAGTGTTCTTGACTCTAAAAGGTTACGTCCGCCAAAATACTCCCACATAAAGCTAGTCCTGGACAGCGCAGTGGTAGTACATGTGTAAACAGAGGAGGCTCCAGTCACGTCATCTAAATCATGTCATGGTAGCCATCTTCTCCCTGGCGGACAAGTTCAGTTGGCATCTCTCCTCCACTCACATAGCTGGAGTGAGAAACGTCATAGCAGATGCTCTATCCCGATCAGTACCTCTAGAGTCGGAATGGTCACTGGACAACAGTTCGTTCCAATGGATTCTTCAGAGAGTTCCAGGTCTACAGGTGGATCTCTTCGCATCCCAAGCGAACCACAAACTTCCGTGTTATGTAGCCCCAAACCTGGACCCTCTGGCCTATGCCACGGACCCCCGCCTGGCTCTAGACTGGAACAATGGGAGAAGATTTATGTCTTTCCTCCAGTGAATCTTCTCATGAAAGTGTTGAACAAACTCAGGACATTCAAGGGTCAAGTGGCTCTAGTAGCCCCAGACTGCCGAAGAGCAATTGGTACCCTCTCATTCTGGAACTGGGTCTTCGCCCTCTTCGGATCCCCAATCCCAGGCTCTCCCAGTCAGTACAAACGAAGACTGTGTTCGCTTCCTCAGGGATTCTCAAAACCCTAACTTTATGGATTTCATGAAGTTTGCAGCGAAAAGGGATGCGAACATTGACCCTCAGAATATTCTCTTCTTGGAATCTGATAAAAGAGATTCAACTTTGAGACAGTATGATGCTGCTGTCAAAAAGTTAGCAACCTTCCTGAAAGAATCAGATATTAGGATCATGACAATCAATTCAGCTATATCCTTTTTCAGATCCTTATTTGAAAAGGCTTAAGCAGCTAGCACAATTACGACAAACAAATCAGCCTTGAAAAAGATTTTTCAATTTGGGTTCAACATAGACTTGACAGATTCCTACTTCTCGTCTATCCCCAAGGCGTGTGCTAGACTTAGACCTTCTGTAAGGCCTACGTCAGTATCATGGTTCTTAAACGATGTTCTAAAACTGGCTTCAGAAACCAATAATGACACATGCTCGTTTATAATGCTCTTAAGAAAAACCCTCTTTTTATTAAGCTTGGCCTCAGGAGCTAGAATTTCAGAACTGTCGGCTTTATCCAGAGATCCGGATCATATTCAGTTCCTTCCCACAGGGGAAGTGCTACTTTCTCCGGAACGTAGCTTTATAGCTAAGAATGAAGATCCTTTGATGAGGTGGGAACCATGGAAGGTACTACCCCTTCCACAAGATGTATCTCTTTGCCCAGTTTCAACCTTGCGAGCCTTTCTATCTAGGACCTCCTCATCCTCATCGGGTCCTCTCTTTCAGAGAGAAAAAGGTGGCACTTTATCTATAAAGCATCAGGCAACAAATCCTGCTACATCGATTAAACAAGCCAATCCTGACTCTTTCCCTAAAGCACATGATGTCAGGGCAGTAGCCACCTCAATTAACTATTTCCAACATATTGAACTTCGATGAGTTGAAAAAAGTATACTGGATGGAAATCGCCGACAGTTTTCAAACGTCATTACTTAAAGTCCTTGGAAGCTCTGAAATTTTCAGCAGTTGCAGCAGGGAACATAGTTTCTCCTGACTCTAGCTAATCTTTAGTAGAAGATCCAGTCCTCCTTTCTACCTGCTTCACCCAACAGTTTCTCTATTCCTACCTTGTTCATTTACGGTCACCTTGTGTCTTAGCTGCTTTTATGATGATGTGGTGGGTGTCCCTTATTTTTTTGCTAGGGACACTCACAATTGATGATGAATATTGATATGGTGGATGTCATCCCCTTATTTTTATGCTAGGGGATACATCTTATTGTAGTGGTTACGGGTTTTGTATATTAAGTTATATACATTCCTTTATATATGATTATGGTTGAGTTTGTTTGTTCAACTTATTATGTTAATTGCTCTATAAATTTTGATACATAAGCTTTACACAGATACCATTTTGGTACATATATGCCATATACTCTGTATATGTAAATTACCCTAAGTTAAGAAATATTATTAGAATTAAGTGTAATTTAAGCAATATTTCTATTTTTGTACCACTGTGTATATGTATCCTTATTAGCAATTATATTCTTTTACTTTTATTTTATCTTTTATTTGAGACCTCTTTTTAATTTTGTTGATTTTCTTTACAATCTTGTGCTATTTCTCTGGTACGATTTCGCGCAGCGACACGAGCTGAGCCCAGAAAAGGGATTTTGACGTAAGGAAAAATCTATTTCTGGGCGATTGGCTCGTGTCGCCAGCGAAATCCCGCCCTACCCATCCCATCGCCAAGATTGTCTGCTAACTTCAGGATGGCCACCAGAGGCGCAGCAGTCGGCAGCATGGGATGGAGTAGTAGTAGTAGGTGCTGCCCACTCTGTGGGTCGGCTCTCCTCTTGGGGGATTTTGTAGTGGGAGAATTCTTTTGGCATTTGGCTCGTGGTAGTGGTCTCACTCGCCATAGTGTTCATACCGACACCCTCTTGGAGGGTGAGCGAGTCAGTTATACTGACCTTTTTTCTTTATTTATTTATTCTCTGGTATGTGTTAGTACATTTACCCTAGAAATAATAGATTAAAGGATATTTCGCTGGCGACACGAGCCAATCGCCCAGAAATAGATTTTTCCTTACGTCAAAATCCCTTTTTTGAAGTTATTTAACTAGAAGATGGGATAATCTAATGTAATTTGGTCTCTCCATTGTATTTTTCCCATACATTTTCTTGGGCAAAAGAGCTTGGGCAGAGGAGAAAGAATCAGTGTGAAGTCACCCCTACCCAACTCACACCACAATGATCCCTTGCTTGGTAGCATGGAAAGCAGAGGTCTGTTTTACCACCTGAATGTGGCCAAAAGCTGCTGAGAAAAGATCTTGTGCTTTTCATTATATTTTTCAATCTGGAAAGATATTATGGGGAATGGTGATGATTTATTTTGAATTAAAATTAAAGTAATCACTAGGAACCACTGAAGCTAGTATACTGATCTAAATTAAGGAAAAAATTCATATGAACTAAGCAACAAATAATCAAGAACTTTTCATTGGGCTAGTACAACCTGCCCAAAGAGTGAGTCGGTAAAAAGTGGGTGGGCTACTACAGGTAGCCTAAAGGATTAAAAGAGTTAAAGTAAAATCCCTCAAAATCACAAAACATCTGTTTCGTGATTAATTTTACTGATGTAAAAATACCTCTCGCTTTCTTTCTCTCTCTCAGTATATACTGTACATATCTTTAATGAAATATGAATTAATGTACCACAAAGTAAAACTCCATGAATTTCACAATTAATACGAATGAGTGCATGCATATGTATGTACAGTACATTACAATTTTTTTTTCTCTGCTTGATTTATTGTACTGATTTTATTACAAGTACTATAGTTGATTATAAGTATGATTAACACAACAGTATACAAGTTAATATTCTGCCATTGTTGACTGCATTTATACTTTGGTACTTTTTCCAAAGCGTATGTATTCAAATATTTAGGCACAATACTTAGCTCTACTTGTGAATGCCCAATGTTTTCCCTATTGTAAAAAGAAAATGGGATGGCTTGAATACTGTAAGAGAAAATAGCTGCGCTTCAATATAGGGGGGAACTTCATTAATTCTTCACAAGAAGTTATTAGCCATATATTTTTAAGGGTAATGTACGATGACTTTGAAATGATGAGTGTTTTAGGCTGATACTTACAATATATTTGGTGTAGGATGATAGTTTAAGGTATGTATTTGGTGTTTGAACTATGTATCAAAATAGGCTGTTATAAGCATTTTTATAGGGGGTAACAATTTATCATGGACTTCAGTTTATTGTGGATGGCTGTGGTCCCTAACCTCCATGAACACCGGGGGTTAACTGTATGTCTATTTGTTCGTTGATTATATGCTGAACAACTAGTTATCATTTTGTGCAGCAGTTTGGTACATCCACATAACAATTTAATAAAAATTTCATCTAAATCTTCAGATCTGGTTTTAAGGCACTCGTCTAGAGCCATAATGTTGGCAATTTATGGAGCCATAATGGGCCGAGTTTCGATTATTGGTGCCATAATGTGCCAATAATAGAGTTATGGCACCATAGCATACATATCAGAGACATCATTCTTCGGTTAGACATACCATTAACCAAAATTCTGTGTCATAAGCACCAAGGTGCCAGAGTTTAGGCTATCATGTACGTACTGTATCTATGAATGAAACATGAGTAAATATACAGTGCACTTTATGTACAAGTACATGCACTTAGATTAATCCCATTTTTATTGATGGATAATGACTTTACCAAAACTTGGATTAAAACATCGACAATCGGTTGAGTGCTATGCTTTATTTCTTGATAATCTTACTGTATATTTTATCTAATTTGTCTTCTAAGTACAGGCAGTACTGGGTTACTGGCAGGGTCTCCATTCTCGGCAGGGTCCTGATAAGCAAAAATCGCCATTAACCAAAACTCGGTGATTTATGCCACTTGTGGCAGAGTTTCGGTTAATGGTGCCAATAACCAAATGCCTATAAGTAAAAACTACATTAATGGGACTTTACTAACAAATTTTAAAACTGGGACAAAAATGAAAGAATTACTGCAATACCTGCGAACGCCACCCATGTATCTGCTGTCAACAAGGAAAATAGGGCGCAGAGATCTTGTCACACGAAAATGCGTTTCATTACGCACTATCACAACAATAGCCTCCAAAAACATCACAATCCAGGACACAGTCTGCAATTAAGCAAGAATGAATGATGCGTTAGATCAAAAGTAACTATACTGGAAACATATAGTTTACTATTATCAAACATTTTCCAAACACTGCAATTATCCCACAAATATATCCAAAAACATACATTATTATTATATAACAGTAGTTTAACCAGACCAAAGAGCTGATTTTCAGCTCTAATAGGACTGGCCCATGGGTTCAGATAAAACACCAGGTCTAGGGTCTATGCCTGAGGCCAAGAACTGGGACCAAATAAGTCATTCAGTAAGATGCTAGATAAATTAAAATTAAATAAAAAAAAAACTGCACCAAGGCAATTGCTTTCATACTAAAACACACACAATGCGTAAATACATTTAGTACTCACTTTCCTACACATACATACAAAAAAGGTATAGTATTAACATTCAGAATAAATCTAGTTACTTTTAAAAATTTTGATTTAAAATTCATTGAACGATCCAAGGTTTTCGTGCTTTTATTACATACTTATTGTTATATTTGACAGTTCCTCAGAAACGTCAAAACTGGAGCTATTGAAAATGTCAGAATTGTAAATGTACAAGATTCTGACAAAATTTCTTTTATTGATTTATTTCCAAAAGTTTACAGTCTCTGCTGGTCTTACTTTTGACACTCACACATCATGTCTGACAGTTACCAACATCTTGCACTCTGAGCACTCGGGAACAGGGTCTTGTGGGCTGCACATCAAGTGTACATGTGTCAGACAAGTGTGGCCTATATGGAGGCATGTCAGGATACTTGTGTATGTCTCCCTTTCTGATATGCTGAACTCCATTTCTTGACATCTGGTGTTATTTTTTAAATTTATTATTTTCAGGCTCTACATTCCATACATTTTGCCATTTATTTACAATTATTGTTTTTATATAACTTATATACGTAGACATAGTCACTAGTAGGGATGCTGACATTTGCTTTTATCATGTGGACTGATTCTTTAGCTGCTTTATCAGCCTCTTCATTTCCTTTTATTCCTACATGGGCTGGGATCTGTCACAACGTGCTGGATGTTCTCGGCAAGATAGACCCACCTTAGGGGTCAGCTTCCAGCCCAGATACAAGAACAACAGAATCAAGGCCGTTTAGTTTTTTTAACAATTTTATTACAAAAATAAAAACTTATCTCATGGCTACTTACTAATCAACAGCAATTGAATGGCATAGGCATCTTGCCCCAGTACGTGTTTGATACTCTAGGGTGACCATGTGGTCATTAAGTAATTACAATGAAATGAACTCACACAAATAATAATGTCTCTTACTGTTACTGAGAGTAGTTGCATCTTAATCAGCAAGTTTCTAAGGCCCTAGCTACAAACATGAAATTAAACAACCAACTCGCAACCACCTCATGGTGGAAACCATAATCTTGGCACAGAATTACAGGAGCATTCACATGGATGTCTGCATGGTCTCGGGTCTGTAGGTGGGTCTATCTTGCCAAGAACATCTGGCACATCCAGTGACATTGGTCGCCGAAGAGATCACATTAAATTTGGACCTTCGAGTCACTGGATTGACCCAAGCGACCAGACTCAGAACAACAACAGTTGAATAACGGTCTTTAGAGTATTACTGTCAGGCCACTCACAATTGGCCTCGCCCCTCCCTCAGAACGAAGGTGTGGAGGTTGATGGATGGATGGATGGATGGATGTATGAGTTTTTGGGCAAAAGCCCAGGCACTGGGGCCAAAGAAGCCATTCAGCGCCGTAATGGAAAGTAAACAAATTACATTATAAATGAGTTAAGTGTATGAAGAAAATGGTTCACATATAAATTTCCATATGAGAAATGAATGAATTAATGAAGAAATGAATGAAGAAAATGCTTAATAAATAAATATACTATATATCTATGATGTGATAGATAAAAAATAATTAAATGTTATTGAAAATGTTTAAAGACTTTAAAAAGGAGATGAGAGTAGAAATATCTGCTTCATCTCCCAAAATATCACAAAGGGATTTACCCCTAAGATATCTCTCTCTCTGGTTAAAATATCTGGGGCAAGCACGCTCTGGGAGGCTGCCCCCTTCTAAAATAACTGATGGGTCAAATAAGTGTGCCCAATCCTCAGTCTGCTTAAAACTATTTCTGTTTGTCTATCAGACTGGAAAAACGAAGACCATGGCAATATATTATTTCTAATGTTTCTATACTTTCTCTTATTGGCAAGATGAGGAGAAATCCATCTTTCTTGCCATTTGCTTAAAATATAAGACCTAAAAGGACCTTTTAGATCTGTATGAGGCACTTTACTAAAGGCGGTTTCAGATGAGACACTAGCAGCTTTTGCTTCCCTATCTGCCATCTCGTTTCCGCATATCCCCACATGTGAAGGGACCCAACAGAAAGAGACAGATTTATGCAAATAATACAAATGGAAGAGCGATTCCTGAACTTTTTGAATTTTTTAATAGCTTCTAAAGTGCTTTTGGAATCCGAGTAAATGACAAAATTAGTGTTGCTACTTTGAAAAACTATATCCAGGGCAGAGACTATGCCTGTTAATTCTGCTGTGAATATGGATGCAAAGTCAGGTAGTTTAGCTGTGTATGCTGTATCGCCAAGGATAACTGCACAGCCAACACCACTATCTGACTTTGATCCATCCGTATATATTTTTGTCACATTGGTATGGACAGTTTCGTGCTCCAAGAATTTTCCCCTAATCTCTTCCTCAGGATGCTTCTGGAATAAGCCATGGAGGATACACAGGATGTTTTACTTCCATGACTTTCTGGGATTTAACATCTTCACTTAGTCTAACTTGAAATGGTCTAGAGGCTCTTATACCAGAAAAGACCCGTGAGTCTGCTTCCCTCAGCACCTGCAAGGATGGATTTTTGGGAGCACTTTTAATTCTAGCCATGTACCTTAATCCTAGTTCTTGCCTTCTCAGATCAAGGAGAAGTTGGTTAGTATCAACATATATGCTTTCAACAGGCGAAGTTCTAAAAGCCCCTGAGCATATTCTCAACCCCATATTGTGTACAACGTCCAGTTCCTTCAGCCTGGTTTTACAAGCTGAGGAATAAATCTGACAGCCATAGTCTAGACTGGATCTACACAACGAGTCATATAGTCTCAGCAGGGATTTTTTATCAGCTCCCCAACTAAATCCAGAAACAACCTTTAAAATATTCAGATTGTTTAACCTTAATCTTTAAGGCATTTATGTGGCTGGCCCATGTCAATTTCTGGTCAATGGTCATTCCCAAAAATTTCACTTCATTTTCATAAGGAATGATAGATCCTTTTAAACTAAGTGTGGGAACCTCTTCCACACGCTGGCACCTAGTAAATCTTACAGAAACTGTTTTTGAGGAGGAAAACTTAAAACCATTCTCATCAGCCCACTTTGTAATAGCATAACAGACCTTTGCAGATGTTTACATATTGCAAGGTCATCAACAAAAAGCGAGCATTTAACAGGTGATGATATTTGTTGGACTATATACTGTTTATTGCCACTGAAAAAAGTGTTACACTTAGAACGCTTCCTTGTGGAACACCCTCCTCCTGCACAAAAGGTTGGGAGAGAGTGTTGCCCACTCTAACCTTAAAAAATCTCTGTTAAGAAGGAATATAAAAATTTAATCATTCTTCCATATATGCCCATCTTGTGCAATTGTTTTATTATGCCAATTCTCCAAGTAGTGTCATATGCTTCCTCAAGGTAGAAAAATACACCGATAGTCTGACATCGTTTGGCAAATCCTTGCTGGATTTGATTGATCAGCCTAAGCAAGGGATCAAGGGTGGAACGATTTCTCCTGAAACCAAATTGAAATGGAGATATTAGTCCTTTGGTTTCCAGGTGCCAAACTAATCTGGTGTTTATCATTTTTTCCATCAGCTTACACACACAGCTGGTAAGAGCTACTGGTCTATAGTTGGTGGCTTGGGAAGCATCTTTATTAGGCTTTTTTATGGTAACAATTATGGATATTTTCCAGTCCTTGGGTAAAATTACAGTTTCCCATATTTTGTTTATAATCTTGAGTAGATACTTTTTGGCATAATCTGGGAAGTGTTTAAGCATTTCATATAAAATTGAATCACCCCCTGGAGCTGTTGATTCAGTTGAAGAGAGTGCCTCCCAAAATTCTCTTACGGAAAATTTGTGGTTGTATGGTTCAGATTTTCCCGATTCAAATTTCAGAGTCATTTCAGCATTCCGAATTCTTTGAAATTCTAGAGAATAATTGTCAGGGCTGGAAACTTGAGAAAAGTGTTTTCCCAGCTCATTGGCAACTTGAGTGGGCTCTGTGATCAGTGTGTTATTGACTTTTAATGAAGGTAATGGTGACGCAACAAATTTTCCACTTAAGTTTCCTGATTTTGCGCCACACCACTCTCAATGGAGTTCTGGAATTGATTCCATTGATATAGTAAAGCCAACTTTCTCTTTTGGCTTGCACGATTATAGATTAATTTAGACTGAGGGGAGCCACTAGTTTTGTATCGTCGGTAGCACTTCCTAGTGACTTTCCTCAGAATACCACATGTCTTATTTCACCAGGGAACTGTAGTTCTATGAGGTTTACCTTTTGTCTTGGGAATCGAGCCCTCAGCACTCTTCAGAGTGGATTCAATGAAGTAGTCATAGGCATCCAAGTGAGAATGAAATGACTAAAACTCCCTATCTAGATTGACTCCTTTACTGAACTTGTCCCAGTCAGCATCCTCTACCTTCCACTTAGGTTATGTTTCAGATGGAGCATTTAACAACATATTTCAGATGGATTGGGTAATGATCACTTCCATTCAAATCTTCATTAACAGAACAGTTAAAGTCAAGGTGGATATTTGTTGAGGAAATACTAAGGTCCAGTGCAGAGAGATGATTATTATAAATGCTGTGGAAGGTCATTGACCCATTATTATATAGGGCAACATCATTTGTGTCAATAAGGTCCTCGATTATTTTCCCTTTGCTGTCTAAACACACACTTCCCAAAAGGGGGTTGTGGGCATTAAAATCTCCTAATAAGAGAAAAGGAGTGGGAAGCTGGTTAATCAAGGACTGAATATCTCCAATGTTAAAAGAGAGGTCTGGTGGGAGGTATAATGAACAAACTGTTATCCTCTTGTCTAATATGCCCGAGACAGCAACAGCTTGTAGAGTTGTATTTAATTGTATTGTGGAGTGCTGCAGAGATTTATTAACAATAATTGCAGCACCTCCATGGGCACGATCACCAATTGGGGGAAAAGTTAAAAATAGCATAATCAAGTCCAGGATTATAAGGAGAGTTACCTAACATAGTCTCCTGCAGGCATACAATCCCTGGATTAAATTCATGCATTAAGACTTTAAAGTCTTCTGTCTGTGCTCTGAGACCCTTACAATTCCACTGAAGGACATCGAACTGGAATGTTATGGTGGTAAAATATACTACTTCCCACTCTTTGGAGGGGAGGTATTGATCCTAGGGTGGAGAGGAAAATTCTCCTTAATAAGAGATTGTTTTCTTGATCCCTTTTCATCTTTATCAGACATCAGGGTTCTTGGCTGACAAACAGATTTCTGAATTCGAGGCTGATGCTCATGATTTTTACTGTGATTCTCTGCATCACTACTGATATTAGTCTTGGGGCAGCAAGACTGATGAGAACTTGCATGTTTTTGAACTGGATCTGCTTTTGGAACTACCATCCTTGGCAGAGAGATCTCTTCCAGAACACTATACCCATTTGAAGTTTTTATGATAAAACTTTCATTATTCGGGGACGCGTTTCTTATACGCTTCCTGGTGGATGCAGCTGTTGTTTTATCAGGTTTCTTAGTGACTGTGATAATTGATGGATCCGAGCTAGATCTCTCTAGTTTGGACCACTCCTTTGGTTGCTTCTTGGTGAAATTATTATTTGTGGCCATTTCCAAACTTTGCTTAGGGGCTGAATTTGCAACCGTTACATTTGTATCAGCTTGAGAGGATAAATTGTCCATGCTTTTGGAAGAATAATTTTTAGTATTGGGCTTCAAAACACGTGCTGACTTACGTTTCTGATTATTATTTCCAGTGCAAGGAGAAACAGGTTTCCGATGCTTACTGTTAGATTCAATTACTGGTGGACTCTCATTGCTAGAACTCTTCATCAACTTTATTACAGAAGCATAGGTAGAGTTTGCACTCTTGTTAGCCCCCATTACCACATGCTTTACTGCACTGATGCTGAGATGTTCATTATCAACCGCTGCCAACACGTCTTGCTCAAACCTGTACCTGAGGCAAGTCCTAGTGTTTGGAGAGTGATCACCCTTGCACTGGAAACAATAATGGCCTGCTTCACACTCGTCCAAATTGTCATGCTCAGCAGAGCACACAGAACATCTCTTATTGTTTCCACATGAGTCTTGAACGTGGCCATATTCAAAGCATTTGCGACATTGTTTAGGGTTTCTTTTATATTTTTTGACTTACATCCTCTCATGGACAACATTGTTAGTATCAGGCAAGTAATTGGAGGAGAAGGTTAAAAGCATAGCTGCATCCCCTCCCAATTTTTTTACATGAGATACACAAGGAGGGCACCTAAGGAGAATCTCCTCCTCATTAAAAACATGCAAGTCTCGGGAATAAACTACACCTTTCAGCGTGTTAAAGAATCTGTGCGATGTGATAGCCTCAATATTTCCACTTTAAGGGGGTTTAAACTTTGATAGTAAAACAGCTTGCGTCTCATTGCCTGCTTTTATGAGTAAGTTCTTTCCATATCATTTCAGATTACCGATAGGATTAGGACCTACTTTGTTCTCAATACATTCAGCAGCTTTTATGAGATTTTCCCTTCCCTCCTTATAACTGGCAACATGCCATATAGGGGGAGGAAGCGTCCTAGTATATGTTGCTGGTCCACATTCTTCATTCTTAGGAACAAAATCGAATGGCTCATCGTTCAAATTCCTCACTGAAAACACCTTGGTGCTTAAAACAGTCATTTAGAATGTGGCCATTTAATTTCATTTGAGCCTCCCTAGTTTCTTGGGGAGAGGGAAATCTGATGTATGCAGAAAAAGACTGCTTGTCTTTTTCTAGAAGCATCTTAATCCTCTCCACCTTACTAAACTGTTTTGCAACACTATGCAAGCACTCATAATTCAATGAAAGGCTTGCATTAGTGCAATAAAGCACTCTATTATTCATGTCAAATCCACCAGTTTTAATAGCACCCTGGTGTCTCGGTGCATGGTTCTGTGTGATAGCCAAGCTCATATCCGTGTCCATGCCTGAAGTTGTCACCAGTGCCGTTAAGTCGTCAGATCCAGGGGAGGGCAAACATTGGTCGATATCCATAAATACAAATATATTTGTAGACTGCTTGGTTATATCAAGAAGGTATCGTGGATCTGTCAGGTATTCAAATTCTCCACCAATGGCACAAGTGAGAGTCAATTCCCAATGGTCCACCCCATACCCTACCCTTACGGGATAGCACCAATACGTTTGCAGTGGGCCAGGTATAAGCCTATCCGCCTGCTGGGAGTTCTGCCCCCACTAATGAGGACCGACTCCCCACTCAAAACGTATTGTTGGGCTTCCAGACTAAAGCCAGGAGTCCCATCCCAAACACCAGGCCCCCCTGGATTCCGATGGGCTGATGTTTGGAGATGGTTCTGCCCTCAAGGTAGCAATGGGAGGGTCCTACCTCTTGGTTCCAAACCATATCAGGTGGCGACTCAACCACCACAACTCCCACAATTAGCTTCGAATGCAAACCCCTTCCAAAACACGATCCCTTCTCAGAATCACCTAAGCAGTAAAATTTAACAAGAGTGGAAAATTCCACATAATTCATCCAAAATGCTAGTAAAAAATATTTCATGAAGGAGAAGGATGTAGTAAGAATGAAAAAATTGCAAAAAGAAGGAAAAGTTCTGACTAATTTAGTTGGATCAGCAGCTGGGCCCCAAGGACCAGTGAGAAAGCAACCCCACCAGGCATCAGGGCTCAGCTGCTGATCCCTAAGCCCCCTACCCATGCCAAGGGGTCAGCATCTAGGGGGGGGGGGTGGAGGTTGAGATTTACCATAGGCTGGGCAGGTTGATATCGACACTACCCTCCGAAGTGTTTCCTTTCTGGAAAAGGCAATACCATCTTGCCATTGTATATCTAGGGGGTAACAACATAGCTCAAGAAACTGCCACTGAAGTTTGAAACAGGCTGAAGGTCTTTGTAGAAAGAGTGAGAGAGATTGCCAACACCCTAGCCATTTGTAGCGCGGAAGAGAGGGAATATTGCGAGACGAATTGTTTCGGTATTGCCCCTACCAAAAATAATGCGAGAGTGAAAGTATTTAATGCTCAAGTAAGAAGATACTGTGCTAGGCATAAGCGCTACGGAGTGTGTCATATCCCTATGAACCCGGTTGGTTAGAGCGAGCTGCAAGACAGACAGAATCCACTTTGATGCTCACATGCGAGGCGTGTTCTTAAATCATCTAATGAGACTGATCCATGGTGAGTGGGCATGTCAGAGCAGCCAGGAGAACTAACTCTCATCTGTAGAACATTCCTGAAATGTAAAGTAAAAGGTGGCATCATTTCCTTTTTCCCTTGCATTGTATTCTCCCACACCTACAAAATGGCGGCCGCTCAAGACCCAGATACACGTAGACTCTCTCATAGTCCTCCTGACTGCCACACTGATGAGCGCCCAAGGGAATCTCTTAGAAACCCAGAACATAAATGTCTATCAGAATTTACTAGATCAAATCCAGGCTGAGGAGCAGCACCTAAAATCTTTGTATGTATTAAGTCCAGTCAATTTTGAACCAGATCTTAAAACTAAGATCATAAAAACGTTATACAATGCCAGTCAAACCCCGCTCCTTCTCATCTACCGAATTGGTGCTTAGGTTACTGTAAAACAGCTAAAAACGTGTTTACCCAACTTGAAGGAGATACCATTACCAGTATTTAAAGGCAAAAAGAGAGAATTTGCTAACTTCAAAAAGCTGTTTGATGTTCACGTGCATCGACGCACAGACTTGCACAATGTAACAAAGTTTACTTATCTACTCGGATCTCTAGCGGAGGAGCCGCTCAAGGTAGTTCTGGCCTTAAGTGTAACTGCAGTCAACTATACTGTGGCTCTCGACTTGTTAAACAAGTACTATGGAAACCAGTATCAGACGCTGGAAGCATCGCATAGGTGATTAGCCAATATCTTCGTACCCATGTATAGTGATATCAAGTTGAAGAGTTTTCGTATCGAGCTCACTGTTCTTATCAAACAAATCTAACGTCTCAGCAGATCCACATTGGATCAGGGAATGCTGCTTAGACTAATCAATCAAAAATTATCACAAGGTCAGGTATATCAACGAGTCGTAGACTTTCTCCGAAAGTGCGATTACAATCTGACTGAACTGTTTGAAGCCTTGGATTTCCTCATACAAAGTATAGAGGATGATGCACTCCAGAGGAGAAAACTTTCCTAAATCATTGCGATCAAAGGCAATGGAAACCAACACCCCCCCGCATGGTCTCTTGTCCCTTTTGCAACGGAAATAATTCTGCATTTAACTGTTCAAAGTATACGAAAGCGGTGGCGAGAAAGCGCCAACTAGTTCTATCGCAAAGATGTTTCAATTGCTTCACTTTTGGCCACAGTAGTAAACAGTGCAGTAGTAAACGTAACTGTAAATTGTGATGGATACCATCACAGTTTGATTTGTGAAAGAGACAGTCGTAAATCCTGGTCTAGTGCACCTTCGGCATCCAGTGCAAGTTTCTAGTCATCTGCAAAACCTTCTCCACATGTAGTTTCTCAACCCCTTTAAAGTCAGGGGCAGAGTCATAACGTAAATCAAAGAAACCCATCGAAAGACAAAAATTAAAAACCTAAAATGGTGAAAAATAACCCACACAGAACTGGATCGAGCTTCACAAATGATGGTCAACAATGGTTACTCCTACAAGCTGATCAACAGGGAAATAAGAACAGCTTTGAACAAGTGGTACATGGAGGGCTATGAGAACGCAGAGAATCCCCCCTCCGAGGATGTTCACCTTTCCTACAGGTCCTTCATGCATCACGGATACAAAGAAGAAGGGAAGAGGCTCTCTCTTATAATCTATTATTATAAGACCAGAAGGACAAGAGACCTGGTTATGAGGAAAAATCCCACCCAACCTGCAGGAGACCCCCTGAAGCAGAAAAACGTCGTCTCCCGGTACACATGCCCTATCCAAGGATGTCCTTGACTCTATATTGGAATGACGATGTTACGAGTGTCCATCATGACCCGCAGGCACACTGTCCAGGTCTGCTATCTTAATGAAGTAAAGTATCTTGGATCTTATGCCGTCCTTGGAGACGTTGACACCTGTAGTACGACGAAAGAGTTGGCCCCCTTTCCAAGCCACAGTGGCTTGGAGGTATGCTTGAAGACGGGATACAGGGCGTAAAGTGGTGTCTTGTGGAAGCGACGGGATCCGCCAGGGACCCCAGCGTTTGGTGGGGAGCTCATTCTTCGCGAGGAATGGATAAAGAGTAGCTTACCCAGAATCCGGAATCTGGACGTGACTGGGATCACGAAAAAAGGCCACTATCGTAGAAACGTGAGCACTGGAAGCCATTGCGAGCAGAAACAAGGTCTTCCTTGTCAACAACTCCAGGTCTACTGCATGATTAGAGATATTTGAAGCCAGTTGGAGAACCTTGGACAAAGACCAAGTGATCGGCTTGGGTGGTTTAGCAGGGTTAAGTTGAGCGCAGGCCTTTGGGACCTTAGATAGAAGGCCATCATTAAAATTAATATTGAAACCATAGAATATCGGCCTATTGAGGGCTGACTTACAGGTGTTGATGGTACCAGGTGCTAAACCTTGGTCATGCAGAGATTTAAAAAAGGAGATGCAGAAGTCCTACGTGATGGCAGATGGATTCTGCTCACGGACGAAGGATGAAAACTTCTTCCAGGAAGAATTATATTGATTCTTAGTGCCCTTTGCCTTGTAGGACTCCAAGAAATCTATGTTAGCTTTCTGGACACCGAAGCATCTGTGGACTGTGATTCGAGAAAATCATCAAATGAAGATTGCTCGTTAGCCAGGATGAAGCAGAGACAGTCTTCTTCTGGACTTCCTGAGTGAGAACTGGAGCCAGGAGTCAAATCAGACATAGGCTGAGTTCCAGTGTCAGAGAAAACCAGTTGCTCTTCGGCCACTTCAGGGCTATGATGGCAGCTACACCCTGGAAGGACTGAAGTTTGTGAAGTACCTTGAGAAGAAGGTTAACTGGAGGAAGCAGGTAAATCCTGTCCCATTGATTCCAGTCGAGAGTCATCGCGTCCATCCCCACAGCCCGAGGGTCTAGGACCGGGGAGACATATCGGGGAAGCTTGTGGTTCTTTGTCGTTGGAAACAGATCCACCTAGAGATCTGGGACTTTGTCCAGCACAAAAGAGAATGATGCATTGTCTAGAGCCCATTCCGATTCGAGGGGTGCTGCTCTCGACAGAGAGTCTGCTATCACGTTCTTGACCCCTGCTAGATGAGTCTCAGAGAAATGCTACTTCCTGTGTCTGGCCAGTAAGAAGATGGCCATCATGACATGATTGATTGGGCGTGACTTGGAGCCCCGTCGGTTGATGCAGTTCACTATGACATTGCTGTCCAGCACCAAACGGACATGCGAGCTCCTCTTGGGTTTCAGCCGTTTGAGGGATAGAAAAATCTTGGGCTTCAGCCGTTTGAGGGATAGAAAAATGGCCATCACTTCCAAGATGTTGATCTAGAAGCTCTGAAACTTTGTCTACCAATTTCCCTGCACTTGTTGGGAGGGGGAGTGGCCCCCTCAACCTGTCAAGATGCGTCTATGTGAATGACCACCGACAGGGGAGGATGAACGAGAGGGATCGACTTTGAGAGGCTTTGGGATGAGGTCCAGGATCTCAATTGTTTGCGCAACAAGTCGGTTGTGACTGCGTGCTGATCTCTTAAGCATTTGGTGGCTTTGCGATGCCAGACTCGATTGATGTCCTAGAGTCTGGCTTTGAGCAAGGGGTCCGTGATGGAGGCGAACTGGAGGGAGCCTAGCACTCTCTCATGCATTCGTCTGGTAGTCACCTTCTGTTTGGCCTAGACTGGAACTTGGTAGACCACTGTCTGTCTTTGTTATTTCCCGACGCTTGGACAGGGGGGGGGAAGAGACAGACGGTGGTCTACCAAGTTCCAGTCTAGGCCAAGCCACTGGAAGGATTGGGATGGAGTCAGACGAGATTTCTTGAAGTTTATTTGAAATCCCAGAGACTGGAGAAAGGCCATGGTGTCCTTGGCCATCTGGAGACAACCTTCCTGGCTGGATGCCCAGACTATCAAGTCGTCCAGATAGGCTGCCACCTGAATTCCCCGACTCCATAGGACCTGAATGATGGTATCCGCTAGTTTGGTAAAGATCTGTGGATCTATATTGAGCCCGAAGGGCATAGCTCTGAATACGTAAGCCTTTGCCTTGAGTCTGAAACCAAGGTAGGGGGTGAAGCGACGAGACATCAGCAAATGCCAGTAAGCGTTGGTAAGATCTATGGAGATAGTGTATGCCCCAAGGGGTAGTAGGGTTTGTATTTGTGAAATACTTAGCATCTGGAACCTGTCGCACTGAATGAAGTAGTTGAGCTTTGACAGATCCAGAATGACCCTCTTCTCGTCCGAGCCTTTCTTGGGAACACAGAAGAGACGGCTTTGAATTGCAGGGACTTGGCTGGGCGGATGATTTGTCTGGCCACTACACTGAATGCCCAGTCACTGAATGCCCACTGATGTTTGAAAAAGACTAGGCGACCCCCTACTGGAAGAATCAATATAATTCTTCCTGGAAGAAGTTTTCATCCTTCGTCCGTGAGCAGAATCCATCTGCCATCACGTAGGACTTCTGCATCTCCTTTTTTAAATCTCTGCATGACCAAGGTTTAGCACCTGGTACCATCAACACCTGTAAGTCAGCCCTCAATAGGCCGATATTCTATGGTTTCAATATTAATTTTAATGATGGCCTTCTATCTAAGGTCCCAAAGGCCTGCGCTCAACTTAACCCTGCTAAACCACCCAAGCCGATCACTTGGTCTTTGTCCAAGGTTCTCCAACTGGCTTCAAATATCTCTAATCATGCAGTAGACCTGGAGTTGTTGACAAGGAAGACCTTGTTTCTGCTCGCAATGGCTTCCAGTGCTCGCGTTTCTGAGATAGTGGCCTTTTTTCGTGATCCCAGTCACGTCCAGATTCCGGATTCTGGGTAAGCTACTCTTTATCCATTCCTCGCGAAGAATGAGCTCCCCACCAAACGCTGGGGTCCCTGGCGGATCCCGTCGCTTCCACAAGACACCACTTTACGCCCTGTATCCCGTCTTCAAGCATACCTCCAAGCCACTGTGGCTTGGAAAGGGGGCCAACTCTTTCGTCGTACTACAGGTGTCAACGTCTCCAAGGACGGCGTAAGATCCAAGATACTTTACTTCATTAAGATAGCAGACCTGGACAGTGTGCCTGCGGGTCATGATGTTAGGAAAGTTGCTTCTTCAATCAATTTCTTCCAACACATGGATTTTAAGGACCTTAAGGGCTATACAGGCTGGTAGTCCCCTAATATATTCTTCAGGCACTACTGTAAGCGGATCCAAGAAGTTAAGCACCATCTTGTCGCTGCAGGGAAGGTTATTTCCCCCTCAGTCTTAACTATGTTCCATCTCTCATTCCATTGCCATATTCTGTACTATTATCTCCTTTTATTAAAGGTTTTGTAATTTGCCTGGCCGAATATGGTCAGTAATTGTTACTTTGTTAAAGTGATTATTGGCTGACAAGTGTTACTGTCATGGAATGTTAAATTTAATACTGAATTTTGTAATGAAATCCTATAAATGTTATTTGGTGTTTTCTTCCTGCTTGTCCTGCTGTTGTGTATCAATTATTTATCCCTATTATAATTGTATTGCGCACCACCTTGAGTGTTATCTAATTTAATGGTTAAAAGGGACCAAGTTTCCCTTCTTTACCCTTGAGACGGTCTGTCCTTAACCTCGTCCTTTTATGTATAAGGAGCTCACTCTACCCACTCTTGGTTGGTTCACAGACTTTCGACTCTGGCTTTGCCTGAGGTTCTAGTATGGTCAAACCGCTTACAGACGAATTTAGTCTTTCTCTGGTACACTTTCTCTGGTACACTTTCATCAGGACGACACAGCCCGAGCCCAAAAAACAAATTCTGACGTAAGAAAAATCTATTTTTGGGTGAGGTAGCTGTGTTGTCCTGATGAACCCATTGATTTTATCAGTTATATATATAGTATGGAACTTAAAAAAATATCTTTCATGTGGAAATGACTGAAACTTTCATTCAATATTTATTTTTCATATAGTAATTAGTCAAAAAGGAGTGTACGGATAATTGAGGGCTTGTTCACATATGAACACTTGACGACAATAATCACATTTCAATCCCCTAACAAAGCCATGCACATACGTATATACTTAGTGGGTGGAAGAAAACCTACCTTGACCATGGATCTCTTGTGCCTAATGAAGGTACGGAAACCAAGCCATCTCAACTGCATAACAATCGATATACCCAGTAAAAAGAGACCAAACAGTTCAATGGAGGCATGGACTCCTACAGGGACATTCTGAAGATCAAAAAAATACCATTGTTATTCATTGCTTGCACATTTTAAAGAATTATGCTAGACAGTCTGACCTCTTAAATCCAATATTCCATGGTCCAAGAACTCCCATGATCCATAAATTTTTTAATCACCGGGTATGAGGGCTGTGATACACATCATTTCAGTTTCTGGGTTTCTTGGATTTTGGAACTGAAGCTCTCTATAAATACATAAGCACAGTTTATTTCCAACAAAAACATTCTGTGAAACTAAAACTAAAAAAAGAAAGTATGCAGCATACAAAAGAACCATAATTTGCACATGTACTATACAGTGGTACCTCAATATATGAAAGGCTCAACTTACGAAAAACTAGAGATACGAAAGCAAATACGAAGATTTTTTTGGCTCTACATACGAAAATAGTTCAAGTTACGAAAGGTTGTTGCTGTAAAGTCCCCAGATTCGCCCGGACCAAAGAGAACAATTTTAAAACTTGCGCGCCGCCAACTGAGTAAACTCGCCACCATCCTCCCGCTCTCCCATTGGTTCCTGATGCTAGTCACCCCATAAGATCCTGCTCTCCTATTGGTCAGCATCTACCCCTTGTGCTCTATGTATTCTATTGGTAAAAGGATGCTGTAAATTAAAAAACTTATTCATGCAATACATTTAATAAAAAAAATATTAGGTAAAGATAGAATAAAGAATAGAAATGAATGGTTATTATACTGTTTGGTAGTTTCAGTAGTTGAAGAGAGATAATGAAAATTTATGGCTTACTGTGTGCTAGGAAAAGTGATTGCTTGGCGATCGTTCGGTACTCATAAGTGCTGAATGTAAACAGAAGTTTGGGAGCTTTTCTTTTTTTTATTGTTTATTATAGTTAATGGTTACTTATTTGAAATGAGTACATGCAATACATTTAATTTTAAAAATTGTGAATTAGATATCATAAAATTTAAAATAAATCAGACTGCTATCATCGAAGCCAACAAATACGTATTTTCTAGAATTCTTCTTCTGTTTTAATACTACGTATATGTTTCAATATAGCTGTCAGTAACTCGGTATCTCCATTAGGTAAAGATAGAATAAAGAATAGAAATGAATGGTTATTATACTGTTTGGTAGTTTCATTAGTTGAAGAGAGATACGAAGGAAAATTTATGGCTTACTGTGTGCTAAGAAAAGTGATTGCTTGGCGATCGTTCGGTACTCGTAAGAGCTGAATGTAAACAAACGGTTGGAAGGTTTTTTTTTTGTTTGTTTGTGTATTATAGTTAATGATTAATTAATAATTATTTGAAATGAGTACATACTGATTATTTATACATTTCATTGGCATATTCTAAGCTTTTAGCTTCTTAGGTTTAGATGTCAGAATCATAGACTAGGCTACAGTAGCAACTGCTAACATAGGCTAGGCTTATTGCTAAGGGACATATGCTAAAGTCCTAATATATGCAGTAAAATTGGGGTTGAACATTACATGCAGTTGAATATTACTTTAAGTATGTACAGTATTTTGCCTTTTTGGAGTCATATTTCTTCCGTCGGATCAGCGTCGTAACCCTAGAACATGTGTTGTATAATTTACTGGGGTATTTTTGTAGAGCTTGGAATGGATTAGGCATTTTACATGTAAAATGCGGTTTAAGATACGAAAAACTCATGATACGAAGGCCACCTCGGAATGGATTAATTTCGTATCTCGAGGTACCACTGTATAAAGTACGTATTTGTACATCACCCGATCTCATGTATAGAGCGAGATGCATGATCAGTAGATTACACTAGGATAAGCCTTCTATGTCTGTCTCAGTTTTGGTAGAGATCACTAATAATGCAGATCTGATTTAGCTTTTAACTAATAAATAGACCTAACTGTGAATCTTCATACATTAAATCAAGCTCTTACAACCAACATCAAGTACTGACATAATAGTATAGAGAAAAAGCTGTTTGCCGATGTCAGACAGGTTGCATCAACAGTTGAAATTTTCTCATTTTCAATGGTGACTTTCATAAATAAAAAATAAAGAATCTTTATTCATCCTTCACGCAATCGAAAGGATAATGCTATGAAAGTATATCACTAAATTTATGGTTGTAGCTGTGGCTGAGAACATGAATAATGTTCATGCCAGCTTTGATAATTCATGGAAAAATCAGATCTAAGAAATGCACTTAATTTAGCAGCTAATGGCTGGAATGACGTTGGTAAAATGGAATCAGCTAATGATTTTATGAATGTGAACAGTTGAAGATGCAAATGGCACCTGATCACTATTCATAAATTATAATATTATAATAATAATATGACAATAATGCATAAAGTACAATTGTAATGAATATTACATGATAGAAGTAATGTGGGAACAGGTCAGGGGTTAAACAGGAAAGTCTGCCCAAAAACCACAGTCCAGGATGTGTGTGAGCGTGTGAAGCTTACCTAAGCAACTGTATGAAAAAACATCAACAAACTACATACCTGGGAACCGACTTCGGCTCTCACTAGAACTTGAAGGATGATGTGTCTTAACCTAGATAAGTAAATTCGTTCGTATACCTGTATCTTTGATTAGGTTTGCTTGCCTATGATTTGTAAATGAATTGTAACCCAGACTTCCTCTCCAGCCCCTGTCTCATACACACATTCAATAGCACTTCTCTGCAAGCTATCTCAAGATGTAATCTTTGAACAATACATTATATTTTTCTACTCTGTGTTTCCACGACTTAACCTCTACCCATGCAAGAATATGAATATCAAATTCACAGAATATCTTCGCAGTTCAACGGAGGAAGAAAGAGACTGAGAGAGAGAGATCACAAGAAACTAAAATTTGAAGCTGATGAGGGAATATCGACAGAAGCAAAATTTAAACTTTATCATATGACGGAATCTTTCTACGATGTCGGAACGGAAGAATCTACAAACAGTCAAAAACATTGGCATCGTGTCTCAGGCAGCGGCATTAAAGCACCACGAGACTTCAGCTAATCGTACGGAGTTGACCTTGGAGCAAGTGCATCTTTATTAAAATATATTAGCCTTCATGGATGGCGTGGAACTTCGAGAACTTCCACCGTACATGATTTCCGCAGAGCATCACCGACATACCAAATGGAATGGAAAACAGATGTTTTACAAACAAACAAACCACAAGAATTTTCAATCTGTGTCAATCGGAAGCATGACGGGAGCCAGCTGATCCATGACGTCATAAAACAAGAATGGGATTCTCCCATATATACCAGCTAAGTAAACCTTTATTCATTCGGTGTGTAACATTAGTGTCCAAGTATTCTACCCAGGTCACGAGTTCGCTATTCTGGGTGAGCTACGAGATATTTAATCTTACTTTTCTTGCAGGAATATACCTATCATTTTTGTTAACCGTTCCCGCAGGATTTCATTTTTGTCATTCATGCAAACCCTTCTTTTTCAGAGGTTTCATCGAAATATTTTATCATATCTTATGTGCCTAACTTTATCATTTTGGGGGACACATTAATATTTTTGTGCCACATTGTGTTTAAATAGCATATGCGTTTACGCAGTGGACATGTACTCTTATAGGTAATTTGATAGGGTTGCAAATAGGCATAGTGGTAATAAGAAATTGCAGGCAAAGATGCGACCGCAGTTCCCTCGGGGGCATCTGCACTGGTTTCACCCAGTAACCCGGTAGTCACTTTAGTTAATGCTAGATCTGCAATTGTTCCTTTCCAAGGCCGCATTAATGGGTTTTTGCCTCAAGGGGTAGAATCATGGATTTCATCCGTGGTTGCTCATTTGAAAGCTAAATGCATCACTTTGCCATCCCTACAGCTACGGGAAGCTAAAAGCTTCATTGACTTTGCAAAAGGGGGTGCTGGGTCCTACCTTAGAGGCGTTTCCTTTCAGGAGGCAGACATGGGATGAATTTAAAGTTGAACTGCGCTCAGTATATGGTAATGAGGAAGCCTTGGACGAGGTTTTAGCTTTAAGGAACATTTTTAATCTGGTCTTTATGACTCACCTAAGATTGGTTGATAGAGCAGCACTTATTGCAGACCGTCTGAATATCTGGACCAATTGAATACATCTAATTGGGTTAGTGGCAAAGATATGGCTGTAAAGGATTTTATAAGGCTCATATACTTAACTTTCATAACAACTATGTTGCCAGAAACCTTGGTACGGTGTTTTGAGGAAGAGCTAACGTCAGATAGTACAGAACTTGATATCTACAAACAAATGAAAAAAAATTAAGTATATCTTAGTTTAACCAGACCACTGAGCTGATTAAAAGCTCTCCTAGGGCTGGCCTGAAGGATTAGATATTTTTATGCGGCTAGGAACCATTTGGTTACATAGCAACGGGACTTACAGCTTATTGTGGGATCTGAACCACATTACATCGAGAAATGAATTCCTCTGATTTCGCATTGGCCGAGCTGAGAATCGAACTCGGACCACCAGATTGGTAGCTGAGCACGAAGTCCACTAGTCCAATGGGAAACCACAAACAAATGAAGAAACATATGTCTAAATGTGCAGATTTAGATCCCTCACTTGTCCAGGTTTTTGCAAAGAATGAAAACAAACCACAGCAGGTAAACGTAGTTAATAGTAACACAGCCGGGTTAACTTGTTTCACCTGCAAACGCACGGGGCATATGATTGCTGATTGCCGTACGCATATTTGCTCCCTTCATAATAGCTCAAGTCATGCATACGCTCATTGTTTTTCTCGCAACCAGGCGCAGAGTAATGCTAAAAATACACAGCACGTGGCAAATGATAAGGATAAGAAACATCCACATAATCACAAAAAGAAACAAGCGAACACTAACTCTGCGCAGAATCAGAAACAAGCAAATCGGGCTTCAGGGAACTTGGTTCCTAACCCATCTAGCCAAAACAATCAGTCAGTCAAATTTTCCGAGCGTCCAAAGCAAAGCAAATACCCCGTAAATAACTCCAGCGGGGGGGAGAGTGATGTTGGGTCATCTGTATCAACTCCTTTGAATTAAAAAAATAAATCTAATCATCTAAAAGACTTATGTGAAACAGAATTTTCATATAAATCACACGAACGTATCCAAAAAATCAATGCAGGATCCCGTAGATTTTCATAGAACTCGTGCTATAATCAGTAAAGGTGAATTACGCCCTACTTTACACGCCGTAAATCTAGAATATAAGCCTTTTACATTGTTTTTTTATTCCTGTCGTCCACGTTATATCATGGACTTGCAGACTCACCACTTGTTGTTTTCGAACTTCCCTATTGAGAGGTCCGGAGTACGACTTTCGGGAATCAGCAATAACGAACTATAAGTGTTGTAGGCATAACTCAGATTCAGTACAAGGTGGGTAAGCGCACGCTAACCAATACGTTTATACAGGCAGTCCCCGGGTTACGACGGTGTCGGCTTACGACGTTCCGAGGTTACAACGCTTGTCAATAGACGTTATTTCCAGGGTTATGACGCATGTTCCTGGGTTACGACGCATGTTCCAGGGGTACGACGCCTACAACGCTCATCTGGGAGATGAAATATGACACCAAAAATGCTAAACAATCAAAATTTGAAGGTTTTTTGATGAAAAATGCCATAAGAATGCAGTTTACATAGTCTTCAATGCACCCAAAGCATTAAAGTAAGGTTTTCTTAGGATTTTTGACGATGTTCCGGCTTACGACGATTTTCAGCTTACGACGCAACTCAAGAACGGAACCCCCGTCATAACCCGGGGACCGCCTATAGTTGTACAACACCTTGATATGTATCCAGTTGTAATCCATCCATGTGGATTCAAAATATTATCTTGGCTCCTGCCAAAAATGGCATGTTTATCAAAGGAAAAGTCTACAAATCTTCCAACACATTAAAGTCCGTTTTGGACAAAAAAGAGACAATCAAACAGTAACGTGTATTGAAGAACCAATCACCTGTCTCATGAACCATGACATTATTCAAGTTACCCAACAGAATTCTCGCACACCCGTATTGGCAGCTTGCACGCAATCTCTCGGGCCTAATGCACCCTCATATCTCTGTGTGTTAAGAAAACCTTGCCGGGATCTGAAATTTTAATCCTTCCAGACACTCTGAAAATTAATGGACTTTCCGTGACTCAAGCATTATACACTGTTGACTCACAGCATCAGGTTAACATTGAAGTCTGTAACCACTTGATACCGATCTAGTAATCAAACAAAATCAGCATATCGTAGATATGGAAGTGTATAAATACTCCATTCTTACCATTGCTGAAATTAATCATGCTCAACCCATTGTTGACGAATCCCTCTTACAATCTATCAAAAGTAAAATCGATAAAGACATTCAAGATGTGGGGATTCAGAAGAAATTTTTTGAATTTTTATCTAAATATCATGATGTTTTCTCCACTAGCGAGGGATCTCTAAGGAAAATGGATGTCACTGAACAACATATACGGTTAAAATATCAGAATGAAATCAATGATGAAGTAGAAAAGATGTTAAAAGAATGAGTCATTAAGAAATCGAATAGCCCTTATAACTTTCCTTTAATTGTTGTACCCAAAAAAGACCGAACTTGGCGAATTTGCGAAAATTTCCGTTGCTTAAACGAGGAAACAATTCCCGATTGTTTTCCGGTGCCATGTACTGACGACAGCTTATCCTTGTTAGGGCAGAATAGATATTTTACTAGCTTGGATTTACTTGAAGGCTTTCACCAGATACCCTTAGCTAAGGAGAGTACTCCATATACAGCCTTCAGCACAGCCAGGGGACACTACGAATTTTTGCGTACGCCTTTTGGCTTTCGTTGTGCCCAAATCACATTTACCAGAATGATTAACATAGTGTTTGGAGACTTACTGGGAGATACTCTTCATGCCTATATGGACGATCTTGTATTCTTTTCTCATACCTTAGAAGAACGTTTGCATAAACTTGAACTAGTGCTACAGAGATTAAGACAACACAATCTAAGAGTAAAAATATCTAAATGTGAGTTTTTTAAGACAGTTAGTCTATTTAGGTTTAACAGTATCTAGTCAAGGTCTTAAGGTAGTCCACGATAAGGTGTCGGCTATCCGAAAGTTTCTGGTACCTACTATCGTTAAGGGCATACAACAATTTCCGGGCTGCAGTGGTTACTATTGCAGGTTTGTGCGCAACTATTCAATCATAGCAGTTCCTTTAACTGATCTTACGAAGAAAGGCGTAGATTTTATATGGTCTGAAACACATCAACAGGCGTTCGATACCTTGAAAGAAAAATTGTGCAGTTCACCTATCTTAAAATTCCCTGATTTCAGTAAGGAATTCTTCATTGCAACTGATGCCTCAGACCAGGGGGTAGGAGGGGTACTGCTTCAGCAATATGATAAACAGTTTTTCCCAATAGCTTTTTATGCATGTAAACTGAAGCTTTCTGAAAGTAAATATGCTGTAATAAACAAGGAAGGGCTAGCTATCGTTAATTCACTAGTACATTTTAAGTGCATAATCTACAGCTATGCTGTTAAGGTCCTTACTGACCATAAGCCCCTCATCGACTTCTTCAAAGGCTTTAATCACAGTCCCAAAAGAACTCGGTGGCATGTGATCATTCAGGACTTTGGCGCAAAGATAGGATACTTACCTGGGAAAGCAAATATCGCTAACGCATTATCACCCAACCCCGCGCCAACATGCACGGAACCATTAGCTGAACTAGAAGATATCGCAACATCTGTACCCATTGTTAAAATAGTATCCGAACAAGAAAATTCATTAATCCAAACTATCGCGCACATTGACGACCCGGGTTGGAGCGCTGAACTGGTAGACTGGACAAAAGAAAGATCCGCAGTTAAGTAAAATAATATAAGTAAAATAATAGATGCTTTGAACGGAAATCCTAAAGAAAAAGAATATCTAAAGTATGCGCAGCAGAATTATATACGTAATCAAAGATAATATTCTGTGTAGGTCCATGACAAGGAAAACCCGAAGCACACCGCAGGTGATTAACGACCCCAGGTAGTAGTACCAATCTCTCTTATACCAATCATCCTAAACTGGTTGCATTCCAATCCCTTACATGGTCATCCCAGGTTCTCTATCATGTCACAGAAAGCCAAATCACTATTCTATTGGTCTACAATGCGTACAGATATAAAAAAACACATAGCTAACTGTCACATTTGCCACGAAAACAAAGGGCACACTAAGACACCTGTCAGTCTGGGGGCCTACCCTGTGCCAAACCAACCCCTTGAAAGAGTACACTTAGATTTATTAACAGGGTTTTACGCGTCTGACAGAGGAAATAAGCACCTTAAGTGTTAATCGATGCCTTGACCAGGTACACAGAATAAATACCACTGAAAACAAAAACCGCAATTGAATGTGCTAGGAAATTCTACGAATGCTACATCTGTAAACAGGGAATTCCACAAATGATAATCTCCAACTCTGGTGGAGAATTCAATATTCATTTTCTTAACTCGTGCGAATTCCTTTGCATTAAGAAAATCAATACCATGATTTATCACCCAGAATCAAATGGGTTAGTGGAAAGGGTAAATAGGAAGGTGTTAAATGTCCTACGAGTTACACTTGGGGGCATGGATCCCAATTGGGATATTGCCATCCCCGCGGTTCTAAGCACTCTTAACCATAGTTATCATATCTCTAGAAAAATGTCACTGCATGAAGCACTTTATGGCACACCCACTAGGACGCCTTTCCATATCATTACGCCCACAAACAATTTAACAAACCCCTTAAGGGATGTTATGAATGCAAGCATAAGCAGATATAATATAATTCATAAGAATCTAGAAACAGCTCAAATAATAATGAAAAGGAATCATGATAAAACCGCCAAACAAACAAAACCATATGCAGTAGGTGATCGAATCTATATACAAATATATGTGCGCAAGGGTTTGAACTATAAACTAACACCCAAATTTGAAGGACCGTTCAGTATCCTCGAAATACTAACGGCAAATAGGCTAAAGGTTCAGAATGTAGCACAGCCTACTGATGTACGAGCAGTGCTGCTGGCTCATGTTCTAAGCTAGTGGTAGGGGAATGATTGATTGTGGGTTTTCTGGCATCACAACTACCAGGGTCACCGATGCCGAATACTAAGTGTGATCTTTTAACTTTATTTAAAATCTTGTTTAATATATTATAAATTTTATTTTTTTAAAAGATACATGTAAATTTGATTTTTAAAAATAAAATAAATTTCTGATAAAAATAAGAATAAAATTCTGATCAAATAAAATTCTAGTAAAAAGAATTGTTAATTAATCTGAATAAATAACAATAAAACATCAAAAAAGGGGAAAAAAGTATATACTACTAAGACAGCACAGCTGTCAGATATATTTGAGAAGACCAGCTTCTTTGATAAGAGAGATAACGTTATTAACACACATGCTTTCTCCCTACAGTTTTGGCATGCTATAATTACCACCTGCTTCACTACTATAAGCTAAAAAACGATTCCTAAGTTCCACTAGACTGGGACACTCAACCAGCAAATGCCTAACAGTCAGCAGAACTAAGCAATCGTCACAGATGGGCTCATTCTCCCCATCCATCAGACAGCCGTGAGTTAAACGCGTATGGTCAATACACTTAAAAAATCATTGTAGATGCACGTGACTTCATAAATAAGCGAATACCACAAGAAAATAATAGTCAGAAATCCAAGCGCTTCCATCTTTACTCAGACATCGTCAAGGAGTTAATGAAGTACAATTGGAGATAAAGGTCTCAGGTACAAAACAAGATCAAGAATACCAGATGGTTAATTGTCAAAAGGGTAAAAATTAAAAGAGATAATCTAGGATTATCGGATATCACACGGTCACAAACCTAACCGAAACTACAAAGTATCTTTACAGTCCAAAACATGTAAAAACTGAATATATTAATTTTGTTGCTTATATTTATCTACAACTTTTTTCATAATCTCTCATATGTACGAATAATGCATTCGACATTTGCCCAGTTCTCACAGAATATTGATGTTGCTTGAGATGTTGTGAAAGAGATTTACCGGTCTGTCCGTAATAGTGGATAGTGGATAGTGCTACGACAGCGGCTTTGGGATATGGGTTAAGCTTTGGTGTATTTAATGGTAACCTGGACTGTGTCAACATCTCAAAATCCTTTTGTTATTTAGAAAAATTTAATCAAAACCTATGCCCTGATGATATCAATATTTGTAAAGGTATTGTGTATGGGGCTATGAGTAAACCTTCTCCCCCTTAATGTACCCATGAGATTTCTCCAGGCTTTTAAGAAAATTAGAGAAGATGAAACAGTGAAAGTGACAAAAGCAGATAAATCTAATGCAATGGTAATAATGAATAAAAGTGACTATATAAGTAAAATAATGACACTGCTAAATGATACTGATACTTACGTAATGAAACTGAGGTCTGACCCTACACAGACAGTGAACTCCCATTTTAATAAACAAATTAAATCCATTTTGAAGGGCTTTGACCATTTAATTAAACAGTTTACATCGCAATGCGCCTCCTACCTTATATGTATGGTTTAGTCAAGACACATAAAATCAATAACCCTATCAGACCAATCATTAGTTCAGTGGGCTCAGTTACGTATAATTTTTCTAAATGGCTTGTAAAAATTCTTACTCCTTTGGTAGGAAACATTTCTAACACGAATGTTAAAAACAATGTTGATTTTATAAACAAATTGAATAGTTTAAATTTTAATTTTGATTTTAATATGGTTAGTTTTGATGTTGTCTCTTTATTTACAAAAGTGCCTGTAGATGACTTACTTGAATATTTGGAGGAGGAATTAGAACGTCATGACATTCCCTTAAGTGTAGCAAACCTCATTAGTCTCATAAGGTTATGTATCAAAGATAGTAAATTTTGTTTTAATGGGGAATTTTTTGTACAAAAGTTTGGCATGGCTATGGGTAATCCCTTATCTCCTGTCCTTAGCAATATTTACATGGAATTTTTTGAGACAAAACACTTACTAAGAATTTTGCCCCAAAAAGGGATTTTGACGTAGGAAAAATCTATTTCTGGGTGATTGGCTCGTGTCGCCCTATGAAATATCCTTAAGATCATTATTTCTAGGTAAAATTAATCTAAAATTACCAGAGAAAAACAAAATTAAGAAAATGTCAGTAAAACTGACTCGCTCACTCTATAAAAGAAGTGTCGGTATGTGAATATAGGCGAGTGGGATCACTACCACGAGTCATTCACCATTTAGACCTTCCAACATAAAATCCCCACCAGAGAGAGCTGATACTAAAGGGTGATGCGGCCGCTACTACTACTACTACCGACGCCACGGACAGCAGCGCCCCTAGCGGTCATCCTTAATCTATGAACATCTTGTCCTGCAGGGTGGGTAAAAGAAAACAGGGTGGGTTTCATAGGGCGACACGAGCCAATCACCCAGAAATAGATTTTCCTACGTCAAAATCCCTTTTCTGGGCTCAGCTCGTGTCGGCCTATGAAATAGTACCAGAGAAACAGACAAGCTCCCGAATAAGGACAAATGAAACAACAAATAGTAAAAAACAAGATATTTACAAAATATACAAACACATTGTGTTCTACCCTAGCATAAAAAAATAAGGGTAGAAACACTGAAGTACATTATATGTACATAACGTGGATGTCCCTAGCAAAAAAATAAGGGACAATCCACCAATATGATTCTAGCGGCTAAGGCTAGAGTATTCCGAGTAGCATGGCAATAGGGTGAGGCATGTTGGACGAGGTAGGTAGAAAGGAGACCTGGATCTATACTACAACTACTATGCAGTATAAGGAGAAACAATGTTTCCCGCTGCTACTGCAGAAAATTTTAAAGATTCCAAGGACTTTAGGTAATGACGTTTAAAGACTGTCGGTGATTTCCATCCAGTATACTTTTTAAGATCCTCAAAGTTCATATGTTGGAAGTAATTAATTGAGGTGGCTACTCCTCTGATGTCATGTGCTTTTGGAAATGAATCAGGATTGGCTTGTTTAATGAAGTAAAGGATCTGTTGTCCTGATTCCTTTTACTGATAAAGTGCCACCTTTTTCTCTCATAAAGAGAGAACCTGAGGATCTTGAGGATGTACGAGATAGAAAGGCTCTTAAAGTTGATACTGGGAAGAGAGAAGGATCTTGCGGAAGTGGGATGACTTTCCAAGGAGCCCACCTTGCAAGGGGATCCTCATTTTTAGCTAAAAAGCTACGAACCGGGGAAAGTAGAACTTCTCCTGAGGGGAGGAATTCCACATGACCCGCATCTCTGGATAGAGCCGACAGTTCTGAAATTCTGGCTCCTGAAGCCAGGCTTAATAAAAATAACGTCTTTTTAAGAAGCATTATGAATGTGCAAGACGAGTTGTCAGTATCTGAGGCTAGTTTGAGGACATCATTTAAGAACCATGAAACTGCAGTAGGCCTTTGAGAAGGTCTAAGTCTAGCACAGGCTTTGGGAATAGACGTAAAGTAAGATTCTGTTAGGTCTATCTGGAAACCCAACTGAAAGATTTTCTTCAAAGCCGATTTATGAGTAGTAATAGTGCTAGCTGCTAAGCCTTTTTCAAACAAGGACCTGAAAAAAGGATATAGCTAAGTTAACTGTCATGGTTGTAGTGTTTGATTCTTTCAGGAAGGATGCTAATTTTTTAACAGCTGAGTCATATTGTCTAATAGTTGACTCTCTTTTATCTGATTCAAGGAAGAGGATGTTTTGTGGATCAATGTTAGCATAAAAGTTAGGGTCTGAAGAATTCCTGAGGAAGCGAACACAGTCCTCATTTGTACTGATTGCGACAGCTTGGGATTGGGAATCCGTTGAGGTCGGAGACCCAATTCCAGAAGCAGAGGATACCAGTTGCTTTTTGGCCAGTCTGGAGCAATCAGAGCTACTAGTCCCTTGAAAGTCCTCAGCTTGCTCAAGACTTTCAAAAGAAGATTCACTGGAGGAAAATTGATATTGTTATTATACAATAAAGTTTTATACATACTTACCTGGCAGATATATACTTAGCTATTTGACTCCGTCGTCCGACAGAAATTCGAATTTCGCGCACACGCTACCTGTAGGTCAGGTGATCTACTTACCTGCCGCTGGGTGGCAGGACTAGGAACCATTCCCATGTTCTATCATATTTTTTCTATACCGCCTGTCTCCTGAGGGGAGGTAGGGTGGGTATAATTTTGTATATATCTGCCAGGTAAGTATGTATAAAACTTTATTGTATAATAACAATATCATTTTTATACATTTAACTTACCTGTCAGATATATACTTAGCTGATTCACACCATTGGAGGTGGGACAGAGACAGCTAAATACAGATCAAACAGGAATCACAACTATCGTTGTAGGTAATAAATAAATAAATAAAACCTTGGTTCCTACCTGTTTAGACTGAAGACTTCATGAATACAATCCAGGAGTCTAGTCAGTCTCAAGAGCCTCAGCGAGATATTGATCTATGGCTAAGAGTTCTTGTGGTTCTGCCAAAGGGGTCTTACCCGCTTACTTGGTAGATCCTGGAAGGACTACGTCAATGGGTGCTTATCCACTTACTTGACAAGACCTATACAAGGAGCACAACATCGATCCCGATCACCTCAACCTATCCATGTTAGTTCTAAGATTGCAAGAAGTTATCCCCTAACCTCTTGCAAACAACCACAAACTCGAATCACAAACATTCGTACAGTAAAGTACAAAATAAAAATAAAATTTAAAAAAAATGTTTGTACAATCTAGCCAGTAAGACGTCTCTTGATTCCCCCACTGATCCAAACTAGGACGTCCGTGCGCCAGCGAGCATACTAATCAGCAGAAAAAACCAACAACTCGTCTCACAAGGTAGATCTATGTACTATAAAAAATTAGAACAAATACAAATTTTTCTAAGGATCGTTATGTGCTCCCAGCCCCAGCACTGTATCGGCTGATACAAAAGGACCCAGAGAGAAACACTTTTCATATGTTACTTTAACGTCCTTGAGATAGTGCGATGCGAACACTGAATTACACCTCCAGTAAGTCGCATCCACAATGTCTTTTAAAGACATGTTCTTCTGAAATGCTAATGAAGTGGCTACCGCTCTAACCTCATGAGCTTCACTCGGAGAGTTTCTGAAAGAGTCTTCAGTGCAGTCATTATGAGCATCCGTAATAATGCTCCTCACAAAAATGCTAATGCATTTTTTTTGACATGGGTCTACTAGGATCCCGAACTGCGCACCACAGGCTTTGTTTACATCCGTTTAGTTCATTCTTCTTCTTTAAATAGAACTTCAAAGCTCTAACTGGACATAAAGATCTTTCTAATTCCTCTCCTACTAGATTTGAAAGTCCTTTAACTTCAAAACTCTTTGGCCAGGGTTTTGAAGGGTTCTCGTTCTTGGCCAGAAACAGAGTCTGGAAAGAACAAATTGCCGCATCACTCTTAAATCCTACTCGAGAATCTAGAGCGTGTATTTCACTAATTCTCTTCGCAGTCGCTAACGACAACAAGAAAATACATTTTCTCGTTAGATCTCTAAACGATGCGTTGAGGAGGAGGTTCAAATCTACTAGATGATAGAAATCTCAAACTACATCTAGGTTCCAGTTAGGAGTGCGAGAGAAAAGGTTTTAGAGGTTTCAAAGATCTAATAAGATCGTGGAGGTCTTTATCTTCTGCAATTCTCAAACCTCTGTTTCGAAATACGGCAGAAAGCATACTTCGATAACCTTTAATGGTAGAAACTGATAATTTTGATTCTTCCCTAAGGAAAATCAAGAAATCAGCTATGTTGGTCACAGAGGTATCGGAAGAGGACAGTTTATTCTTCTTACACCATCTTCTAAAAACATCCCATTTTGATTGGTAGACCCGAATAGTTGAAGATCTCCGGGCTCTAGCAATTGCTTTTGAAGCTTTGCTTGAAAAGCCTCTCGCTCTGACAAGTCTTTCGATCGTCAAAAGGCAGTCAGAGCGAGAGCGTAGAGGTTTTGATGGTACCTCTCGAAATGGGGTTGTTTGAGAAGATCTCTCCTGTGTGGAAGAGATCTTGGGAAGTCCACTGTCCATTCCTGTACCTCTGTGAACCAATCTTGAGACGGCCAAAAGGGAGCGATGAGTGTTGAGTCCTCGTCCCTCTTGATGCCGCAAATTTTCTTAACACCACTCCTAACATTTGAAGGGGGGAAAGGCGTAGGCATCTAGCCTGACCAGTCCAGCAGCATGGCGTCCACCGCTATCGCTCTCGTCTTCCACTAAGGAGCAAAAGTTCTCTATCCTTCTGGATAGGTAGGTGGCGAATAGGTCTATATGTGGACTGCCCCACAGGGACCACAGAGCTTGACACACCTGAATGTGAAGGGTCCATTCTGTGGGGAGAACTTGGTTTAACCTGCTTAGCCTGTCTGCTCTGATGTTCTTCTCTCCTTTCACGAATCTTGTGAGAGAGTCACTTTCTTTTCTTTTGCCCAATACAACAGCTTTTTTTGTTATATGGAACAGAGAAAGAGAGTGAGTTCCCCCTTGTTTTCTTGATATAGGCCAACGCTGTGGTGTTGTCCGAGTTTGACCTGTACCACTTGACCTAACACCTCGTCTCGAAGGCTTTAAGAGCTGAAGAAAACGGCATAAAGTTCTTTGGGTTTATATGCCAGTCTAGCTGATCCTTCCTCATTGGCCTGATACTTCTTTTGTCCCTAGAGTCGCTCCCCATCCCTTCTCTGAAGCGTCTGATAACAAGATTAGGTTTGGGTTCCGAACTTCTAGAGACAAGCCCTCGTTCTTTTCTAAGGAAAAATCCACCACTTTCAGATGATTCTTTACCTCCAGAGGAATACTGAAAGTGTCTGAAAGTTGCCCGTTCTTCAACTCCAATTCTTCTTAGGAAGAACCGAAGAGGGCGAAGGTGGAGTCTTCCTAGCGAAATGAACTGTTCTAGTGAGGAAAGAGTTCCCAGAAGACTTAACCACTCCCTCACCGAACTAAGAAAAGGCGGTTGTAAAACCCCGGGGAGAAAGGATCTTGCACTAGCTCTAGCATTCTTGTCCCTCATCGACACCACCGTCTGAAGGAGAGTCTCGTTCAGTCCCAGGGTCCTTGTAACTCGTCGACAAATCCTTCGGAGATGTTGCCAAAGGAGGTCTGTCTACGAAGGGAATGAGTGGCCACCCCTTCTGTAGGACAGACAGTCCAGGGATCTGCTTCTCTTACGGACCAGGCATCCAGAAAAGATTGAAGTCTGGCCCCTACCTGTGCTTGGAGGACATGGCTGCTATTTGCCTCTTTTTAAAAGAGCAGAAGGAAGACCTCCCTCGCTTGTCGAAGGGCTTTCTCTTCGAAGTTGATCGAGTTGAAGGGGCTCCACGAAAGGGCACCACTGGAGTCCGAGCCAACCTTCTTCTGAGTCGTAACTGCAGGTCTACTTTTCTTTGTAGATTGTACAAGAAGGTCCTGCGTTAGCCCTTTTCCGACAAGGATCTCGAACATCCTTCACTAAAGATGAAGAAACAGATGTTCTGACAGAGGTGCGAATAATAGAGCGGACCTCTGAGAAGGAGAAACTCCTTTCGTCAGAAAGGAACTGTAAGAGATAAAACTTTTCTTTTTTTAAACATTCCAGATCCAAAAAGAGCCGCCAACTCACCAGAACCATCTTGCACAGCCACCTTATCCATGCAAGATAGGACACTGTGCAAAGTTTCTGGATCAAGAAAATCTGGCTCACTCGTCTTCTTAGCCAGCACCCCAAGAGACCAATCCAGAAGTTGAACACCTCTAAGACGTGAAAAATTCCCTTAAGGTGCTGATCTAATTCCGACATACTCCAGGACGCCTTGCTGAATTGAGAGACTGTCTTCTCACAGACTCTACAAGACTCGAGAAATCTGAATCTGCAGACGAGGGGAGCAATCATCCCATCGCCTCTTCTGTCTTATACCAAATGTCTCTTTCCCCGTCAGCTTGGAGGAGAGAGCAATAAACAGTTCTCAAAGTTCCTTTTTAGATAAAAGCCACGAATCTAAAGACTGGAAGGGCTTTCTTCATTGAGATCGCCGGCTTCATCTTTAAGAAAGCCGAGGATTTCGGGGTTTTTGTGCTCGAAAACAGAGATCTCGGCGAAGGAGGAGCTGCAGGACTAAGAGAATCCGCAAACTCCTCAAGAAGTAACGAGGCTAAAAACTTTATAATTGGAAAGTCCCTCGTTAGTTGAAACTTCTTCCTCAGAAATCTCTTCAAGTTCAAGGTTAGAAGGAGATTGCTCTTTCCTGAACGATTCTCTATAAAGAGAAGCCGCTCTAGGGGAAATGTTTCTAGTAAGGTGAAGGACTACGAACAATACCGTCCCCACAACTAGTGGAGGCCTCACGTCTAGAAGAAGTCTCGCGTCTGGGAGGCGTCACGCTTCTGGCTGGCGTCTTGCGACTTGCAGCGTCCTCGCGGTTACCTGGCGCCTCTCTCCTGGGAGGCGTCCACGGCCTCTGGTTGACGTCACGCGCCTTGGAGCGTCCTCGCGCCTCTCTCCTGAGAGGCGTCACGCTTCTAGTTGACGTCTCGCGCCTCGAAGCGCCTCAGCGCTTGCCTAGCGCCTCGCTCCTGGGAGGCGTCATGCTTCTGGCTGGCGTCACCCGCTTTGGAGCGTCCTCGCGCTTGCCTGGCGACTCTCTCCTGAGAGGCGTCACGCTTTTAGTTGACGTCTTGCGCCTCGAAGCGTCCTGGCGCTTGCCTGGCGCCTCGCTCCTGGGAGGCGTCATGCTACTGGCTGGCGTCACCCCGCTTTGGAGCGTCCTCGCGCTTGCCTGGCGACTCTCCTAGAGGCGTCACGCTTCTTGTTGACGTCTCGCGCCTCGTAGCGTCCTGGCGCTTGCCTGGCGCCTCGCTCCTGGGAGGCGTCCTGCTTCTGGTTGGCGTCACGCGCCTATCTCGAAGCTCGCGTCTTCTTGGCGCCTCGATGCACACTGGCGTCTCGCGTCTGGTTGACGTCTCGCGCCTGGAATGCTCGACGCGCCTGACTGGCGACTCGCGTCTGTAAAGCGCTTCGCGCCTGGCTGGCGCTTCAAGCCTGGCTGACGTTTCGCGTCTAGAAAACTCGACGCTCTTGTCTGGCGTCTCGTGCCTGGAAGGCTCTACGCGTTTCGTTGGCGTCTTGCGTTTGACAGGAGAACGGATCCTGCTCGCCTATGCAAGGCTGATGAATCCGATTCCAAATCAGAGGAAGACAAATTTCTATGGCGAGTCTGAACCCTCGATAGCCTAGACTTCTTAATAGGCAGGAAATCGTCTTTCCTTCTGGGAGGGTCTTTTGACAGAACTCCCACAAGAGAAGTGATGGAATCCTGCATAGTGCGAAGGATTCTTTTAGTCTCTTCATTATTGTCTACCCTCGGTTGTTTAATTACTGAATGGTCCTCCTCTTGAAAACGCTCAGGACTAGAATAATCCTGGGTTCATCCAAACGTCTTTTCAGGGGGCGAGAAAGATCCGCCGATCTCCAACCTCTTTTAGGTGAAGAATTCTCCGAGGAGAGAAACACTCATGCAGAACGCTTTTTCTGTAGCGTTCTCTGGCATTCTGTGGCGATACAGAAAATGCCGAAGGGACGTCTGACTGTTGGGGATCCTCCACAACCTCCTTACGGCTTTCGACATTCCTTCTCCTCTGGGCTTGGGAGCTTGGAAAGAGGTCTAGGCTGGGAGCGTTGTGGAGACAATCAAACGCCCCCTCCACTGCAACTGGGGACACTTAAATCACTATCCACAGCACTATAATCACACTGCTTACCTTCAATGGCCGCCATTTTGGTTTTCCATTTTTTTTTTCCGAAGGGCGGCTTTAAGATTCGCAATCTCAGATGCCGAATCTGTGGGTTCTAATAAAGGAGCAGGTACATTAGATGGGGCAGTAAAAGGTAAAAAAGGAAGAGGGTATAATATTACTGATAACCCCGCTAGATACAGAACTAGACAAAGGTTGGAAGAAGACCTCTCACCTGTCTCTTTCTAACTTCTTCAAGTATGAAGTTAGAGATTTCCATTCTTCCGCACTCAAATCCTTGCATTCATTACAAGTATTACCAAAAGAACATTCATACATCCTGCATTTCTTGCAAATAGTATGAGGATCAACCGATGCCTTCGGCATCCTAACTTTACAACCCACATTCACACACATTCTCACCACACTTCCAGAATCAGACATCATGTTGAACAATCCAAATCAAATTCCAAAAAAACGGTCCACAATCGCGTATGCCAGTACAATCAATGCAAATACGTCACCGAGAAGTCCAAACGAAGATCAATTGCGATGCAAGATACGAATCCAGCCGGAGATACCCACAACGATGTTGCCAGTATGGCCGACAGAAAAAATATGATAGAACATGGGAATGGTTCCTAGTCCTGCCACCCAGCAGCAGGTAAGTAGATCACCTGACCTACAGGTAGCGTGTGCGCGAAATTCGAATTTCTGTCGGACGACGGAGTCAAATAGCTAAGTATATATCTGCCAGGTAAGTTAAATGTATAAAAACATAAATTTTCCTCCATTGATTCCAATCTAACGACAGGGCGTCCGTGGCATAAGCCAGAGGGTCCAGGTTGGGGGCCACATAGCAAGGGAGCTTGGTGGTTCGCTTGTGAGGCGAAGAGATCTACTTGGAGACCTGGGACTCTCCGGCATATCCACTGGAATGACCCGTCGTCCAGGGACCATTCTGATTCCAGAGGGACTGACCGGGACAAAGCGTCTGCTATCACATTTCTTACCCCCGCCAGGTGAGTGGCGGACAGATGCCATCTGTGTTTGTCTGCTAGCGCAAAGATGGCTATCATGACATGATTCACGTGTTTGGATTTGGACCCTCCTCTGTTGATGCAATGTACTACCACTGCACTGTCCAAAACTAGTCTTAGATGAGACTTCTTCGGGGGAAGGAGTCTCTTCAGGGTAAGAAATACTGCCATTGCTTCCAGGACGTTTATGTGAACTGGCGGAACTGAACTGACCAAGTCCCCTGAACTTGCTTGAATTGAGAATATACCCCCCCATCCGGACAGGGAGGCATCCGTGTGAATGGTTAACACTGGAAGGGGATATTGAAGGGGTACTAATTTGGCAAGGTTCTTCACTTTTGTCCATGGACGGAGCTGATTGCGAAGGATCTGTGGAATTACTGACAACTTGTCTCGAGATTTGGCGTTTGCTCTCGATCGCCAAACTCGATTTATATCTTTCAGCCTTGCTTTCAGGAGGATGTCTGTCACTGAGGCAAACTGAAGAGAACCTAGGACTCTTTCCTGGTTTCTCCTTGATGTTTGTTTGCATTTGAGAAATTGTTTCACAGACTTGGCTATTTCTTTTGTTCTTTTTGGACCACCGGAATTGACAGATTGTGGGAAGGACAAATCCCATTGGATTCCTAGCCACTGAAAACGAGACTCCGGAGTGAGTCTGGATTTCGTTTTGTTTATCTGGAACCCCAGATGTTCCAGAAATTGAACTACCTTCTTTGTGGCTTTGAGACATTCCTCGACCGTTGGTGCCCAGATCAACCAATCGTCGAGGTATGCTGCTACCATTATCCCTTGAGTTCTCAACTGTTGAACTACCACTTCTGCTACTTTCGTGAATACCCTGGGGGCTACATTCACCGACCAGAAGGGCATCACTTGAATGAGAACGTCTGATTTCCTCGTTTGAAGCCTAGGAATGGACGGAAGTGTCTGGCTATAGGGGTATTGATAGTATGCGTCTGTAAGACGATGGAGGTTGTGACGGCCCCCACGGGGAAGTAAGGTCCGTACCTGCGAGATGGTGAGCATTTTGAACTTGTCGCAACGAATGAAAGAGTTTAGCTTTGACAAGTCTAAGATTACCCTTCTTTTTTGTTGAGCCTTTCTTTGGCACGCTGAATAAGCGACCTTGAAATTTTAGATGCTTGACTCTCGCAATAGCTCCTTTCTGAAGGAGTTCCTCTGCATAATCTGTCAATTCCTTTGATGGTTCCTGATAGAATGATTTGATTGGAGGAGGATCTTTGATCCAACTCCAACCAATCCTTTGGACACGATGCTCTGTGCCCATTTCCTGAACCCCCACCTGTGACGGAAGAGGAACAGCCTCCCTCCTACCTGGGGAGCCTCACTGTTGTTGGGCGGGTTGACCTCCGCGCCCTCCTCTGAAGTGTTTACCTCTTGCAGCTCTTCCTGTGCCACGTTGGCGAAAGTGGCCCCTCGCCCTGCTACCCCTAGAGAACCTATTAAAGGCTGGGTAGGCCTGGCTTTCGACATTGAATTGAAGGCCGGCGAGACTGCGTAGGAGGTGGAAGGTTGACTCTGAGGAGACACAGGAGGTGGGTTGCGTCTACTTTGAAGTAGACGGCTGTCCCTGTTGTGTAAACTGGGACGGCCTGAACAAATTGCTGTTGCTGCTGTTGCTTCTGGTAAGGCTGGAACCTTCTTCCTGTCTTCTTTAGCTTCTTACCAGCAGCAGGGCGGTCTCTTGTTTCCTCTTGGAAGAGATGCCCCATCTAGCCCTAAGGCTCTGGTTGAGCCTAGCAGCCTCGTGGTGCACCTCATTCACAGAGGCCTCTGGGAAGAGGTTCGCACACCACATGCTGGAAGCTAGGAGTCTATTAGGCTCATGCCTGATAGTTGCCTCCTGCAAGACATGCTTTCGGCAGTTCCTTCTAGCTAGGAAGAAGTCAAAAGCATCAGCTTGGACTGTCTGAAGCTGTGATTTAGCCAGAATCTTGAATAAAGGTTCTGTGGCGTAAGACGGGTGCAGCCATTTCCGTAATGATCAGGGAGTTAAGGGACCTCCCAAATCTTGTTCGAGCATCAAACTCTGCCTGAATAAGGGTATCAGGCAGTCTTGGAAGCTTCTCGCCAAACTGATCCATTGCGCAGTCTGGCTTAAGCTTACCTATTGAGAACGTGGCAGGCAAGTTCTCCCACAATTCTCCAAAGGCTGGGAAGAGCGGAGAAGTAGATTCCGCTTCCCTCAGCTGTGGCATGGGCTCGTCTTTGAGGACTGCCTGAAGAGTTGCTTCAACTATTTTGGTAGCGAACGGAAGAGAAGCCTCCTCCTCCGTAGCGAAAAATAGTGAATGGACTCTTGAATGCTTGGAGTTTTGGTGTTGGTACACTCCCAATCCTCCAGGCAGTGAACCCATTCCCGCTGTGCGTGATCCCTACTATACAGCACAGTCTCTCGGGAGATCTTATCCTCTCTAGTGAGAGCAGCAACGGTCAGCCTAGCATACCCAATGAAAGGCTGAGTCAGTCCGGGAGGATAGAACTCGAAGTCCTCAATCCTTCGAGTTCCACACTCCGGGATAGAAATCATGCCGTCCTTGAAGGGGCATAAGCGGCCACTCTCCATGGGTTATCATGGAGAAGGCTGGTAGGGATTCGTAGGGAGGTAACTGTAAAACACCAGTACCTGCTACAGGGGAGCTTGGCTGAGGAGCCTGGTTAAGACCAGCAAAGCGGTCCTCGTGCTCTCTAACTCGGTTAGAGAGATCTTGAATGGACTGGCCAGACTGGTTGATGGTGTTTGACAGCTGTGCAAACATCTGTTCAAACTTAGAGCCCAGAGAGCCAACCATCTCTCCCACTTGTTGCATCACAACTGCTGAAAAGGTGGTGGGATCAAAGGAGCTCGGTCCCGCACCCCAACAGGAGTTACCGGAGTAGATCCGGTAGATGCCGGAAAAGGCGTTGGCTCGGCCGGAGCGCGAGCCTTCTCCTTAGAAGCCTTGCTTCTAGAGCTCTTAGAGTAGGAAGAGCTAGGCTTTGCCTTCACCGCGTCAGCGTAGGAAGTCGTAGACTTCCTAGCTGAAGAAGACGACGACTTCTTAGAAGTCGTCTTATGCAGAGTCTTCTGTTCTCTCTGTCCCTTCACCTTCGGGGGTACAGAAAGAGCGGGAGAGCGGGCAGGGATCTCAGATCCCGTAAAGCCTTGGAATGAAGCAGAAGAAGGGACAGGGGAAGAAGATCCAGGAGCACCCAAGGAAAGACCTTGGGCGCCCGACACACCTACCTCAACCAACAAATCCTCTGCCCCTACCGCCATAGGCTCAATATTCAGGTCCAGGTTGGCCACATCTGGGACCGGCTCCTGCGTGGAGACGGACCCGAACGCCTGCTGCACCTCCTGCTGAATCGAAGCTATGAGAGGGGCTGCCGAGATGGGGTCCACGTAGCCGGTCGACTTGCCACCGGGGAAGATCTGAACGGCCAGCTTCTTGTCAAGAATATACGCTGGCCCTTGGCGGCATTCTTCCCGAAGCCGCCCACCCAAGCCTTCAGGGTTGCCCAGGGGGGGCGACTTCCTTCATGGCGGCAGCCTGAAAGAGAAGGCGATATGAAGCTTCTAACGGCGGAGATAGGGTTGAACGAAGCTTAAAACTAAGTGTTAGTAGTGATAAGACCAAGAAAGTCTAAGAGTAGACTTACCCCACCCAACAGCTGACTAACGAGATCGTAGCAGATGGTGCAAGCCTCCGGGTGCCAAACGATCAGTCCGTTGTGGGTGGTGGCACACGGGGCGTGGGTCCTACACTCCTATGGGCGCAGGGGTCGTCGAGCGTTGCGTTGCAACCTGGGACCTGACAGTTTGGTAGCCTGTAAGTGGAGAGATACATGAGTATCAGGTGCACACTTACAGCCTAACAAATGCTCCTCTGCATGCCGGAGCATGTAAGTTAGATTAAACCAGAGCCCCGCCGTAATAAGTGTGGTAACTAGGCGGTTGGAGTTGGTCTAAGGCTACGCCGGAGACAGGAAAAAGATTCCAACCAGGAGTGGTGAGGAGCCATGAAACCACGACGGAGAACGACGGAGATAGTACATAAATTAAATTAAATTAAAACTAAAATTCACCGTAATATTAGGGTATATCCGTATATAAGGAAGTATAAAATTTTCCGTCTACTAGAAGAGTGCCCGGGTAAGGAGCGAGCTCTCCTCCGGTAGCGGAAAACAGGATATAGTAGGCAAGCAACAGGCCACTAGTAATGTCCACCCCGCCCTCCCCCCCCCAGCTAGCGGAGCCAGACGGACTTATAACCAAAGGGGCCCCCGCCTTCAGCGGAGGCTCCGTTCGTTACAGGTAGGGGAAGGGTGGGACTGAGGCAATAGGTGGGGGGTCCCGGCGTAACACGGCGGGAGAGAGAGAGAGAGGGGGGTGGCCTCCCCCCCCCCCCCCCCCCGTCACTACAGCTACCCGCTCGGTAACCCGGTACCCGAGACAAGTGGTCGCCCTAAACCCCAGCTGGGATGAAAGCTCTAGGCCTCCTCAGAGGGAGAGGGTAGGTAGGCTACTGTGGTTGTCATGGCAACCAAGGAGATCCACCAGACCCCTCTCTATACCTCGTAGGGAGGGAAGGGGAAGGGTAAGGTGCTAAGGGACACGTGATCGCAGGTGGCCTAAGCCGCGATAGCAACACAACCATAGAGGGGCCACGTAAACCAGACTGTACCAACACATGGCACAAGCACCTAGGCTAGCCTAACACCCTAAATAACACTGATAATACATCGTAAAGGAGGAAAAGACACTTTTAGTAAAAGAGAAAGAAGCCCAGGAGGAGGCAAGCTGTTCTGAAGAACAGTTGACTACTCGGAGCCAGCGGTAGCCGATGAAGAGCAAGAGCTGGGATGCTGGGCCAGAAACACGGTATAGCCCTAAATACTAAACTAAGAGAAAATGGTAAATGCTGTGTCCTAGCTATAAAAACGATGTAATAAACGATGAACGTAAATTATAATAAGCCATAAGTATAATATGTCCCAGTATGGGAGACCGGGAAATCTTAACACGAGGCGGCACACAGCCGCCACGAGTCAACTGGAGACCGTAATAAGACCTATAAGAAGGAAAATACTGGTCCCTGGAAGACTAAAAAACTGGAAAATACTACTTATGAGGCACTTAACTTAGCCGAAGCAATAGCAGCACGTTCCATCGTAAATGACGAGATAAATCCAAGAAAACAACACGAGAGGAAAAAAGCACTCTAGCGCTGTGAAGCTAATGATTAAGGATGACCGCTAGGGGCGCTGCTGTCCGTGGCGTCGGTAGTAGTAGTAGTAGCGGCCGCATCACTCCCTTTAGTATCAGCTCTCTGGTGGGGATTTTATGTTGGAAGGTCCTCAAATGGTGAATGACTCGTGGTAGTGATCCCACTCGCCTATATTTCTCATACCGACACTTCTTTTATAGAGTGAGCGAGTCAGTTTTACTGACATTTTCCTTAATTTGTTTTTCTCTCCCCCCTGGTAATTTTTTAGATTAATTTTAACCTAGAATAATGATCTTAAGGATATTTCATAGGCCGACACGAGCTGAGCCCAGAAAAGTTATTTGGTTTAGATATGTGGATGATATCTTCTGTATTTGGCCAGTTCACGAAAATCTCCAGGAATTCCTTAATAATCTCAATAATTCTATAAAATTTACTGTAGAGGAAGAAAGAAATTGTAATTTGAATTTTCTTGATGTAACTGTCCATAGATATGATAGAAATTTCACCTTTTCAGTCTTTCGAAAATCAACTAACATTGCCTCTTTTGTTCATTACTACTCCAATCACCATCAAAATGTTAAATTCTCTGTTTTTCCTGGGATGTTCTTAAGGGCTTTACGTGTCTGTAGCCCGCAGTTTATTCACGCTGAAATTAAAACTATTTATGATATTGCATTGAAACTTAAATATCCAAGGACTTTTATAGATGTGGCATGGAAAAGAGCTAGAAAAACATTTTATTCAACTAATGACAAACTTGAATTTAGTAAAAACAATAACATTCTAAAATTACCCGCTATGATGAAAGGTTTTTAGATATTCCTAGAATTTTAAAGCTATTTTAACATAAATGTTATTTTCAGTAATTTAATTAATGTTCAAGAGTTGTAATAAGTGTGTTGTAAATTTCTCCCTAAAAGATTTCCTTCCAGGCTGCATATATGAAATTCCTTGCAAAAAGTGTGATAAAGTCTATTACGGACAGACCGGTAAATCTCTTTCACAACGTCTCAAGCAACATCAATATTCTGTGAGAACTGGGCAAATATCGAATGCATTATTCGTACATATGAGAGATTTAGACCATCCTATTAACTGGAGTCAAGCAAGAGCCTTAATCCATGTAATGGCACAGTTAAAAGGAATATCATTGAATCTTGTTTCATCAAGTCAAATAATAGAAATGTTCTAAATTTAAGTCTTGGTTTATTTAAACTTGATGCTTTTATAATGAAAAAAGTTGTAGATAAATATAAGCAACAAAATTAATATATTCAGTTTTTACATGTTTGGACTGTAAAGATACTTTGTAGTTTCGGTTAGGTTTGTGACCGTGTGATATCCGATAATCCTGGATTATCTCTTTTAATTTTTACCCTTTTGACAATTAACCATCTGGTATTCTTGATCTTGTTTTGTACCTGAGACCTTTATCTCCAATTGTACTTCATTAACTCCTTGACGATGTCTGAGTAAAGACGAAAGCACTTGGATTTCTGACTATTATTTTCCTGTGGTATTCGCTTATTTATGGCCAATACGTAATCTACACAATACAACCTCCCACTTCCTTGGTATTAGGTCATATTTCCAAGGGTGTGTCTGTCTAGTAATTTCTTTCATTTTATTGGGGCCTACTCTGTCTCACTGAAGTGCCCATAAAAGGGATTTTGACGAAGGAAAATCTATTTCTGGGTGATTGGCTCGTGTCGCCCTATGAAAGGATCCTTAATATCATTCTTTCTAGGTAAAATTAATCTAAAATTACCAGAGAAAAACAAAAATTAAGAAAATGTCAGTAAAACTGACTCGCTCACTCTTAAAAAGAAGTGTCGGTATGGTAATAGGGCGAGTGGGAACACTACCACGAGACATTCACCAATTAGAACTTCCAATCAGAATCCCCACAAGAGAGAGCTGATACCAACGGGCGATGCGGCCGCTACTACTACTACTAGAGGACGCCACGGACAGCAGCGCCCCTAGCGGACATCCTTAATCTAAAAACATCTTGTCCTGCAGTGGGGGGTGGTAAACAATACAGGGTGGGTTTCATAGGGCGACACGAGCCAATCACCCAGAAATAGATTTTTCCTTCGTCAAATCCCTTTTCTGGGCTCAGCTCGTGTCGGCCTATGAAAGAGTACCAGAGAAACAGACAAGATGGGAAAAAAAAAGGACAAATGAAAAGCAGTTGTAAAAGGATATAATATAATATAAGTAAATCAATTACAGCATATAAACTAAGTACTTAAGCCTAACTTATTTTAAATAGTAACATAAAAGAAAGTTAGTAATGTAAAGTACTTAAAATTACAGTAAACATAGTAAATTATAATAATGCAGTGTAATATTAACAAAATAGATTTACTTAGATAATTATTTACAAAATATACAAACACATTGTGTCCTACCCTAGCATAAAAAAAAAAAAAAAATAAGGGTAGGTACACTTAAGTTACATTATCAGTACAAAAGTGTGGATTGTCCCTAGCAAAAAAATAAGGGACAATCCACTAGTAGATTCAGCTAAGGCTAGGATAGGTCCGAGTAGCATGGCGATAGGGTGAGGCATGTTGGATGAGGTAGGTAGGAAAGGAGACCCTGGATCTGTACTACAACTACTATACCAGTATCAGGAGAAACAATGTTTCCCGCTCCTACCTGCTGAAAATTTTAAAGATTCCAAGGACTTTAGATAATGACGTTTAAAGACTGTCGGAGATTTCCATCCAGTATACTTTTTAAGATCCTCAAAATTCATATGTTGAAAGAATAATTGATTGTGGCTACTCCCCTGATGTCATGTGCTTTTGGGAATGAAATCAGGATTGGCTTGTTTAATGAAGTAAAGGATTTGTTGTCTAATACCTTTTACTGACAAAGTACCACCTTTTTCTCTCATGAAGGAGAACCTGAGGATCTTGAGGATGTACGAGATAGAAAGGCTCTTAAAGTTGATACTGGGCAGAGAGAAGGGTCTTGGGGAAGTGGGATGACTTTCCAAGGGGCCCACCTTGCAAGAGGATCCTCATTTTTAGCCAAAAAACTACGATCCGGAGCAAGCAGAACTTCTCCTGAGGGGAGGAATTCCACATGACCCGCATCTCGGATAGAGCCGACAGTCTGAAATTCTAGCTCCTGAAGCTAGGCTTAATAAGAATATGTCTTTCTAAGAAGCATTATGAATGTACAAGACGAGTTGTCAGTATCTGAAGCTAGTTTGAGGACATCATTTAAGAACCATGAAACTGCAGTAGGCCTTTGAGAAGGTCTAAGTCTAGCACAGGCTTTAGGAATAGACGTCAAATAAGATTCAGTCAGATCTATCTGAAAACCTAACTGAAAGATCTTCTTCAAAGCCGATTATGAGTAGTAATAGTGCTAGCTGCTAAACCTTTTTCAAACAAGGATCTGAAAAAGGATATAGCTAGATTAACTGTCATGGTTGTAGTGTTTGATTCTTTCAGGAAGGATGCTAATTTTTTAACAGCTGAGTCATATTGTCTAATAGTTGACTCTCTCTTATCTGATTCTAGGAAGAGAATATTTTTGTGGATCAATATTAGCATCTTTATTAGCCGCAAACTTCATGAAGTCCATAAAGTTAGGTCTGAAGAATTCCTGAGGAAGCGAACACAGTCCTCATTTGTACTGATTGTGACAGCTTGGGATTGGGAATCCTTGAGGTCGAGACCAATTCAGAAGAAAAGAGGATACCAGTTGCTCTTGGGCCAGTCCGGTGCAATCAGAGCTACTATTCCCTTGAAAGTCCTCAGCTGCTTAAGACTTTCAAGAGAAGATTCACTGGAGGAAAAACATAAATTTTCTCCACTGATCCCAATCTAACGACAGGGCGTCCGTGGCATAAGCCAGAGGGTCCAGGTTGGGGGCCACATAGCAAGGGAGCTTGTGGGTTCGCTTGTGAGGCGAAGAGATCTACTTGGAGACTGGGACTCTCCGGCATATCCACTGGAATGACCCGTCGTCTAGGGGACCATTCTGATTCCAGAGGAAACTGGGACCGGGACAAAGCGTCTGCTATCACATTTCTTACCCCCGCAAGGTGAGTGGCGGACATATGCCATTTGTGTTTGTTTGCTAAGGCAAAGATGGCTATCATGACATGGTTCACATGCTTGGATTTGGACCCTCCCCTGTTGATGCAATGAACTACAACTGCACTGTCCAAAAACTAGCCTTAGATGAGACTTTTTCAGGGAAGCAGTCTCTTCAAGGTAAAAAAAAATACTGCCATTGCTTCCAGAACGTTTATGTGGAGCTGGCGAAATTGAACTGACCAAGTCCCCTGAACCTGTTTGAACTGGAGAATATCCCCCCCACCCGGACAGGGAGGCATCCGTGTGAATGGTTAACACTGGAAGGGGATATTGAAGGGGTACCCGCTTGGCTAAGTTCTTTACTTTTGACCATGGACGGAGTTGATTGCGAAGGATCTGTGGAATTACTGACAACTTGTCTCGAAGATTTGGGTGTTTGGCTCTCGATCGCCAAACTCGATTTATATCTTTTAGCCTTGCTTTCAGGAGGATATCTGTTTACCAGAAGCAACTGAAGGGACCCTAGGATTCTTTCCTGGTTTCTCCTTGATGTTTGTTTGCATTTGAGAAATTGCCTGACAGATTTTGCTATTTTCCTTCCGTTTGGCCACTGGAATTGACAGATTTGTTGGGAAGACAAATCCCATTGGATTCCCAGCCACTGAAAACGAGACTCCGGGGTAAGTCTGGATTTCGTTTTGTTTATCTGGAACCCCAGATGTTCCAGAAAGTGAACTACCTTTTTGGTGGCTTTGAGACATTCCTCGACAGTTGGTGCCCATCAAAACCAATCGTCGAGTATGCTGCTACCATGATTCCCTGAGTTCTCAATTGCTGCACAACCACTTCTGCTATTTTCGTGAATACCCTGGGGGCTACATTCAGACCGAAGGCATCACTTTGAATGAGAATGTCTGATTTCCTAGCCTGAATCCTAGGAATGGGCGGAAGGTGTCTGGCTATAGGGATATGATAGTATGCGTCTGTAAGATCGATGGAGCATGTGACGGCTCCACGCGGAAGTAAGGTCCTTACTTGCGAGAGGGTAAGCATCTTGAACTTGTCGCAACGAATGAAAGAGTTTAGCTTTGACAAGTCTAAGATTACCCTTCTTTTTGTTGAGCCTTTCTTTGGCACGCTGAATAAGCGACCTTGAAATTTTAGATGCTTGACTCTCGCAATAGCTCCTTTCTGAAGGAGTTCCTCCGCGTAATCTGTCAATTCCTTTGATGGTATTTGGCAGAATGATTTGATTGGAGGAGGATCTTTGATCCAACTCCAACCCAATCCTTTGGACACTATGCTCTGTGCCCAATTGCTGAACCCCCACCTGTGACGGAAGAGGAACAGCCTCCCTCCTACCTGGGAGCCTCATTGTTGATGGGCGGGTTGACCACCACGCCCCTCCTCTGAACTGCCTGCTCCTTGTCGCCCTTCCTGCGCCACGCTGGCGAAAGTAGCCTCTCGCCCTACCTCTCGATTGCTTTGTTAAAGGGAGGGTAGCCCTGACCTTCATACTAGGGTTTTGAAGGCCGGCGAGAGTGCGTAGGAGGTGGAAGGTTGACTCTGAGGAGACAGCAGGAGGAATGGGCTGGTTCTGTTTAGAACTAGCAGGTTGTCCCTGTTGGGTAACCGGGGGACGGCCTGAACAAATTGCTGCTGTTGCTGGTGTTTCTGGTAAGGCTGAACCTTTTACCAGACTTCTTTGGTTTCTTACCAGCAGTGGGGACGGATTCTTGCTTCCTCTTGGATGAAATACCCCACCTAGCTCTAAGGCTCTGGTTGAGCCTAGCAGCCTCGTGGTGTAATTCATTACAGCGGACTCTGGGAAGAGATCCGCTCCCCACATGCTAGAAGCCAGGAGTCTATTAGGCTCGTGCCTAATAGTGCACTCCTGCAGAACGTGCTTTCGGCAACTTCCTCCTAGCTTGGAAGAAGTCGAAAGCATCCGTCTGAAACCGTCTGAAGCTGGGATTTTGCCCAAGATCTTAAACAGAGGTTCCGTGCATACGAGAGAGCAGCCATCTCCGTTAATGATCAGTGAATTGAGGGACCTGCCAAACCTAGTTCGCGCGTCGAACTCCGCCTGAATCAAAGGAATCAGGCAGCCTTGGAACTTGCTTCTTCTTGCCGAAACCTGGTCCATGGCGCAGTCCGGTTGAGCTTGGCCAAGCATGAACGTGGCTGGCAAGTTCTCCCAACAATTCTCCAAAAGCTGGGAAGAGCGGAGAAGTAAACTCCGCCTTCCCTTAGCTGTGGCATGGGCTCATCCTTGAGGACTGCCTGAAGAGTCCTCTCTACTATTTTTGTAGCGAACGGAATAGAAGCCTCCTCTTCCTGTCGCAAAAATAGTGAAAGGACTCTTATAGGCCTGGAGCTTGGTGTTTGTGCACTCCCAGTCCTCAAGGCAGTGAAACCCCATTCCCGCTGGGCATGATCCCTACTGTAGAGAACATCCTCCCTAGAGATCTTGTCTTCCCTAGTAAGAGCCGCTACGGTCAGCCTATCATAGCCGATGAAAGGCTGCGTCAAACCCGGAGGATAAAACTCGAAGTCCTCAATCCTTCGAGTTCCACACTCCGGGATAGAGATCATACCATCCTTAAAATGGAGCGTAGGCGGCTACTCTCCATGGGTTCTCCATAGAGAAAGCTGGCAGAGAGTCGTATGGCGGGAGCTGGAAAATACCAGCACTTGGCACTGGGGAGACTGGAAGGGGGACCTGAGAGAGCCCAGCTACTCGGTCCTCATTCTCTCTAACTCTGTTAGAGAGATCTTGGATGGACTGGCCTGATTGAGACAGAGTGCTCGACAGTTGTGCGAACATCTGCTCAAATTTCGTCCCCAGGGCGGAGACTTGCGAGCCGACCATCTCGCCCACCTGTTGCATCACCACTGCTGAGAAAGCAGTGGGATCAAAGGTGCTGGGTCCCGCTCCTCCCACCGGCGTTACCGGAGTGGATACGGTGGAGGCCGGAGAAGGCATTGGCTCGGCGGGAGCGCGAGCCTTCTCCTTAGAAGCCTTGCTTCTAGAGCTCTTTGAGTAAGAAGAGCTCGGCTTGGCCTTCACCGCGTCAGCGTAAGAAGTCGAAGACTTCTTAGCATAAGAAGACGAAGATGACTTCTTAGAAGTCGTCTTAGTTAGGGTCTTCGATTCTCTCTGTCCCTTCACCTTTGGGGGTACAGAGAGAGCGGGAGAGCGGGTAGGGATCTCAGATCCCACAAAGCCTTGGAAAGAAGCGCTTGAAGAAGGGACAGGAGAAGATCCAGGAGCGCCCAAGGAAAGACCTTGGGCGCCCGACACACCTACCTCAACCAACAAATCCTCTGCCCCTACCGCCATAGGCTCGATGTTGAGGTCCAGGGTAGCGACGTCCGGGACCGACTCCTGTGTGGCTACGACCCCGAAAGATTGCTGCATATCTTGCTGGATGGAGGCTATGAGAGGGGCTGCGGACAAGGGGTCAACATACCCTGTTGACTTGCCCGCGCGGGGAAGATCTGAACGGCCAGCTTCTTGTCAAGGATGTAAGGCTGGCCTTTGGCGGCGTTCTTCCCGAAGCCGCCCACCACGCTTTCAGGGTAGCAAGGGCGACCTCCCTCACACAGTAAGCCTGAAAGAAAAGGTGAGATGAGCTTCTAATGGCGGAACGGGGTTAACAAACTTATGTCTAAGAGTTGTTAGTAAAATGATAAAAAGCCTATAATCGACTTACCCCCTCCGCCAGCTGACCGACTAGGTCGTAGCAGATGGCGCAGGCTTCCGGGTGCCAGACGATCATATCGTTGAATGGCGTGGCACATGGAGCATGAGACCTGCACTCATCGTCGGCCGCAGGGGTCGTACAACGTCGCGTTGCAATCCCAGGGACCATGACAGTTTGGTAGCCTGTTAGTGGAAAGGACACATGAGTACAGATAAAACACTTACAGCCTAACAGTTGCTCCGCTGGTGCCGGAGCGAGAAAGTTAGATTAAACCAGAGCCCCGCCATAATACGTGTGGTAACAAAGTTGGTTGGTTGTCCTAGGCTATTGCTCCGCTGGCGGCGGAGACAAGAGATAGAATCCAACCAGGTGTGGTGGTAAAAGGAAACCACGACGAAAAATGGCGGGGATGGTAAACATATGAATAATAAAATTAAACAAATCATCGTAAAATTAGGGTATATCCTTAAAATAACAATAATATCAAACCTTTCTCCACCCAGTCTACTAGAGAGTGCCAGGGTAAGAAGCAAGCTCCCTTCCGGTAGCGGGGTGAGAGATGAAGGATATAGTAGGCAAGCAAACTACCACTAGTAGTGACCACCCGCCCGCTGGCGGAGCCAGTAATCTATAACCAAAGGGTGCCCCGGCTGCGACGGAAGGCTCCGTTCGTTATAGAAAGGGAAGTGGCTGAGGCAACTGGGGAAGGGGGGGTGGGAGGGTCCCGGCGTAACGGCGGGAGGTGGGAGAGAGGGGGGGGGGGTTGGCCTACTCCTCCCCGTCTCAACAACTACCCGCTCGGAGACTCGGTACCCTATGAGTGGTCGCCCTATACCCCCGCTGGGAGGAACCCCTGGCCACCTCAGAGAGAGAGGGAGGAAGGCAACTGAGGTTGTCATGACAACCAAGGGGTCCCCCGCCCCCCAGTGCCTCCCTATACCTGGTAGGGAGGGAAGGGGAAGGGGAAAGTGCGATGGAACACGTGACCGCAAGTGCCTAAGCCGCGAGCAACACAACCGTGGGAGGGCCACGTGAACCAGGCTGTACATGGGACATGCACCTAGGCTAGCCTAACACCCTAAATAGAATAAATTTACATCGTAAAGATGGAAAAGACACTTTTAGTAGAAGAAAAGAAGCCCAGGCGGAGGCAAACTGTTCCGAGGAACAAAGGAAGCCTACTCGGTAGCCAGCGATAGCGATGAAGAGCAAGAGCCGGGATGCTGGGCTGGAACAAATAATAGCCCTAAATACAAACTAAGAGAAAAGGTAAAGGCTAATCTAGCTAAAACTCGATGTAAAAAACGATGAACGTAATATAGTAAGCCCATAAGTATATAAGAAGTCCCAGTATGGGGACGGCGGGAATTCTTAACGAGGCAGCATGGCGCCGCCACGAGACAACCGGAACCGTATATGACCTATTAGAAGAAAATACTGGTTCCCGGAAGACAAAAATACAGTAAAACATTACTTATGAGGCACTTAACTTAGCCGTTGCGATGGCAGAACGTTCCATGATGAGGTGATAAAAATCCACGAAAAAGCACAAGCACAAAGAGAATGCGTCTGAACGCTGGCGCTAATAATTAAGGATGTCCGCTAGGGGCGCTGCTGTCCGTGGCGTCCTCTAGTCGTAGTAGTAGCGGGCCCCGCATCGCCCGTTGGTATCAGCTCTCTCTTGTGGGGATTCTGATTGGAAGTTCTAATTGGTGAATGTCACGTGGTAGTGTTCCCACTCGCCCCTATTTACCATACCGACACTTCTTTTTAAGATGTGAGCGAGTCAGTTTTACTGACATTTTTCTTAATTTTGTTTCTCTGGTAATTTTAGATTAATTTTACCTAGAAAGAATGATATTAAGGATCCTTTCATAGGCCGACACGAGCTGAGCCAGAAATGCTGGACAGAATTCCATATATCAAAGATTGATTGATTGATTGTGAGTTATCTGGCGTCACAACTAACAGGATCACCGACACCGAATACTAAAGGTGATCTTTTAACTTTTATAATATATTATACAACATTCAAAATATCTTTATCTTTATGAGAGACATATAAATTTGATTTAAAAAATAAAATAAATTTCTGATAAAAATAAAAATAATATTCCGATAAAAAGAATTGTGATTGATCACATAACAGTAAAACCATTAAAAAGAAAAAAAAGAGTGTATATACTAAGACAGCACAGCTGTCAGATATATTTGAGAAGACCAGCTTCTTTGATAAAAAAGCTAATGTTATTAATACATGCGCTCTCTCCCAACAGTTTTGCCATGCTATAATTACCCCCTGCTTCCCTACTATAACCTAAAAAACGATTCCTTAGTTCCACTAGACTGGGACACTCAACCAGCAAATGTCTAACGGTTAGTGGAACTAAGCAATCGTCACAGAAGGGTTCATTCTCCCCATCCATCAGATAGCCGTGAGTTAAACGCGTATGGCCAATACGTAATCTACACAATACAATCTCCCACTTCCTTGGTATTAGGTCATATTTCCAAGGGTGTGTCTGTCTAGTAATTTCTTTCATTTTATTGGGGCCTACTCTGTCCAACTGAAGTACCCATAAATGCTGGATGGATTTCTATATATCATAGAATGTATCACGATATGGAACAGGGCATTTTCTTGGTATCAAAGTTTGCGCAGCTGATTTGGCTAGCTTGTCTGCCTCTTCATTTTCCGATATGTTCACATGGGCAGGAACAACAAAAAGAAACAATGCTCCCTCTATACTGGTGCAAGAAAATCCACTGCAAGATCTTCAACACCAAGGGATGATCAGTATTAAAGCCTTCCAGGGACTGTAGGGCACTTTTGGAGTCACAAAATATTGTGTAGCTACACACTGGGAGTGTTGCAATATGTTCCAGTGCTACTAGGATGCCATACAATTTAGCTGTAAAGTTTGAGGCAACAGAAGGAAGTGCACCTCTTCAGTTAAAAGATTCGCTAAAAACTCCATATCCAACGCCAGCATTGGACTTAGAGCCATCAGTAAATATAAAACTTGTATCTATATGCTCTGATAACCATGAGACCTTTTTGGTCGTATCCCGTTTTGGGCGTCGCTGTTTCTTCTTGGGCCGATTCGGCGTAGCCGATTTGGCATATAGAAATTTTCGGCGGAGAGATGTTAGGCGTCAAATGACTACTTTGTCGCTGTAAACGACATTTAGCCATCAAATAGATACTTCGTCGTTATAGCGCAATTAGCTCTCATTTTAACAATTGTTTAACAATTGTTTTTGTTTTTGTTTACATTTACTTTTTGGTAGCTTTAGAATTTTCAGTCGTCTAAGCCCTATTGTACGAAATGGAAGGAGATATTTTAACTAAACGTGGAATAAGCAAAGTGATTCATGATGGATACCTTTTTATTTTTGATGCAACGAGCAAGAGTTATTCTGAATTAAAATTCTGGCGATGTGAACAGAAAGATCGGTGGAAAGTAAGATACATATGAAGGATGGAAAAGTGATTTGCCAGTTGAATCAACATACCCATGAACCATCTGCTGCAAAAGTAGAAGTTGAAAAGTTGAAAACAAATATTAAGAAAAGAAGTGCTGAAATGCTGGAGCCACCAACTGTTGTAGTAAATGAATGTTTAACTGGCGCCTCTCAAGCAACTTTAACCATAGGACCTGACTTGCCTGCAATGCGAAAACTTATTACTAGGAAACGAAAATTATTAACAAAGCGCCAGCTAACCCAACTCATTTGGAGCAATTAGTTATACCCGAGTCCTATACACTGTATGTTCCCCAACTGGGTATGGAAGAAAAATTCCTATTGGGAGACACAGGAGAAGGCAGTAATAGAATTTTAATATTTGGAAGAATAAGAAATATAGAAATGCCGATGAAAGAATAAAAAAAATAAAAAATAGTAATGGAAGTTGAGTCATCAGAGCCTATTGAATTCCTGAAGGGTATTGTTCTACATAATTATGAAAATGAAAATGAATTCCTAAGGTTAAAAAAAACTACAAATTTTAAATTTTCTAAATAATGTATTTTTCCTTTCAAGTTTTTACTCGCAGCATTATCCCATTATGGTTTTAATAGGATCCTTTATTCTCTAAGTGAATAAAATTTTTATTTTTTTCCCAATTCAAGTTTTTTATTTACATTATTCCACTATCGTTTAATAATATAAAAAGAATTTTTGACTGTTTTTAATTTTTCTGAATAAAGTTTGTTCAGAAAGAACGTGTTGCATTTCTAGAAAAAATTAATCGAACAAAGACGTCGAAACAATCTGACGCCTAAACGGCTACGCCGAATAGTGCTATTAGTTTTCTGACGCCGAATCGGCCAAGCCAAAACGGCAGTGCCAAATGGGCTATGCCGAAACGTAGCAAACCCAAAAAAATGGCCCTTATTTCCTCATCAGATTTATCCCTCTTTGCTCCACTGAAGTACCTGCAGAATTTCACATCAGGTAACCTCCAGACAGGAGTACTGGGATACACAAAGGGGATAATGGGAAATTTTTAATATTTGTATCCTCAAAATAAAAATTTTTTTAATTCTATAGCTAAAAGGAGTGGGTATACCGTTTGTGACGTTTGTAAACCCGTTGAAAATATTTCTATTTGCCACAGCAAATGCCAGAGATTTGAGGAGTCTTTGCACTCTAAACCAGTACCGAAGTAATGATGACTGGCGATAGAGTTCAAGGGGCATCTCTCCTGCATCAACTAGCATACTAGGTATTGGTGACAAACGGAAAGCTCCTGTGGCTATACGAATACCTGAATGATGCACTGAATCTAAAATTTTCAAGTTAGATGAGGAAGCTGAAGAATAAACTTCACAACCATATGATAGCTATGACAAGATTAAGGATTTATGAAGCTTTAGTAAAAGATTTCTATCAGCTCCCCAACTGGTGTGAGAAAGCACCTTCAAAATGTGTAGAGCTTCTAGGCTCTTTGCTTTTATATGTTTGATATGGGGGACCCAAGTCAATCTACTGTCAAAAACTAGGCCTAAGAATTGTGCTTGTTCTACACATGGGATTCTACGGCCATACAAATAAGAGGTCTGGATCAGGATGCACTCCCCTGACCCGACAGAAGTGAACAGCAGTAGTCTTGCTTACAGAGATTTTAAAACCTAGTCTCAGCCCACTTACTATTTTGAATTTTATGTAATGTAGCTTTCTTTTTCTTACAGTCATCCGGGTGGCAGCAAAGGATATTGACAAGTCATCCACAAACAGTGTCTTTAAAACCTCTCTTGAAATGACAGCTGCAACACTGTTTATGGCCAGAGCAAAAAGTGTTACACTGAGAACACTGCCCTGAGGAACACCTTCTTGGCACCTTTTCTCTGATAAAGTACTGCCAACTTTAACTTTAAAATACCTACAGTGTAAAAAAGATTTCACAAATAAAGGTAATTTGCCTAGTAGACCACTATTATGCATAGTCTTCTGAATCCCATGTCTCCAAGCAGTGTCATATGCCTTTTCTATATCAAAAAACACTGTCACATGGTGTTGCTTGGAGACAAAGACTTCACAGACAGATGCTTCAAGTTGCAGTAAGATGTCCAGGGTGGAGTGCATTTTTCGAAAACCACACTGAGAAGGTGTTAGAATATTGTTGTGCTCTAGATACCACATCAGTCTTACATTTACCATTTTTTCCATCATTTTCCACTTTACACAAACAGCAAGTTAAAGCAATGGGGCAGTAACTTGCTGCACAGAGAGGATCTTTTCCAGGCTTAAGGAATGGTAACATGGTAGCTAATCCCCATATGGTAGGGTAGCTGCTTTCATCCCATATTCTATTGATAATACTTATTATAAAAAGTTTTGTGTTCCTTGAAATGTGTTTAAACATTTCATAAGGAATCTTATCTGGACCAGGGGCCGTGTTCTTGCTCCTAGATAAAGCAGAGTCAAATTCCCTTTCAGAAAAAGGCATATTATATGATTCAGCTTTCTTTGCTGAAAAGTTAAGTACCTTGTTGTTTCTTCCAATCATTCTGAAATTATGTCCTGGGGAACTATCTGATTTCTCAGAGACTCGAGCGAAGTGTTGTGCTGAAAATGTATTACTAACTTCTGTGGCATCAGTGACATGATTATTTTTCACTTTAAGTACTGGAGGAGGATTGGGTGTAAATTTACCCTGAATTTTTTTTATTTTCTTCCAAATGCTACAAACTGGTATTCTGCTGTTAATAGAGGATACATATCCAGCCCATGCTTGTCTTCTGGCAGCTTTCATTGCTTTTCGAAATTGTGCCCTATATTGTTTGTAGATTATGACATTGTCCAGGTGCGATGTCTACGGCAACTGGTCAATGATGACCTTGTAGCTCGGTGTAACAGCCTTAGGTCTTCTGACCACCACAGTACTGGCCGTCTCCTGAATAGTCCTTTAGTTCGAGGAATCGAGTGTAGACCTGCAGTATGTAATGTTCCATTGAGTAGATCAATGGCATCATCTATACTTGGGAGATCTTTTGCATCCCCCTCCAACTCACTCAAGTCTTTGAATTTTCTCCAATTTGCTTTCTCTAAGCACCATCGTGGTGATCTCGGGATAGGTGGACCATCATTGGTGTCGATCACAAATGAAGAATGGTCGCTGGTATGCCAGTCATCACTTGTTCTCCAACTAAAGTCAACACTGCAGTTGGAGCTACATATTGAAAGGTCGATGCAGGAAGATGGTTCCCTGTCTGAATGTGGTAATGGGTAGGTTCTCCACCAGTAATTAAAGAAGACCTTATTTATCGCATTTTCTATTTAAGATGCCATTATATTCTCTTTTTAATTTGATGTTACATCTCCCCACAATGGATGTCTACTATTGAAGTCACCAAGTAGAAGAAATGGCTCAGGTAGTTGCTGCATTAAGTATATTAAGTTCTCTTGGGAGACATGGCTATTGGGTGGAATGTAAAGGGAACATAAAGTATATTTCCTTCTTAAATTTATTCTTACAGCCACAGCTTGAAGTGGAGTATTTAGTTTCACTTGGTAGTGTGGAGCGTCTCGACGGATGTAGATGAGGGATCCACCATGATTTCCCACTTCTAAATCAAATTTAGTTCTATAGTGAACATATTCCCTAGGACAAGGGGTATATTCACCTAGCATAGTCTCCTGCAAACATTTCCTACAGGAGAGTGCTCATAGATCAAAAGCTTCACTTCCTCTCACTTCGCTCGCAGTCTCCGACAGTTCCACTGAATAATGGAAGTTAGTTTATTCATGTTTAGGACCAACATTGTGGTTCCTTTTTACAAGACTGGGAGATTTCTTTTTTCTACTAGGGGGAGGCATTTTGATGGAAAGTTTTGTTGCCTTCTTGGGAGGAGTTATCGCCTTCGTAGAGCCAACATCTTTTCCTTCAATGTCTTTGACACTGAAGGGTTTTTTAGTTTCTTCGCTCTCCATCTCTATCGAAACGGAGAGAGCAGAGGTGTTCTCTAAAGAGACCACCTCAAGTGTCTTTGTACTGCTGGCAGTAGCCAGCTCTGCCTCTAATGAGGCAGAAGTATCAGCGAGGACTGGCACCGGGGGACCAGCATCTGCTGGTTTGTCCTCAAAAGAGGAATTGGCACCAACAGAAGCTGGCACCAGACCAGCAACAACTGGCCTTGCCTCCAAAGAGGCAGATGGTGGAGGGTGTGTCTCTACTGACACTTCAATTTTATTCAGTTCCATACTTGTGTCTTTCTTGTTGGTTCTAGTGAACCTTGTCTTTACATTCTCATCATCAGTTGACTCGAATGATTCAGTTAGCCGTCTTTTTCTTTATTTGATTTTCCTTTTGTGCTCTTAACTTGGGTGTTTTTATTTGTCTCTTTCTTTTGGTAACTTAATTTTGCTACTACAGAAGCAAAACTTAGACCAGGTCTTACAGTCTTTGCTTTGGCTCTCTCTCTCATGCTTCCTTAAATGTTGTTCTTTCTATTACTCGGATTGCTTGGATTTCTTTTTCGAGTAAATATACATCACACTGCTGAGATGATGATGCATGTCCCTCACCTTAGTGAACGCATTTAGGTTCCCTGTTCCCTGATGCACATACCATGCTCGTCTTCTCCACAGTTGACATAGACTACAGGATTTTCTTGCAATTTGGATCGACACGATTGCAGGGTGTGTCCAAAATGTTGGCAATGGAAACACCTTCTGGGTCTTGGGATGTACTGTTTTATCTTAAACCTATATCAGGCTGCAGAGACACACTCCGGAAGTCTTCGGGTATTAAAAATTAATATTAAGGGGACCGTCCGCTATGGCGGATGACATGTCAACTTGAAAAAAAAAAAAATAAAAAAATCGAGTTTTATTACTTGTATCTATGCAAAAGAAACATGCCGTGCCATGCTTTCCAGAAGTTTCCAGGCCCAATTATTTTCACAATCAATGAAGATATAGCGGTTTTTAAATGATGACGTCATCGTAACTGCGTCGTCTGTATGACTTGAGTTTGACAGAATCGTTGTTGCGTGTTTAGTTTTTGCAATATATACAGCGATTTTTTAAGATTTTTTTCGAAATTCTCATACATCTGGTAGCAATGAAAGGTAGGTGTGACACTGGGTGAGAAGCGAGCTGCTCAGAGCGGTTATTTTATATGGCGAGACTCGGAGAATGACTCAGTTACGCCACAGACGTCAAAGCGGTTACATGCGCGTAGGCACTTGCGTTTGGTTACTAGCTATTTACGTTGTTTTTATAACTTCTTAGTGACTTATAGCAATGCCGAAGTTACCTAAGATCAAGAAGGCTACTCAGCACTATGGCTAGCAAATTAGCGAAGGCCAGGAGTGTGCTGAAAGAAAAAACACGAAAATTAATTGTTTTCAGCTGCCTCATTGTCTCATGCTCGCTGTCAACATCATTATCTGGTGTCACGCTGAGGGTACTAACACCACTTTTAGGGGTAGGACCACGATCCTTAATGTAGAAATCAACAATAAAAGTACAAATAAAGTAATTATAATAATGTTGTTTTGACTTTTATAAGAAAAAAGCAAAAATTTACATTAGCAAATCTTTGGGAAGGCTAATAACTCAAGAAAACATACTTATGCGCATGTCGGTACATTTACTCGGTTATTTATTATCCAATTTTAGAGAGAAAGATATCATTGGAAAGAGAGGTAAAAATCCCATAATTTTGTGTGACAGAATTTTGATATCTTTTTTTGTTTTTTTTTTGTTTTTTTTTTTTAGAATTTTTTGAGTGTCTAGACTAAAAAAAAAAAAAAATTCATAAAAAATAAAAAAATTAAAAAATTAAAATTCTGCCACACAGAATTGTTCCGTATATAAAGAAGTTTTTATGGTATGATTTTCAATACAACTGATGTCATATTAGCGGAGAAAACCAAAACTCTACCAATTTTTTTTAAATCATGATTTTTGCTAATAAAACGAAAAGTTTTTGATCAAATGACTTGTAAATTTTTTCTATGATGAAGGGTATTATATATATCTAAAACATATATGAAAATTATGTATTTTGCGTAATAAATAAAAAAAATAGACATCATAGCGGACGGTCCCCTTAAGGTAGGCTGAAGTATTCTGTTACTATCATCCTTCTTTGACATCCTGTCCACCTTTATTACACCCTGGTCTTTTAATTCTGTTAAAAGTCTCTCCTCAGAGAAAGCCATCAACTGAAGGGCATAAATCAAGCCCTTGCTGGAGTTCAGGTCTGACAATCCCATCAACTTAATGCTTTCCTCTGTGGGGATGCTTTCTACTAAAAGCATATTTCCATTTTGAGGTGTTATTTTTGGCTGTCTGCCACAACATTTCACTATTTCCCTGTTTACTTGAAAAATATCTATATTTGTCACCTTCAAGCTTCAAATTCAGGTATTTATTAACCCTTAAACGCCTATTGGACGTATTTTACGTTGAGATAAATTGTCTTTTGGGTGACGACCGGACATAATTTACGTCGACATAAAAAAAGTTTTTTAAAAATTCGCGGAAAACTACTTAAAGGCCTACCAGCCGAAAACTTTTGAATCACGCACCTTGGGGGATGCTGGGAGTTCACGGATCAAGGTGTTGTTTTGTTTACAATCGTTACGCAGGCGCCGCAAGCGTGAATTTCTTCTTATCGCACTAAAAAGTATCAGTGACACATCTCAGAAATTATTTTGTCACTTTGACATTTTTGCACCATTTTAAATTAGCTGTTACATGGAGTATTATATATGAAAATGTGCACATTTTCATGTAGAATACAACAAAAAAAAAATACTCATGATTGTAGCTTTTATCAGTTTTGAAATATTTTCATATAAATAACGATAAGTGCCAAAATTTCAACCTTCGGTCAACTTTGACTCTACCAAAATGGTCGAAAAACGTAATTGTAAGCTAAAACTCTTATATTTCAGTAATATTCAATCATTTACCTTCATTTTGCAACAAATTGGAAGTCTCTAGCACAATATTTCAACTTATGGTGAATTTATGAAAACTTTTTCCTTACGTCCGAGCGGTAACTCTTCCAAAAAAATCATACGTGCAATTGTCGTAATGTTTGCACCATTTTAAATTAGCCATTACATAAAGTTTTATATATGGAAATGTGTGCAATTTTATGCACAATACAACTAAAAACAACCCATGGTTGTAGCTTTTATCAGTTTTTAAATATTTTCATATAAATAATGATAAGTGTCAAAATTTCAACCTTCGGTCAACTTTGACTCCACCGAAATGGTCGAAAAACGCAATTGTAAGCTAAAACTCTTATATTCTAGTAATATTCAATCATTTACCTTCATTTTGGAACAAATTGGAAGTCTCTAGCACAATATTTTGACTTATGGTGAATTTATGAAAAAAAAAAAAATTTCCTTACGTTCGCGCGGTAACTCTTCCGAAAAAATCATACGTGCGATTGTCGTAATGTTTGCACCATTTTAAATTAGCCGTTACATAAAGTTTTATATATGAAAATGTGCTCAATTTCATGTAGAATACAACAACAAATAATTGAAGGTTGTAGCTTTTTTTCATTTTCAAAATATTTCCCTATAAATCACGATAAATAGAAAAAAACCACGTTCGATCAACTTTGACTACCGAAATGGTCAAAAAACGCAATTTTAAGCTAAAACTCTGACAGTCTAGTAATATTCAGTCATTTATCTTCATTTTGAAACAAATTCGAAGTCTCTAGCACAATATTTAGATTTATGGTGAATTTAAAAAAAAACTTTCCTTCCCTCCTTGCGCCAATTCTCTGCCGCAAATCTCCGAAATGCGTACGTCACATTCTCGGAATATTAGCTCCGTTTCATATTAGGCGTTTCATAGAGTTTTATATATGAAAATGTGTGCAATTTCATGTAGAATACAAAAAATATTGAAGGTTGTAGCTTTTCTCATTTTTGAAATATTTGCATATATAAAAAAATATATATATATAAAAAATTCGACATTCGGTCAACTTTAACTCATCCGAAATGGTCAAAAACTGCAATTGTAAGCTAAAACTCTTACAGTATAGTAATATTCAATCACTTATCTTCAATTTGAAAGAAATTGGAAGTCTCTAGAAAAATATTTAGATTTATGGTGAATTTTTGAAAAAAAAAATTTTTTTTACATCCACGCGTTACGAATTCATGCATCATTTTGTGATAATATTTTCTCTATGTTACTTTGATTGTTTTACAATGTGTTATATAACAAAATGATTGCAATTTAGTGTACAATACAACAAAAACAAAATTAACTCGTTAGTTTTAACTGTTTTGCTCACAGCGCGATTTGAATACAATTATATATGAAATTTTGTTTTCGCAACATCATATATCGCATTATTTATATATGATAATGATATTTTTTCCATTTCTGATGGTTGCATACTAAACTTCAGGCAATGACAAAAAAAGGAGCCACAAATGAACTCTTAATCTTGAAAACTAAGCGTGCTGTGATTTTTTGAAAAAAATATTTTTTCCGCTTTGGCGCTCACTCCCAGACCCCCTAGGCATACGGGAGACAATTTTTATTATACCCCTTAGGCGTTTAAGGGTTAAAAGAATTGGGTACAAAGACCCCAAGAGCTATTTCATATTTTTTATTTCTCTTCATGGCAAATGGTTCCAGTGTGACATACTGGAGCCAGATGCTTTTTGTTGAGATTTCCTGCTAGTATATCTACTCGCATTGCTTTGGGTCGTCAAATGTATTCGTCTGTCATTCGGCCCAGGGGTACTACATTGATCATGGGGACGGACCATGAAAAATTGAAGGGGTTCCGTAGACAAGTCCTTTGACGAAAGCGTAGGGTCATCTGCAGAGATGGGGGGTTGCCATATAACGTAAAAACTTAATTCATCCAGATATTCCCCCTACCCACCATGGAGTCACACTTCGAGGACGGGTCATGCCTTTAATTAGGGTCGTCCTAGGGGTAATTACCGGATATACACCCTATCTCCAGTGCTAAGGCGTCATTATGTCCGTTGAGATCAGACCAGGCACCAAGGATAGGGTTTGACATTAAACTTTCCCCTCGCTCGACCCCGTCAGGTACTAGAGTTCTACGGGTGAGGTGGCATGCCGTCCATCCTCACCCTCCTTCAAATCCCAAGATTTAGACTAAAATCATGTCCAAAACCAAGCCAACAGTCATCATCACAGAATCCATACCTTATAGGGGGAGGAAGGCAGGGAGATGAAATGTCTTTAGTAGGAGGAAAAGGGCTGACTTATTTAGTTGAATCAACAGCTGGGCACCAAGGCCCGTGAGAAAGCAGTTCCCACCAGACATCAGGGCCAAGCTGCTGAACCCTAAGCCTCCCATCCTCAGCAAGACTTCAGCATCTGGGGGGTTGCCAATAGAATTGCTATTTGATCATTGCATAACATGTTCCTATTCAACATCACACCAAGGTCTTTAACTGCTTCCTTATTTGTGAGTGTCTCATTATTAGGTCCCCTATATGCATATAGCTTTCCTTCTCTGTCTCCATAATTTCTTGATTCAAATTTGTCAGTTAAATACCATCCTATTTACCTCTGCCCAATCATATACTTTGTTAAGGTCTCTTTGTAGCGCGTTCCTATCTTCATCACAAGTAATTTCTCTACTTATTCTGTGTCATCGGCAAAACTACTCACTACCAAGTCCTTAACATTACTGTCTATGTCTACAATCATAATAACAAACAGTAATGCAGCTAACACCGTACCTTGTGGCACACCAGATATTACCTTAACTTCATCCGATTTCTCAACGTTTGCAATAACTATCTGTTTTCTGTTGTGCAAAAATTCTTTTAACCATCTTCCTACTTTATCCACTATATTATGTTTTCTAATTTTAATTTTCTTCGCTAATATATTATGATCTACCTTGTCAAAAGCTTTTGCAAAGTCTAGATAAACCACATCTGTTTCATTTCCACTTTTCATATTTTTGTATATGTTCTCAGGGTGGACTAACATTTGGGTTTGTGTACTTTTTCCGGGTACAAAACCATGTTGGTCCTATATTAAACAAATTATTTTTTATTAAATGTTTCATAATATTTTTCTTCATAACCCTTTCATACACTTTCATAATAGTATGTGATGTTAGACTCACAGGCCTATAATCACTTGCCTCTAGTCTTGATCCACTTTTGAAAGTAGGGGTAATATATGCTAATGTGTGCTCATCATAAATCTTCTTAAACAAAATAGCAGGGACACCATCAGGCCCAGCTGCAGCTCCATTTTTAATTTCATTAATAGCCTGCACAATATCAGCTTCATTAATATCTATGTCTGCTAAATATTCACTATTTTCATCCCTTACTTCTGTATCATTATCTTCATTATCAATTCTAGGGGTGAATTCTCTCTTATATCTTTCTGCTAATATGTTGCATATTTCCTTTTTTTCATTTGCTAATCTCCCTTCAATTCTTAGAGGGCCTATTTCTATTCTTCTTTTATTCATCTTTTTTGCATACGAGTACAATAGTTTGGGGTTTTGCTTGATATTTACTAGGGTTTTTTCTTCCAAGTCCCATTTTACATTTTCTTTTGATTGTATAATCTTTTGTTCTGCATTTTCTATCTTACTTTTTAGTTCAATCACTTTCCATGCATTTTTTTCTTTTGCAAGACCTTTTTTCCACTTTCTGATTTTCTGGAACAAGATCCTTCTGTCTCTTGGTATGCATGACTGATGTTTACTTTTCTTCTTCGGTATATATTTATACACTATTTTCTCCAATATTTTATATAATATCTCCATATTTACCTTTATATCATCACTTACGAAAATGTTATCCCAATCTTTGTTTAATTCTCCATTTATTTCTGACCATTTTATATTTTTACTGTAGAAGTTGTATTTTCCATATCCTTCCCACTTTTTCATTTCTTGCTTATCTCTGTTTTCACTTGCTTTGGAATGGACTGTTAATTCTATTGCATTATGGTCTGAAATACTCGCATTATAAACTATTATTTCTTTAACATAATTCACCTTGTTCACAAATACTAGGTCTAAAGCATTTTCCTTTCTTGTTGGCAGGTGATTTATTTGTTGAAAGTTGTATTCTAGTAGCATATCTAATAGCTTTTCGAATTGCCTCTTATCTTCTGCACTACTATTACTCTCTTTTTTATATGTATAAATACAACCACAATCTCATATTCGTTCTTTCCAGTCTACGAAAGGAAAGTTAAAGTCTCTGGATATTAGTATAGTCCAGTCCTTGTGATTTCTACATATCATCCAATTTTTCTATTACTGTGTCAAACTCTTTAGTATTAGGGGGTCTATATACTACTATGTTCATTAATTTTTCAGATTAAAATTCTACCGCTATTAGTTCACATTCTGAGTTACTATATTTCCCATATATTTTTCCTTGTTTTTTTTCTTTCCCATATATCGCGGTTCCCCCTTGATCCCTATTTTTTCTATCTGATCTATAAGTTTGGAACCCTTTTATTTGATCGTCATTACTAGTCTCTTGGGAATACCAGGTTTCACTAATATTCATTATATCTATTTTCTTTTCAATTTGGGTTAGTTCTTCTAAGTACTCTATTTTTCTTTTTGAGTTACTCGTAACTAAACCTTGTGCATTCATCACTGTGATGGTTTGCGTGTTATCTCCTTCATTTAATATGGGTAATAATAAGGATTTTCCCATGTCTCTTTCCTGTTCTGGTACGTTGTTCTTTTCTTAACTTCCAGAAATTCTGACATTAAAAAATCCAACTTTTCCAAAATATTTGATCTTCCTTCATCATAATTATTCATTTTGTGTCTGAATCTGCAATTTTCTCCGTATCTGCAATATCCCCTAGCATTGTACATACAGTATTTATCTCTTGAGCTGTAGTGTCTTGGAGCTGATGCTTGGAAATTCTTTGCTGACACTCCTTATCGCGGTGATGGCTTGCTTTTTTCCTTCACCTCATGTTCTTTGTTCCTCTTTATTGGTTTCTTTCTTATTTTATATTTTATTATTTAATTGATTATTCAATTGATTTTGATTCATGGCTACAGGGTGCATATATATACGTACATTTTTTGTCGAACTTACATCCTTTCCCTACTTTTAGGTTTTTGCATATTTTTGGATGCAGATCTCTGCAATCATCCTCATAGCGCTCTAGGTATGCATATTTACCATAGATTTCATAATTGTGACATACCTTGGGATGTTTGTAGTAACATCTTTCTCCAAATCTGCAATTCCCTCTTTTCAAAAGGGTGCAGGCTTTGTCTTTCTTGTCTATTTTTTCCTCTTTCCCATCAGTGTGCAGATCTGGGTAGAGCCTCTTCGGGATTTTATTTTGTGTTGTCATGTCGTAATTTATTTCTTCATATGTATGCTGCTTGATTGCCTCATATGTAGTATCAACGAGTATCTCTGCATCCATACTCTTGTCTTGCTCTTTGTTTTCCTTATTTTTTTCTGTCATTTCAGTTTTGTTTTCTTCTCTTCTGTTTGTTTGTATGGTGTTTTTACGTTGCATGGAACCAGTGGTTATTCAGTAACGGGTCTTCTCTTCCGTTTTCCTCTTCTTCTTCTTCTTCATCCTCAACTATTTGCACATTAAGTCTTGATTTAAGAACATGTCTATCCATGATAGACATGTTGAGCAAAATATTCTGGTATCCTTACACATTTTGCATTACTTCAGCACATTGAGGATGCGTTGGAATGTTGCATGCAGAACATTTTCTGATCAGGTTTTGTGGATTAACTATGCTATACCACACCTTACACAGTTCGTATGCTTTTGGCATTCTTTTTCCTATTGCATCAATTAGTATATTCACAATGTTCACCTTATTCATTTTCTTTGTCGGAATATGCTGATTGATATAAATTTACTTTATGAGTCTTTTGACCACTTGGATTTTATTTGGAACTTCTTCAATTATTTTTAAGATGTTTTCTGATGATTTGTTCCAGTTTGAAGGCTCATATCCTTCTAATATGTCTATGAATGCTTTTGTATCTTTTTGATTAGGGCTGTTACTGATCTCATAGATGAGAAATGCCAGCTCCCTTCCTGCTACCTCATCATATTGCGAATCTGCTAGACACGCAAGATTTCGCCATTTTTTTCCACAGTTGGAACTTACTGCCATCTTGATCTGATTTACAATATTTCACTTGATAGACTAACTTAGTAGACGCTTTATCCTACTATTTTCACACTAATCTTATCACAGGCAAAGAGGAGTTTGGAGTAGTACAATTCCTGGTGTATTGGTTTGCTATTGGACAGTCAAAGTTTCCCACTCACAGATGAAGAAAGGACAAAGGCCTTAGCCTTCCAATGCTTGATACGCTGATGCGGCGGAGACGGGGGAGAAGGAGAGGAAGACAGCACTGGCTCCTTACATAATCTCTTCGCAGGAGGTGGGGGCGATGCAACACGCTTGCTTCCAGTCCTCCCAGCCAAAATGACAGCAAACTCTTCTAAAACAGAGTCCAATCTCTTAAGAACCGCCTGGCATAAAGCCTCAGATGGATCAGCAAGAGAAGGGCTGATGACATGGAAGGGAGATGCAGTGAACTAGATGGCAGAGATGATGTCACCACAGCAAATGATAACGACACAGACGAGCGAGACAGTGCAGAAGAGACAATTGGGAGTGACGACATCGATGGAAGTGACGTCATAAGCGGAGATGACATCACGACTTCCCCTCAATCCGAATGGGAAGCAGACGCCACTGGTGGAGGGATACAAAATGGCTGACCCTGTGTTGTCACTAGCGGGGCTGACGCCATGGCTTCCCTCTGATTCGAAGAAGTGGCAATTGTCACTGGCGGAGCAATACAATATGGCTGACCTCGGCTACCAACACAGATAAGACCAGGAGGAGGGAGAAGGGCCTGGAAAGCATAAGGAGGGGGGGTAGCGAGCATCCAAGAAGTGCGTCAGTAAACCCTCCAAGGAGGGTGGGCCCTGTAGCCCAAGCGCCCCCCAGAGCGCCATCATTTTGGACGCTTCCGAATCTGAAATTAAAGAAACTGATGAAAAAGCCCCCTTCCTCTCGGGAATCAAATTAACTCCCGAGGAAGAGGGGGCAACATTACATAAATCAGCCTGAGGGCCTCCCGATACTTCGAACGACAAAGTGATGGAAGAAAAGGAAGGGGACAAAGGCCCAACACTAGCATAGGGTGTGACAGCAGCAGGAGACAAAGCATCGGGAAGAGGAGAAGAAAAACCCTCCCACAAAGAAAGAGTAGAAACTCTACGATGCTCCCTCTTACTATAAAATAACTTCCACTGCTCTCTAGGCCACGCATGGCATTCTGTGCAGGGATTCGTTATTGTACAAACGTTAGAACGGCACCTACTACAAGTGACGTGTGGATTCGTTGCAGACAAAGCCAAAAAACGAGAACATGGAAAACCTGTTGTTCCGGGGCACACACGTTGTCGAGGTCGAGAAGGAGCAGAAGAAACCATAATAAAAGCACGCACACACAGAAACACACGTAAAAACGGGCAAAGAACCGGGTAAAGGCCAAAAGAGGTCAACCACAGCTCTCGTCCAGGCGGTTTGAGAAAAGACTGATGCTGTGGTATAAGTGTGTGGTCCTTGACCACTCTTCACCCGATAGACGCACGCATTGCCAGATCTCACAAGATTCCTTGCTTTCTTCTGCAATTTAACGGGATCCAGCAAGGTGCTAGAAATGATCCTATTGTTAAGACCAAGGTTTGTTAGCGTATGAACAATAGCCATTTTCAACTTCTCGTGGAAGGTAGGGAAAATTAAAAAAAAAAAATTTCTTACACCATGTGCATTTGCATATCTTCCTCTTTCCATTGAGATTTTTTCTTAAATAGGCCGACCTCAAAGTTACCCCAGCCTGGGGTGCTGCATATTGATTTATTACCCAGTCCATCAAGGGCTAAAAGAGGTCGCAGCTCGCGGCTGAAGGAACTCTACAAAAACCCTCAAGTACTGCCTGCAGTGCACTGCAAAAGGTACAATGCAGGTATTACTCCCCCTACAGAAAGAGATAGATAGAGAGATAGAGAGAGAGAGAACAGAAATGAAACTCATAAACTAGTGACAGTACGAACGCAAAGCTGTGTGATTGGCTACTTCATTCCCTTCCAGACAATAGCATGTTGTGATGGGGAGAGAGAGAGAGAGAGAGAGAGAGAGAGAGAGAGAGAGAGAGAGAGAGAGAGAGAGAGAGAGAGAGAGAGAGAGAGAGGTATGTTTACTTTATTAAGCTGTTTTGAGATTTTGAGGGATTTTATTTAAAAATTTTATTGATATGTTGCAGTGTTTGCATTACCATTAATACTATTTGAAAACAAGTCAATATTTTTGTATCATACAAAATGTCTTTAGTCACGAAAATAAAATGAAAATACAGTACAGTAATTAGTATTAGTGAATATTGCTCTACAAAAAACCCTGCAAATTAGGGAATTTTGCACAATATATTTGGAAATATATTCCCGAGAAAAACCTGCAATTGACTGAAGGTGTGAATGCTGATCCGCAATCTAGCTGGGACCAACTGTAGTAGCAAATTTTTTGGTTTTTGTTGACAACAAAAGACAGAAAAGTTTGAAGTACCAGAAAAAAATTTAGTTGTCAGGAGATCAGACTTCATGAGGGCACTTATAAAAAGGTGTAACCTCTGACGCAGCAAAAGTGTAAGCATTTCTGGAGAGATGCTTATGAAGAAGGCCATAATTTTCTTAAGGAAATGAACTTAATGAATGACTGTTATTATTCTTAAGATTTGTTCTACTTTCAATAATACAGCAATATATATGGAATGAACCGGCAAGACTTGTTTAATTATGGGATTTTTCATTTTAGATGATTTATGTTATCTAGAATTTTCTGTGGTCTGGCAGTGGTCTGATCCCAAGTGTGCTGGTTTAAAGAGGTCAGACAGTATTAATTTTTTTCCCTCCATCACACAAACCTTTAAAGCAAGCATTTTTATCAAGTATATTGTACTCATTCAAAAAGATAATGTGCAATCGACAAGAAAATTGAAGATACCGTTTTATTAAATCTTCGGACACATATTACTCAATAATGCCACACCTGGCAACTCTAGATTGGGGCGGAGCTTCAAAATTCATAGCATTTGTTGCTTTCTAGATTTCCAGTAACTTTACACCATAAAGATCCTGCAGATGTCCTATAATCATTGATGTAAAATTCATGCGTAATTGAAGACGGATCTTAAAAAATGAGAAAAAGGATTTTGACGAAGGAAAAATCTATTTCTGGGTGATTGGTTCGTGTTGCCCTGTGAAATAATCCTTAAGTTCATTCTAATAAATACCAGAGAAAAAATAAAATCAAGATGTCAGTACAGTGGACCCCCTGTATTCGCGTTCTCCAGATTCGCGGACTCACACATTCGCGGATTTCTCTCGGGAACGTTTCCCTGCATTATTCGCGGAAAATTCACGCATTCGCGGTATTTTTCTATGATAAATATCCACAAATTCCTGGTTTTTTTGATGGATTTCATCATAAAATGCACTTTTTGTGATAAAACTATTAAAAAAACCATGTAGTACAATTTTTAGTGGGTTTTTCTTGAGTTGTAACTAACAAAATAGGCTGTTTTTAGCATTTTTATAGGGGTTCCAAACATTCGCGGATTCTAACTATTCACGGGGGGGTCTGGTACGCATCCCCCGCGAATAAGGGGGACCACTGTATAACTGACTCGCTCACTCTATAAAAGAAGTGTCGGTATGGTAACGGGCGAGTGAGACCACTACCACGAACCACTTGCCATTTAGAACTTCCCACATCAAAATCCCCCACCTGAGAGAGCCGATCCCAAAGGGTGATGCGCCCACTACTACTACTAATACCGACGCCAAGCGGAGTGCAGCGCCTCTAGTGGCCATCCTTTTATAAAGATGTCCATCTTGGCCTGCAGGGTGGGTAAGAAAAAAGGGGGGGTTTCACAGGGCGACACGAACCAATCACCCAGAAATAGATTTTTCCTTCGTCAAAATCCTTTTTCTGGGCTCAGTTCGTGTCGACCTGTGAAATAGTACCAGAGAAACAGCCAAGATGACAATGGAGGGTCTTAATGAAACAATAAAATAAAATTAGACTATAATATAAGTGAATCAAAAGTCAAGTTACAAGATTTATAATATAAAGGTACTTAAAACTAGCTTAAAATAATCAATGAAAAGCACAGTTTAGTACAATGGTAACAAAATAAGTATTTAAGGAGATTCACTAAAACTAATTTAATATTTACAAAATATACAAAAGCCATTGTGTTCTACCCTAGCATAAAAATAAGGGTAGAAACACTGAAGCACATTTATATGTACACTATGTGGATGCCCCTAGCGAAAAAAAAAGGGGCAGTCCACCAATATCAACCTAGCGGCTAAGGCTAGAGGACCACGTAGAGCATAGCAGTAGGGTGAGACATGTTGGACAAGGTAGGTAGAAAGGAGACCTGGATCTTTTAACTACAACTACTGTGCAGAGTCAGGGGAAACTATGTTTCCCGCTGCTACTGCTGAAAATTTTAATGATTCCAAGGACTTCAGGTAATGACGTTTGAAGACTGTCGTTGATTTCCATCCAGTATATTTCTTAAGATCCTCAAAATTCATATGCTGGAAATAATTAATCGAAGTAGCTACTTCCCTGATATCATGTGCTTTTGGGAATGATTCAGGGTTGGCTTGTTTAATGAAGTAAAGGATCTGCTGTCTGATTCCTTTAACTGATAAGGTGCCACCTCTTTCCCTCATAAAAAGAGGGCCTGAGGATCTAGAGGATGTACGAGACAGAAAGGCTCTTAAGGTCAATACTGGACAAAGGGAGGGATCCTGGGGAAGAGGAATGACTTTCCAAGGTGCCCACCTGGTTAGAGGATCCTCATTTTTAGCTAAGAAACTGAGATCCGGGGAGAGCAAAACTTCTCCTGAAGGGAGAAATTCTACATTACCCGTATCTCTGGATAGAGCCGACAGTTCTGAAATTCTGGCCCCTGAGGCCAGGCTTAATAAAGTCTTTCTAAATAGCATTATAAATGTGCAAGACGAGTTGTCAGTGCCCGAGGCTAGTTTGAGGACGTCATTTAAAAACCATGAAACTGAAGTAGGCCTTTCAGAAGGTCTAAGTCTAGCACAGGCTTTGGGAATAGACGTAAAGTAGGATTCTGTTAAGTCTATTTGAAAACCCAACTGAAAGATTTTCTTCAAAGCTGATTTATTAGTGGTAATTGTGCTAGCTGCTAGGCCTTTTTCAAACAAAGACCTGAAAAAGGATATGGCTAAGTTAATTGTCATGGTTGTAGTGTCTGTTTCCTTCAGGAAAGATGCCAACTTTTTGACGGCAGAGTCATACTGTCTTATAGTTGATTCCCTCTTATCTGATTCTAGGAAGAGGATGTTTTGGGGATCAATTTTAGCATCTTTTTTAGCCGCAAACTTCATGAAGTCCATAAAGTTAGGGTCTGGAGAATTCCTGAGGAAGCGAACACAGTCCTCATTTGTACTGATTGCGATAGCTTGGGGTTGGGAATCCGTTGAGGTCGGAGGCCCAACTCCAGAAGCAGGGGGTACCAGTTGCTCTTTGGCCAATCTGGAGCAATCAGGGCTACTTGACCTTTGAAAGTCCTCAGTTTGCTCAGAACTTTCAAGAGAAGATTCACTGGAGGAAAGATATAAATCTTTCTCCACTGATTTCAATCTATCGACAAGGCGTCCGTGGCATAAGCCAGAGGGTCCAGGTTGGGGGCCACATAGCAAGGGAGCTTGTGGTTCGCTTGTGAGGCGAATAGATCTACCTGTGGAGACCTGTAACACTCCGGCATATCCATTGGAACGACTTGACGTTCCAGAGGACCACCATTCTGATTCCAGAGGGACTGAACGGGACAAGGCATCCGCTATAACATTCCTTACCCCTGTCAAGTGGGTGGATGATAGGTGCCATTTGTACTTGTTCGCTAGAGCGAAAATGGCTATCATGACATGGTTCACGTGTTTGGATTTGGATCCTCCCCTGTTGATGCAGTGAACTACTACTGCACTGTCCAAAACTAGCCTTAGATGAGACTTTTTTGGGGGAAGGAGCTTCTTTAAGGTAAGAAAAACTGCCATTTATGTGGAGCTGGCGGAACTGAGCGGACCAAGTCCCCTGAACTTGCTTGAATTGAGAGTATCCTCCCCAACCGGTTAGGGAGGCGTCTGTGTGAATCGTTAACGCCGGAGGAGGATATTGAAGGGGAACTGTCTTAGAAAGATTCTTTACCTTCACCCATGGACGAAGCTGGTTGTGAAGGATTTGTGGAATCACTGACAACTTGTCTTGAGATTTGACATTTGCTCTTGAGCGCCAAACTCGATTTATATCTTTCAGTCTTGCCTTCAAAAGGACGTCCGTCACTGAGGCAAACTGGAGGGAACCTAGGATTCTTTCCTGGTTTCTCCTTGAAGCCTGTTTGTTCTTGAGAAATTGCCTACCCTGATTTGGCTATTTTCTTTCCTCTTGATCACCGGAATTGACAGATTGTGGGAGGATAAATCCCATTGATGCCTAGCCATTGGAAAAGAGTCTCCGGAGTGAATCTGGATTTCGTTTTGTTTATCTGAAACCCCAGATGTTTCCAGGATTGAACTACTTTCTTTGTGGCTTTGAGACATTCCTCGATGGTTGGTGCCAGATCAGCCAATCGTCGAGGTACGCTACTACCATTATCCCTTGTGATCTCATTTTGTTGAACTACTACTTCCGCTATTTTTCGTGAATACCCTGGGGGCTACATTCAGTCCGAAGGGCATCACTTTGAAAGAGAATGCCTGGTCTCCTAGTTTGAAACCTAGGTATGGGTGGAAGTGTCTCGCGATGGGGATATGATAGTATGCGTCTGTAAGATCGATAGAGGTGGTGACGGCCCCACGGGGTAGTAAGGTCTGTACCTGCGAGATGGTCAGCATTTTGAACTTGTCGCAGCGAATGAAAGAGTTTAGCTGGGACAAGTCTAAGATTACTCTTCTTTTTGATGAGCCTTTCTTTGGCACGCTGAACAAGCGCCCTTGAAATTTTAGATACTTGACTCTCGCCACAACTCCTTTCTGAAGGAGCTCCTCCGCATCATCTGTCAACTCCTTTGACGGCACTTGGAGAAATGATTTGGTTGGTGGGGGATCTTTGACCCAACTCCAACCTAATCCCTTGACACAATGCTCTGTGCCCATTTGCTGAACCCCCACCTGTGACGGAAGAGGACAGCCTCCCCTCCTACCTGGGAAGGGTCTCACTGCTGCTGTGCGGGATGACCCTCCACGTCCCCCTCTGAAGTGCTTACCCCTGCTTGCAGCCCTTCCTGAACCTCGCTGACGAAAGTTGCCTCTCGCCCTGCTTCCCCTCGAGAACCTATTAAAGGTAGGGAAGGCCTGGTTTTCATACATGGAGTTGAAAGCCGGCGAGACGATGTACGAGGTCGAGGGCTGGTTCTGAGGGGATAGCAGGAGGATAGGCTGGTTCTGCTTCGATGTTGAAGGCTGACCCGGTTGGGTAACTGGAACGGCCTGGACAAAGTGCTGCTGTTGCTGGTGTTTCTGGTATGGCTGGAACCTTTTGGTTTTCTTCAGCTTTTTACCAGAAGAGGGTGGGTTCTCCTGCTTCCTCTTGGATGAGATACCCCACCTAGCTCTAAGGCTTTGGTTAAGCCTTGAAGCCTCGTGGTGCACCTCATTCACAGAAGATTCTGGGAACAGGTCCGCACCCCACATGTTGGAAGCAAGAAGCCTATTCGGTTCGTGTCGAATGGTGGCTTCTTGCAACATATGCTTATGACAGTTTCTCCTAGCCGTGAAGAAGTCGAAAGCGTCTGCCTGGACCGACTGAAGTTGAGACTTAGCGAGGATCTTGAACAAAGGCTCCGTCGCGTATGAGAGAGCAGCCATTTCTGTAATGACTAGGGAGTTAAGTGATCTCCCTAGCCTAGTCCGTGCATCAAATTCTGCCTGAATAAGACTATCATGGCAGTCTAGGAAGCTTTCACCGAACTGATCCATGGCACAAGTCCGGTTTTAGCTTTCCCCAACTGTAAAAGTGGCTGGGCAGGTTCTCCCATAGTTCCCCAAACGCAGGGAAGAGAGGAGATGATGGCTCTGCTTCCCTGAGCTGTGGAATGGGTTCGTCCTTCAACACAGCATGAAGAGTCGTCTCCACCATCTTTGTCGTAAAGGGGAGTGAAGCCTCCTCCTCTGTGGCAAAGATGGTGAAGGGACTCTTGAAGGCCTGGAGTTTGGTATTTGAACAATCCCAATCCTCCAGACAGTGAACCCACTCTCTTTGGGCGTGATCCCTGGTGTACAAAACAGTCTCTCTAGGGATCTTGTCTTCCCTATTGAGCGCTGTTTGTGTTAGCCTGGCATATCCTATGAAAGGCTGAGTCAATCCGGCGGGGTAGAACTCGAAGTCCTCAATCCTTCTTGTTCCACACTCCGGAATCGAAATCATACCATCCTTGAAGGGAGGTGCATAAGGATGCTGACCCTCCAAGGATTGTTCATAGAAAAGGCCGGAGAGAATTAGCCTGAGGAGCCTGGTTCAGGCCAGCGAAGCGATTATCGTGTTCCAGAACACGATTAGAGAGATCCTGAATTGATTGGCCAGACTGGTTGATGCTGCTAGAGAGTTGAGCAAACATTTGCTCAAATCTCGTCCCAAGCGATCCAACCATCTCTCCTACTTGTTGTAAGACTCCTGCCGAGAAGGTGGCGGGATCGAAGGCACTAGGTGCCGCGATCCCAGCAGGAGTCACCGGAGCGGATCCGGTAGCTACCGGAGACGGTACTGGCTTGGACGGAGCTCGGACCTTCTCCTTAGAAGCCTTGCTTCTTGACCCTCTTGAATGTGAAGAGTCAGACTTCGCCTTCACTGTTCCGGAGTAGGATGCCGAAGACTACGTGAGGAAGAAGACGACGACTTTTTGGGTGTCGTCTTCTGGAGGGTCTTTTGCTCTCTGTGTCCCTTCGCTTTCGGGGGCACAGAAGCAGCAGGCGAAGGAGTAGGGATTTCAGATCCCGTGAAGCCTTGGAAGGAAGAAGAGGAAGGAACAGGAGAAGAAGATCCAGGTGCGCCCAAAGGAAACCCTTGGGCGCCCGAAGTACCTACCTCGACCAACAAATCCTCAACACCTACCGCCATTGGCTCTATATTGATGTCCAAAGTGGCGACGTCCGGCACTGTTTCCTGAGTCAATACACTCCCGAAGGCCTGCTGTACCTCACGCTGAATAGAGGCTATGGCTGGGGCTGCCGTGGCGGGGTCCACATACCCTGTCGCTTTCCCTCCGGGGAAGATCTGGACAGCCAACTTCTTATCGAGGATGTATGGCTGTCCCTTGGCGGCGTTCTTGCCAAACCCGCCTACCCAAGCCTTCAGGGTTGCTAGGGCGACTTCCTTGACGGCGGCAGCCTGAAAGAGAAGACCGATGAAGCCTCTAACGGCAGAGTTATAGCTTACAATTAAGACTTAGAACTAAGACATTAGAGATATATGATGGTAAGAAAAATTATCCAGCAACCTACTTACCCCATCCAAAAGCTGACTCACGAGGTCATAGCATATGGTACATGCCTCGTGGTGCCAGACGATCAGTTCGCCGTGGGTAGTAGCGCATGGGGCGTGGGTCCTACACTCCTCGTGGCCACAGGGGTCATGGAGGACTGCATTGCAGCCTGGTTCCTGGCAATTGGTAGCCTGTAAGTGGAAGGATACATGAGTATCGAGAATACACACTTACAGCCTAACATGAACTCCGTTGCATGCCGGAGTATGCAAGTTAAATTAAAACTAGTCCTCTACCGCAATACGTGTGGTTTGTAGGGCGGTCTGGTTGAGGTCTCCGGCGTACACCGGGGACGGAGAAGGAGAGCAACCAGGAGTGGTGAGAAAGCCCAGAGAAGGAAAAAACCACGACGGAGAACGGCGGAGGCAGTTAATGATAAGGTAACAACAATAATAATATAAAAAGGGGGCATGTATACTACAACAGAGTAAGACATGCCTTCCTTCCGACTACTAGAGGAGTGCACGGGTAAGTAAGCAAGCTCCCCTCTGATAGCGGAAAGAAGGTAGTAGTAGGCAAGCTTTTGAGACCACTAGTAGACCCCTACCCCGGCGGCTGGCGGAGCCAGTAACATTCCGACAACCGAAGGGGCCCCCGGCTAGTGAGCAGGGGCTCCGTCCGTCGTGGGAGAAACGGGGTGTGGGGAGAGCGAACGAGAAACACCGGAGAGGGCCGAGGCGACCGGGGGGAGGGGTGGCCAACCCCAACCCCCTTACACATCGGATACCCCGGTACCCGAGACTACAAATGGTCATGCAGACTCCCAGCTGACCAGGTCTTCCCAGAGCCCCCCTCAAGGGAGAGAGGGAGGGAGGCGACAATGGTTGTCATGACAACCGAGAAGAGCCCGGCCAGACCCCCGCCCTTACCGTGCGGGAGGGAGGGAAGGGAGTGGGGTAAGGCACCCAGTGGGACACGTGATCAAGGGTGGACCAAGGTGCGGTAGCAACACAACCACTAGGCAGAGACCACGTGAACCCAACTGTACCAATAGCGGATGAACACAAGAAAGAAGCCTAGGTACTGGGCGCCTAAAAGCTAGCTTAACACAATAAAATAACACTGAATAATGTAATACTAAATAAATAAATACATCGTAAAAGAATGGAAGGAACACACGAGTGAGAGAGACAGGAGTCCAGGAGAAGGCGAACCAATCCGAAGACCAGTCGACTACTCGGAGCCAGCCATAGCCGATGAAGAGCAAAAGCTGGGATGCTGGACTAGGGGAAGCACAGTATAGCCCTAAATACCAAAACCAAAGAGATAACTGGGTAACAAAGGTATGGGCTGTGAATTCCTAAATTCTAAAATACGATGTAAATAAGAAGATGAACGCAAAATAAGAGCCCATGAAAGGAAGAAAGACGTCCCAGTATGGAAGACTGGGAAATCTTAACGACACGAGGCTGGCTCATGGCCGCCACGAGTCAACCGGGTGACCGTATATAACCTAAAAAAACGGAAAATACTGGTCCCTGGAAGACAAAAATACAAATTCTTAACCTTTCGGGCACTTAACTTAGCCGTGGCGATAGCAGCGCGTTCCATCTTGGAGAAAATCCCAAAAAAGCGATCACAACACAAGTGAGAAAAAACGTGTGTGTATGCGAAGAGCTAAGATAAAAGGATGGCCACTAGAGGCGCTGCACTCCGCTTGGCGTCGGTATTAGTAGTAGTAGCGGGCGCATCGTCCTTTGGGATCGGCTCTCTCAGGTGGGGGATTTTGATGTGGGAAGTTCTAAATGGCAAGTGGTTCGTGGTAGTGGTCTCACTCGCCCGTTACCATACCGACACTTCTTTTATAGAGTGAGCGAGTCAGTTATACTGACATCTTCTTGATTTTATTTTTTCTCTGGTATTTATTAGGTTATTTACCTAGAAATAATGAACTTAAGGATTATTTCACAGGCCGACACGAACTGAGCCCAGAAATTCTCATTTTAAAATTTGGGCAGTACTTGTGGAAATCGTGAGGAAAAATACAGTAAAGAATGAAATATTATGCAGAAAGAGAGAGAGAGAGAGAGAGAGAGAGAGAGAGAGAGAGAGAGAGAGAGAGAGAGAGAGAGAGAGAGAGAGAGAGAGAGAGAGAATCTGTTTACGTGAAAGCATAGGCCTATTTAAAACTACCTGATGCAGCTGTGTAGGCTAACTACGAACTGCTTTGATGTCAGCTAACTTTAAACTCTTTGGAATACAAAAATAAATTTGTAGAAACTAAAATAATTACATTCGCCACTTGCGATGAAGCAATAATATTCCCGTGCATGAAGGAAAACGAGTAAATATTGTCGTCTTGATACATAGAAATACAATCAGAAATTCACATTCTATCTACCAGATCTGTATGAACGAAGCCATATGAGAAATTCCAATTACTTCGGACATATAACGTGTTTTCTGGGTTCGACCTGCGTCAGCCGGTGAAATGTTCCTGTAGCACACATTTCTAGGTTTAAATAGATGCTAAATATACCAGAGAAAAAGCTAAATGGAATGCTGAAGTTACTACCTCCAGCTCGCTCACCCCTATAGGGTGTCGGTATAGCACAAGGGCGAGTGGAAGCCACTATCACAGATACTTTGCCAATTAGAAGTCTCCTCTCAAAACCACTCTCTAGATAGGTGCCGTTACAACATCTACCTTCCGCTCGCTACTACTACAACTTCTGCCCGAAAGCTCATTCCTGATTTAGCACGTCTCGTGTTCGCACCCGCTGTTTTTTCGCTGTCCCCAGGAAGTGTTTTTTGGCGAAGCATGTCTTCTCAAGAGCTCCAAGCTTCTTCACTGAGTTGAGTATTCCATTTTTCTTTTTTGAATCTCGTGGGGGCACGATGCATTCAATTTTGGCCCTTTATTTAAGTCCTTTTGTTCTCATGAACCGGGTATGACGCCTTCTCGATCCGCCATTTTGGGTGCATGACTCGCGGCGTGTGTGAGTTTCTCAGTTTTTATCTCGTGATGTATTTTGTCCGCCGTTTAGCACTTCACTATTTAGGCTACTGTTTTCATATTCTTTTTCAATATTCTCGCTCCTGTCGATTTCTGGAGCCTTATCTTTACGTGTTTTATCCTTACGTCTTTTGCCTATTATAGGGCCCATCTCACTCCTGACATATTCTGAGGCCTTCCTTTTACGATTATCTTACGTTTTTAGCCTTTTGGGGCACCCTTTTGTTATCCTCAGCCCCTCAGGAGCGTGTTGGTTCCCCTTCGTGCGTACGGTTATATGCTTCATACGTTATGCGCGAGTATTGTGTTTTTGGCATTCTAGGCTAGCCTAACAGTACGCCATTCATTCTTGAGAGAGGAAGATTCCTCTCTCTCTCGCAGTACTCATGCATGTATATTTCTAGTGTAGTTTTCGATTATAGTCAGTAATACACTTGATTATATGCAATTTGTGATAAAATGTTCAAATAATTGTTTTACTTTTGATGGGGTTGGAAGTTCTTCGCGATGTCCTTCCCTGCCCTATCCGACCAGGCCTAGGCTAGGTTTTTGAGGGTAGGCCAAGCGGTCTTGTATATCCCTCCACCCTTGTGGCTCCTTTTACCGCCACCCGACCAGGCAGATATGTTTGCTTGGAGGGTGGTCCAGGACAGAGAGTCTCTCTCTTGTCATGCTTGTAGGGCCTAGACCTATCGTACCTGACGAGATCGGAAGATTCGATTTTGGAGGGTCGAGTTAGATTCTATCCGTCCTCTTCATGACGTCCTATTTGGGGCCATACTAGCCTACCTGACCGGATCTGGATGGGTATTTGAAAATACGCGTCCTTCAGGTCCACTGAAAGCATGAAATCGTTCTCCCTGATGGAGTCGAGCACGGACCGTGCCGTCTCCATCGTGAACCGAGTCTGGCGAACAAATCGGTTCGGGGGAGAGAGATCTATCACCGGTCGCCAGCCCCCCGAGGCCTTCTCCACCAGGAAAAGGCGGCTGTAAAAGCTCGGTGACTGATCCTCTATGATTTCCACAGCTCGTTTGGTCAGCATGGTCTTGATCTCCTGTCGAAGAGCGTTATCCTTTGATGAACCCTGGACATAGGTTTGTAGATGGACCGGGTTGGAGATGAGGGGTGGCCGAGATTCGAAGGGTAGTAGATATCCCTCCCGAAGGACGTCTACTATCCAGGTCTCGGCGCCGTAGCGCTGCCAAGTTGCCCAATGGCTCGCCAGGCACCCCCCCACTTCCGGCAGCAGGTGAGGGGGAACGCCGTCCCTAGCGTTTCCCACCTCGCTTCAACTTCTTCCCAGCACCTCCTCGGGGAAAGGAGGGCTGGGAGGAGGGCTGATGTCGGTCTCCCTTAGCAGAAGAAGAAGCAGCAGGAGTCTTTCCTCGGGGCTTAGATGGGCAACCGTCTTAGCAGCCGAAGAAGAGTAGCTAAACTCTTAGGCTTAGCCGCAGTGGCTCGAGGCTGCCCAGAAGCCTTCGAGACTGCTTGGTGAACCAGACGGTCACTGTCATCAGTGCGCCGTCTCTCCACCGCAGCGTCCACCATCTCTCCAGGAAAGAGAGAGGAGGAACTCCTAATAGGTCCGTTGCGAAGACCGAGTGCCGCCTCACGCCCAGCCCCCTTGGTTACTCGTGTAAGGACGCGTCCCTACAACTAAGCACCAAGTTGGCCCACAGGTTAGCAGTCTGATGGGCGAAGTAAGAGATGGCTCTACCTCCAGACTGGCACAGTCTCCTGAACGCCGGGTCGTCTTCAAGAGCAGAACTCCCGGAGTCGGCCGCGACTTTGGATACTCTGAGGGACCACAGATCCAACCAAGAGACTGCCTGGAATGCTGCCGTAGATTCCAGAGCGAGTGCCTCCTGCTGCAAGAACCAGAGGTTCTCTGACAGGAGCTGCTGCAGGGACACACCTGGAGTTAGCCTTGCTAGCTCCGGGTTAACCTGTTTGGGCGGTATCGGATCTTCAGATGGCACAAAAAAACGCCTCTGACGCTGTAGAGGAGGAGGAAGTAGCTTCGAAGACCGTCCTGACTTCAGCGAATCCTCTCGTCCGGAAACGAGACTCTCCACTTGGTCCAGGACAGAGTCAGCCAGCTCTGATCGCGGCAGACCCACCGTCATCTAGGGTTACCTCTTCGGGCCCCAAAATGACTTGAGCCGGGATGTGGGCTCAGATGGTGGGAGCGGCGATCCTTCCCCAAGGCCGTTGTGCTGATGAATCAGCGCAATGACCTCGGCAAAGTTCCTCTGGATCTCGGGAGTAACAGCGTCTTGAGGAGTAGGACCGTCAAGTCCCTCCAACAGGAGCAGCTCCCGAGATCCTCCTCCTTCAGAAGGAGGAACAGCGACAGAACCCTCACGGTCGCCTCCTGCTACTTGCGCGTACATCCTGGCCAGTCCTAAAACCATGCCTGGTGCGTACAGCATCGCAGCGGGATCGCGAGGGGCGCACCCCTCACGATCACTCCTGGATACCTCGCTCTTCCCGGCGTATCCTGAGGAAGTTGAAGGTATAGGAGAGGCAGACCTGACGCTCCCTCCTCACTTGCTGGCAGAACCAGCGTGCTTGGAGGGCTGCAGCCAATCACCAACCCGTGGTGGGGATCGGACTGCAGGCCTGTCCGTGCTGCTCACCTGTGGCGAGCGGCTCGACTGAGCACGTCGACCCCGGTCCCGTGCGTCACACGAGCTGCTGCTGGTCGCCCTATCCACCCGGTCCCGATGGGAGCGGCGGTCAGGCGACCTGCAGAGCTCGCTGTCACAGTGAGACCGGTGAGTGTCCTCACGGCGCGTCGAACCGCTCGGCTGGTACCGACGGCGGGGGGGACCTCTTCCCAGCCTCAACCCGTAGCCGGTAGGAGACCGCCACATCAGCCCGAGCTACCAGCTGGTCACTGCGAGAGCATCCGCTGGCCTGGCGAGAGTCACCTGAGCGGCTCTCACCAGTCTTCTGCTCCGTGCCTCGGTCTTGACGCCGAGCGAACTCGGGCGTCGAAACTTTGGCTGCACGATCCCCCGAGGGAGACCGTACACTCGGAACTTCCCGCGAACGAGAAGCCGAGCCGGAACCTGGCTTAGCGGCAGAGCTGCTAACACCAGGCGAGGAAGTACTGGCCGAAGCCGGTACCCCTCTGGTCCCCGTCTTCTTCTTCCTTGTGGAAGGAGAGACGGGCCCTGTTCCCGAAGGAACAGGAGAACCAGCAGAAGAGCCCCCCGACTCACCGGAGTGAGACGGGCCCTTAGAAGGTCCCGAAGGAGCCTTCTTAGGGGGGGGAGGAGGCAGCCTTCTTCTTCGGCTTGGAAGCCTTAGAAGTCGAAGGGGGAGAGGAGGCAGCAGACAACAAAGACGACGACGAAGACGACGACGACACCTTCCTCTTCTTCTTCCTCTTCTTCGTCAGCTTGCGCAGGACAGACGTCAGGTCTTCCATCCAGGACGGAGCCGGGGCAGTTGCCGAAGCAACAGGGCCCGACTGCACCTGTCCGGAAGGACCTGAGCCTGGAGCAGCACCACCGCGACCAGGAACGATGAGAGCAGGAGCGGGAACAGCAGGAAAAACAGGAGCGTCAGGAGCGGCTGGGACAGCAGGAGCGGCATGAGCGGCTGGGCCAGCAACAGCAGTAGCGGCAGGTACGGCCGCGAACTCGGGCGACCCAAGCGTCTTGTTCTCAGCCACTAACATTCTAGGCACAGGAGGCAGGTCCAGGGGGAGCTTTTTGGGCAGTGGAAGTCCGGGGTCGGCAGCACAAAGAAGCCAGGTGGAGGTGGCACGCCCCTCCTCGGTACGGCAGTGAGCGGCATCTGAACTGCGGCTGTCGGAGTCACCGAAGTCACATGTGGGGTGTATACAAGGTGCGGAGGGGCGGCGTACCCTGGAGTAGTAAAGTAGTAGTAGTGGTGGTCACCACTCCATGAGTGACCACTGCCGACCCCGCCAACCGCTGGATCAACCCCTGGATGCTAGGCACTCCCTGCAGTCCCAGCGACTCCCACACCAGCCCAAGGTCGTCTCTCGCGGAAGGCACACCTGCGGAAGCAACAGTCGGGTTGGTTAGAGGGGTTCCCTCGCACTTGGGGGGGACGAACCACACCCAGAGCGGACGGAAGACCCCGAGTACAACTGAACATCCGGATCGAGTGAGGAGCAGGACTCCGCTATCCCCCTGCAGGGGAAGGCGCGAAACGTGGGGGCTGACCAGGGGGTAGAAAGGAAGACGAGGTATCCGTCACCAAAGGAGTTGTTGGAGAGCTTTTCCGACGACTCCTTTGCAAGCCTACGTCTACTTCTACCCTACCCGTACAGAAACCCACTGCCGCCTCGGACCAATTGAATACACGGTAACTACATGGCGCTCGGCCCGAGAGCATTCTCGCCCTCAGCACCGAGTACATCGTTCAATGGGGTGGGTTACCATCCACCAAAAGAAGCAAAAATACCTGCCAGCCATTACGCCCCCTACAGCCCAGGGGCACACTCTACGGGCAACTGGGGGGCGCGGCGAAAGCTCCATCTCTTGATCCATAATTGTTTATTCACTTTCAAATGAAATAAACAAAAGAAAAAACTGTACTTACAAGTTTCTTTCAAACCAAAAACAAACCAGTCAAAGGATAAATCCACACAAAGCATACGCACTGTCGGACAAGCAGTTAACTACCGTTCTCCCCTTGTTCGAAGCTTACGACCGTTCCAGCTGCCGCTAGCTACTTCCTATTGTTAAAGGACCGAGGGTTTGTATTACATATCGGAACAAACAACTTTTATAGTTGACTCAATGATTATCACATTGTAAGAGTATACAAGAGAATATCTTATCACTATCCATGTTTCATTTCTTATCACCATAAAAATATTTAAAATACAAATTTCATTATGTTATTCTCGAGCTAAGCTAGTAACAGTACGCTCGTCCTAAGCTGCTCTCTCAAGCTATTCAACAGTCACTCTCATCCCAAGCTGCTCTCTCTCTCTCTCTCTCTCTCTCTCTCTCTCTCTCTCTCTCTCTCTAATGAAATATGAATTACTGTATCATAATCTCATAAACTATTATGTACAAAGTTAAAAATAATAATAATTCCATTAATAAATTAGTTTCTTTTAGCAACTAAATTGTTTTCCAAAATAATTCTTTCAGTAATAAACGTCCATCAGTTGATTCTAAACGTAAACAAAAGACAAAACTAGATTTCTGGGCTCAGTTCGTGTCGCTGTGTGAAATAATCCTTTAGTTTATTATTTCTAAGGTAAATTAGCTAACAAATACCAGAGAAAAAACAAATCAAAGAAGATGTCAGTATAACTGACTCGCTCACCCAAAATAAAAGAAGGGTGTCGGTATGGTAACTGGGGCGAGTGAGACCACTACCACGAACTTCTTGCCATTTAGAATTCTCCTATATCAAAATTCTCAACGAGAGAGCCGACCCACAGGTTGAGGCGGCAACTACTACTACTACAACCCACGCCATGCCGATCACCGTGCCTCTGGTGGACATCCTTCTAGTTAGCGGACATATATCCACACGTGTTTTGTTTCGCTCTCTGTGTTTTGGATTTATCTCCCCCTTTTTTGCAAGATGGAACGTGCAGCGATTGCAGCAGCTAAGTTAAGTACCCTGCAAAGGTTTGGATTTAGTTTCGTTCCATCCAGGTGCCTGTATGTGCTGTTTTTTAGGTATAAATATGGGTTCCCGGTCTGGAGCATGGCGGCATGGTCCCACCTCATGGTCGGTTAGGTTCTCGGTCCCCCATACCTGGAACCTTTCCTTTTTAATTATTCATGTGTGGCTCTAGTCCTATTGTTTAATTTACCGTATGCCTTTTTACATCGTTTAGGGGATATAGCCTACCCCTGGTTTTAGGTCCTGCATGCATGTCTCTCTACCTCACGTAGGCATTCGAGTGTTTCTTGTCCAGATCCTAGCCATTGCTCTTCGTATCGGCTTAGGCTAGCTCTGAGTGATAGACTTTCTTTCGGGTCAGTCGTGCACTCCTGGACGTTCATTCTCTTTCACTCTTTATTTTTTCCCCTACTTTAGTTATCGATGTATAGTGTATTTTGGTTAGCCTAGGGCGTCTAGCCTTATAGCCTGTAGCCTGGGTCTCAGTGGTCCTATGGTCCACGCTAGTTACAGTTTTGTTGCATCCTTATTGTCAGTTTTGTTGCATCACATATTGTTGCACCATCCTGGGTCAGTTTGGTTGCATTTGACCCTTGGCGTCCGATCCAGTCGGTTGTGTTGTGTTATCGTACCTTGGTCCACTCGTGATCACGGTACGGCTAGACGCCCGCCCCAGTCGCTTCCCCCCCCTCCTCCTCTCGCCATAGAGTAGGAGGGTGGGATGTCTGTTCTCGCTCGCTCCATCCGGGCCTGGCTCCCTCTCTCCCTACGCGGAGGGAGTAGGGGAGTCTGGACAGACTGTTAGGCTGGGAGTGACCTTGTTCTCCCTTGTGCGCTGTGGTACCTCGGTGTGGCGGGGGTTGGGGGGTTGGCCTCCCCCCTCACTGGTTGCTCCGGCGTTCCACTGTATACACGGGAACTGGATTTTCTTTCCCTCCTCGCCTTTCCCCCCCCCTTTCCCCCCCCCCCTCCCCCCCCTGTGACGGCGGACCTCTGCCTCTTCTTCCCTGGCGTCCCATCGGTTACGGGAGGGGGGACATGGTCGGCTCCGCCAACCAACAGAGTGGATACGTTTTCAGTTGGTCCTTAGCTTTCCATCGTTCCTTCATCTCCGGCGTGTGCCCTAGGGCATTCTTCCGGCAGAGTTAGACAGCGTCGCGCTTCGGAGTCGTCCTCCGATTTTAATTTTAGTTATGCTTAAGTTAGTTTATAGTTATCTTAAGCTTGGGTCCCTCCCCTGCCCTTGTTGGAAATTTCGTTTATAGTTATATACCATATTTCTATATTTTACCTCTGGTTTACGGAATTTCCTTCTCCGGCTTACACCGGAGTTATAGTATCACCTATTATCGCATAAGGTTCTCAGGGGAGGGGTTATGCCCGAAATTTTATTAATCTCCGGCATGTGGCGGAGTACTAGGGTAACCCTGTGAGTGTAATCTCGATAATCATGTATCTTTCCACTTACAGGCTACCAACTGTGAGCACCCCGGATGTAACGCCGTGTTGCAGGACCCCTGCGGGCATGAGGTCTGCAGGACTCATGCTCCCTGCTCCACCAGCCATGGCGACTTGCAGGTCTGGTTCCACGAGGCTTGTTCGATCTGCTATGAGCTTGTGAGTCAGTTTTTGGATGGGGTAAGTACTTTTCTCATCAGCACATTTTTAAAATATGAGTTGTGATATATGTTTAAGCTTAAGTTTTCCTTGGTATAGTGATACCTTTATACAATTGATGTTCCGATATTGCTAGACTTAAGCTTGATATAGTCTAAGGGTTAGGATTCACCTTTAGCCTTAAGATCTGATAATCGCCCTCTCTTTCAGGCTGCCGCAGTCAGGGAGACTGCTCTCGCAACCCTGAGAGCTTGGGTCGGCGGCTTCGGGAAGAATGCCGCTAAAGGACAGCCTTACATCCTGGAGAAGAGGCTGGCTGTCCTTCTGTTTCCCGGAGGCAAGCCGACGGGGTACGTCGACCCTACTGAGGCAGCCTCGACGATTGCGACGATTCAGCGGCAGGTCGCTCAATGTATGAAGGAAGGACCAGGCCAGGACATCTCGGCGGAGGTTGCCACATTAGATATAAATGTAGAGCCCATGGTAGGTGTGGATGACTTGTTGGTTGAGGTAGGTATGTTGGACGCTCAAGGGCTTCCTTGGGCGTTTCTGGATCTTCATTCCTGTTCCTTCCTTTTCTTCCTTCTTCCTTCCAGGGCTTTACGGGGGCGGAGCTCCCGTATAGTGCACCAGACGCCTCTGTGGTTCCCAAGGTGAAAGGCCACAGGGCTCAGAAAACCCTTAGTAAGACGTCATCGTCTAAGAAGACTTCTTCGGCGTCTTCATCTCATAAGTCTCCGGCTTCTCACCCCAGAGCAGAGAAAGTGAAAGCATCTTCTTCCTCAGCTTCACTTACTAAAGGGTCGAGGAGCAAGTCCTCCAAAGAGAGATCCCGTACTCCGGCGGAGTCGGTGGTCTCTCCTTCTTCTAAGGTACTTCCTCTGGGTACCCCATCTGCTTCTGCGCCAGTTCCGGCTTTGATCCTGCTGCATTTTCCGAGAATGATGCAGCAGAGTGGAGATTAGTAGGATCTTTGAGAAACAGTATGGAGCAGATGTTCACTCAGCTGTCGGACAGGATGTCCACACAAGAGAACCTCCTGTCTGGTTTCAATCAGGCTCCGCAGGTTGCTACTCCAGCACCTAGTGCCGGCCTCATCCAGCTTCCACCTCATGATTCCCTCCCACCATTCTCCATGAGCAACCCTTGGAGAATAGCATCTTATGCTCCTTTCCAAGATGGTCTCATCTCCATCCCGGAGTGTGGAACTCGAAGGATTGAAGACTTCGAGTTCTACCCTGAGAATTTGCAGCCTCCATTCATTGGCTACGCCAGGCTGACGGAGTCGGCATTGAACAGGGAGGACAAGATCCCGAAGGAGACAGTTCTCTATAGTAGGGATCAGGCACAGAGGGAATGGCTTCGCTGTCTCGAGGAATGGGACTGTATTAACACCAGGCTCCAAGCCTTCAAAAGCCTATTCACGATCTTCACGACGGAAGAGGAAGCTCCACTTCCTTTCTTAACGAAGATCGCCAGCGTCACCGTGCAAGCAGGCCTAAAAGGAGACCCTTTGCCGCAGCTGAGGGAGGCAGATCCCACAACACCTTTGTTACCTTCGTTTGGCGATATGTAGGAAGACTTGCCAGCCACCTTCACAGTAGGAAAGTTTAAACCGGACTGTGCTATGGATCAGTTCGGTGAAAAACTTCCAAGACTTCCCGACAACCTCATTCAAGCAGAATTTGAGGCTAGGTCTAGGCTGGCAAGGACTCTCAACACCATGGTTATGACTGAAGTAGCGGCCCTTTCGTATGCTTTGGAACCGCTCTTCAAGCTTTTGACCAAATCACAGACTTATACAGTACAATCGGACTTGTATGAGTTTGTGGTTGCGAGGGTCAACTGTAGAAAGCATGTCCTCCAGGAAGCAACTATTCGGCATGAGCCAAATAAGTTGCTTTCCTCCAACATCTGGGGGGTTCGGACCTCTTCCCGGAGTCACGGTTAGGAGGTCCAGTAACGAGGCTACGAGACTCAACCAGAGTCTCAAAGATCGTTGGGGCCTCTCCGCCAAGAGGAAACAAGACTCGTCTGCTTCGGGTAAGAAGCTGAAAAAGTCCAAGAGGTTTCAACCTTACCAGAAGAAACCTCAGCACTTTGTTCAGATTGTCTCAGCTGTCCCAGTCACCCAACCAGGACAGGCTTCCACGTCGTAGGGCCAAACTCAACCTATCCTCCTGATCTCACCTCAGGCTCAGCCATCCACATCTTACGCTGTCTCCATGGCGTTCAACCAAGTGTATGAAGGCCAGGCCTTTCAGCACTTCAACCGATTTGCCAGGGGAAGTTGAGCCAGAGGAGCCTTTCGTCAGAGAGGATCAGGGAGAGTTATTAACAGAGGCAAGCACTTCCGTGGAGGCCGTGGAGCTCACCCAGCACAGCAGCAGTGAGATCTCCAAGGTAGGAGGGAGGCTGTTCCTCTTCCGGCATCGGTGGAGGTTCAGCAAATGGGCACAAAGTATTGTGTCAAAAGGTCTGGGTTGGAGTTGGATCAAGGGCCCCCCTCCACCCAGACCATTCCTTCAACTTCCATCGAAGGAATTGACAGATTAGCGGAGGAACTCCTTCAGAAAGGAGCAATATCGAGAGTCAAGCATTTAAAGTTTCAAGGTCGCTTGTTCAGCGTGCCAAAGAAAGGCTCATTAAAAAGAAGAGTAATCTTAGACTTGTCCCAGTTAAACTTATCCATTCGCTGCGACAAGTTCTAAATGCTGACCATCTCGCAGGTACGGACCTTACTTCCCCGTGGGGCCGTCACCACCTCTATCGATCTTACAGACGCATACTATCATATCCCAATAGCAAGACACTTTCGCCCTTACCTAGGCTTCAAGCTAGGGGACCAGACATTCTCATTCAAAGTGATGCCCTTCGGACTGAATGTAGCTCCCAGGGTATTCATGAAACTAGCGGAAGTAGTCGTTCAACAACTGAGGTCGCAAGGGATAATGGTAGTAGCATACCTCGACGATTGGTTGATCTGGGCACCAACCGTCGAGGAATGCCGGAAAGCCACAAAGAAAGTAATCCAGTTCCTGGAGTATCTGGGGTTCCAGATAAACAAAGGAAAATCAAGACTCGCTCCGGAGTCTCGATTTCAATGGAAAGGCATCCAATGGGATTTATCCTCCCACAATCTGTCAATTCCGGTAGCCAAGAGAAAGGAAATAACGAAGTCAGTAGAGCAATTTCTAAAGTACAAATATGCTTCAAGGAGAAACCAGGAAAGGATCCTAGGTTCCCTACAGTTTGCCTCAGTAACGAACATCTTGATGAAAGCCAAACTGAAAGACATAAACCGGATCTGGCGCTCAAGAGCAAATGTCAGATTTCGGGACAAGTTGTCAGCAATCCCGCAAATCCTTCGGGACCATCTGCGTCCCTGGACACAGATGAAGAATCTGTCCATGTCGGTACCTCTTCAATATCCCCCTCCGGGAATAACTATCCATACAGACGCTTCATTAAGCGGTTGGGGAGGGTATTCTCAGTTCAAGAAGGTTCAAGGAACTTGGTCACTACAGTTCCGCCAGCTTCACATAAACGTATTGGAAGCCATGGCAGTGTTCCTGACCCTAAAGAGGCTCCTTCCACCAAAGAACTCTCATGTAAAATTGGTTATGGACAGCGCAGTAGTGGTACACTGCATCAACAGGGGAGGTTCCAAATCAAGACATCTAAACCATGTCATGATAGCCATCTTTTCCCTGGCAGACAAGTTCAAATGGCACCTCTCCTCCACCCACCTAGCGGGAGTAAGGAATGTGATAGCAGACGCTCTATCCCGGTCAGTTCCCTTGGAGTCAGAATGGTCTCTGGACAACAGTTCGTTTCAATGGATACGCCGGAGTGTCCCAGGTCTCCAAGTCGATCTCTTCGCTTCTCAGGCAAACCACAAGCTTCCATGGTATTTGGCTCCCAACCTGGACCCTCTGGCATATGCCACAGACGCTCTGTCCATAGACTGGAACCAGTGGAAGAAGGTTTACATCTTTCCTCCAGTGAATCTTCTTCTGAAAGTTCTGAACAAACTCAGGACTTTCAAGGGACAAGTGGCACTAGTAGCACCGGACTGGCCGAAGAGCAATTGGTATCCCCTGCTTCTGGAATTGGGTCTTCGCCCCCAACGGATTCCCAATCCCAGGCTCTCTCAGTCAGTACAAATGAAGACTGTGTTCGCTTCCTCAGGAATTCTCAAAGCCCTAACTTTATGGACTTCATGAAGTTTGCAGCTAAAAAAGATGCAGGTATAGATCCCCAGAATATCCTTTTCCTGGAATCAGATAAAAGGGATTCAACTTTGAGGCAGTATGACGCTGCGGTTAAGAAGTTGGCATCTTTCCTGAAGGAATCAAACATCAAAATCAATGACTATCAATTCAGCTATATCCTTTTTTAGGTCCTTGTTTGAAAAAGGATTAGCAGCTAGAACTATTACAAATAAATCAGCCTTGAAGAAGATCTTTCAAATGGGTTTTAACATAGACTTAACAGATTCCTATTTTTCGTCTATTCCCAAGGCTTGTGCTAGACTTAGACCTTCTGTAAGGCCTACTTCTGTGTCATGGTTTTTGAATTATGTCCTTAAATTGGCTTCAGATACTGACAACTCAACTTGTTCGTTTATAATGCTCTTAAGAAAAACATTATTTTTGCTAAGCCTGGCTTCAGAAGCTAGAATTTCAGAACTGTCGGCTCTGTCCAGAGATACGGGGCATATAGAATTTCTCCCCTCAGGAGAAGTTCTGCTCTCCCCGGATCGCAGCTTTCTAGCTAAAAATGAGGATCCTTTATTGAGGTGGGAACCTTGGAAAGTCATTCCTCTTCCTCAAGACCCTTCTCTTTGTCCAGTAATGACCTTACGAGCCTTTCAGTCTAGGACATCCTCCTCCTCTTCGGGTCCCCTCTTTAGGAGAGAAAAGGGTGGCACTTTATCAATTAAAGGCATAAGACAACAGATCCTCTACTTTATTAAACAAGCAAACCCTGAATCTTTCCCTAAAGCACATGATGTCAGGGCAGTAGCCACCTCAATTAATTATTTCCAACACATGAATTTTGATGACTTGAAAAAGTATACTGGATGGAAATCGCCGACAGTGTTTAAGCGACACTATTTAAAGTCCCTAGAATCTCTTAAATTTTCAGCAGTGGCAGCGAGAAACATAGTTCCCTGACTCTGCCCAGTAGTATAGTTGAAGATCCAGATCTCCTTTCTGCCTGCCTCACTTAACATTTCGTCGACCCTACCATACTGCTCTACACTTCGCCTTTAGCCTTAGCTGCTCATATGAATGGCTTAGTGGTGTGTCCCTTATTTTTTTGCTAGGGTTACCCACAAATGTTTGTATATAGATAACCTTAACGAGTGTGGTTCCCTTATTTTTATGCTAGGGTCCCACACTCTCATCTCACGATGGTTTGATACTTTGTGAAATTTCAATAATTGTGTATATGGAATTTATTTAGTGTGTTGCCTTATTATATTGTTAACTTTACACACACTGTCATATGTTGATATGTTCATGCTCTGTAACATTTTATATGTATTTTGTAACAATATTTACATAGTTGTAAGATATAATTACTTTGAATTATCTCGTATTTAGAGATTGGCTGAATATGTTTATTCCTTGGAATTACCATTTTATATCCATGTCCTCTTATTTAAATTATAGTATTGTAGATGTAATTTTTAGTTTTATTGAGACCCTCTTATATTTTCTCCAATCTTGTGCTTTTTCTCTGGTACTATTTCACGCAGCAACACGAACTGAGCCCAGAAAAAGGATTTTGACGTAGGAAAAATCTATTTCTGGGCGATTGGTTCGTGTCGCCCAGTGAAATCCCACCACTGCCCTGCCCTGCCACCCAAGATTGCCTGCTAACTTCAGGATGGCCACCAGAGGCGCGGTGATCGGCATGGCGTGGGTTGTAGTAGTAGTAGTTGCCGCCTCAACCTGTGGCTCGGCTCTCTCGTTGAGAATTTTGATATAGGAGAATTCTAAATGGCAAGAAGTTCGTGGTAGTGGTCTCACTCGCCCCAGTTACCATACCGACACCCTTCTTTTATTTTGGGTGAGCGAGTCAGTTATACTGACATCTTCTTTGATATGTTTTTTCTCTGGTATTTGTTAGCTAATTTACCTTAGAAATAATAAACTAAAGGATTATTTCACTGGGCGACACAAACCAATCGCCCAGAAATAGATTTTTCCTACGTCAAAATCCTTTTTTTATTGCTGTATTTTGCTGTTTATACATTAATATTATAGTTGGGTGCTGTAATCTTTACAGTAAATCATGTTTTTTTATCATAAATATGTCCATTCACAAAATAGATATACAGTGGACCCCATGTATTCGCGTTCTCCAGATTCGCGGACTCACACATTCGCGGATTTCTCTCGGGAATGTTTCCCTGCATCATTCGCGGAAAATTCGCACATTCGCGGTATTTTTCTATGATAAATATCCACAAATTCCTGGTTTTTATGATGAATTTCATCATAAAATGCACTTTTTGTGATAAAACTATTAAAAAAACCATGTAGGAAAATTTTTAGTGGGTTTTTCTTGAGTTTTAACTAACAAAATAGGCTGTTTTTAGCATTTTTATAGGGGTTCCAAACATTCGCAGGTTCTAACTATTCACGGGGGGGTCTGGTACGCATCCCCCGCGAATACGGGGGGACCACTGTACTATGTACTTTTAGGTTGGTGCAGCGGCCAAATCATGAAAATAGAAAGGAATTGTTAGGTAATATACTTTTGTTTGCTGATCTGATGAAGGGGAAATTGAAGATAGGAAAGAATAACTTTGCCTTGAATTTAGTTTAAGGTGATAGTTGAAGACATATTTGGTGCTTGAACTAAAGTAGGCAGTTTAATGCAATTTTTAGGGGCGGTACCAGGATAACACGGGTATTTACTTATCACGGGGGGGTTCTGGGCCCTATCTACCACGATTATCGAGGCCCTACTGTATTTAGCCTCTGTTGATATGTCTCCGGGCCTGTATTTATTCCGGCGTAGTGTGGTCTACCATCACGCGTGCCAGAAGGTATACACCGGAGTTTTACGTACCGTTGTTCCCGCCACTCTGTTTTTCCATCTTCTATGCTGTCGCTGCTCCCCACTCCGGTGGGGGCGGAACTGGGTTCAGAGAACGCACCTACAATTGGTTAGGTTTCGCTACTCTACTCCGGTGCGATCAGAATCAGGCTTAGGTTTTGCTTTATTCCCCTGTTCTGCTCGTATCAGGCCCTCTCCGCTTGTTATAACTTTGACGATCCCTAGTATGGATTCTGGAGCAGGCGGAGACATCCAGAGCTTTATTATTAACAAGTTGAAAATTATACTCGATATTGCCTTTAGCTGGTTAAGTATCTAGTTGAAGTGTACTCATACTGCCGGAATTAACTCCGGCAGCATTATCTGACAATACTCATTTATCTTTTCAACTTACAGATGGTCCAATGCCAGGAGTCGGGTTGTCCAGCCGTTCTGTGCAAGCCGTATGGGCATACGGCATGAGGTCTGCCGGTCTCATGCCAACTGCGCCATCCACTTGGAGGGACGCGCGGTCTGGCACCCGGAAGCCTGTACGGTGTATTATGATCTAGTTAAAATCGTAACAGATGAGTCAGTAGGTAGCATACTCACCTCATTGTTACTCTGAATTTTCTATTACACATTTAGGTTGGGAAAATTCCCCGACACTGGGGAACCTAATTTGGTTATTTCTTACAGGTTAATCTGGTGCTCAAGACCTCCTCAATGTCGGCCCTTAGGGGCCTGGGTAGGGGGGTTTGGCAGGAACGTGGCAGCCGGCCAACCCTACGTGCTGTCGGAGGAGCTGTGCGCCCTCCTCTTCCCCAACACCCCAGTTTCAGCAGCAGTACCGGCGGCAGTAGTGGCTCCCATCATTGAGCGTATCCGCCAGGAGACACAACCCCCCCGGAGGACAAAGAGGGCTTGTGTGATGTCATGACGGAGGAGGTGGCAGCCATCAGCCTGCACTGAGAGCCTATGGCCACCGAGGAACAAGAGGTAGGTAGGGAGGTAAGTGAGGCAGGTAGTCTTCCTTTCAGTCCAACTCCTTCTTCTCCTCCTTCCTTTCAGGGCTTCCCTATGAAGTCCACCCCCACTTGGAATAGGTCAGGCTCGATAATCCCCAAGGTCAAAACCTTGAAGACGAGATCCCTGCCGAAGGCGGGTAAACCAACAAAGCCTTCCCCAGCAGTCTTTGCCAGGTCATCATCGGCTTCCAAGCCTTCAACTTCCTCGGCTAAAGCTACTCCCCCACTCAAGGGGTCGAGAGCTAAGTCTTCCAAAGCCAGACCGGCAGAGTCTGGCTTTGACCAAGAGGCTTTCGCTAATCTTCTCATGCGGAAGATGAGCGAAGTAGTGGACTCATGGCTCGAATCGATGTCCACTCAACTCACCTCAGGTCTAGAGACATTGGGTCAGTCCATCATGTCTCTGACCCAGAGGTTACAGGCCCAGGAGGAATTGGTGACCGGATTCCTCCAATCCGGAAACACATCGCAGTCCTTTGCGGTGCTGGACGTGTCCAAGCTTCCGCCATTCGAGAACAGCAACCTGTGGCGGTTGGCTCTGCATGCCCCGTTCTCAGAGGGCAAGCTTACAATTGAAGGTTGTGAAACCCGACCCGTGGAAGACTATGAGTTCTTCCCGCAGGGACTACAATTCCCCTTCCCGGGCTACGCTAGACTAGCTGAGGAAGCGCTGGTCAGGGTAGACAAAGTCCCGAATGAGACGGTTATCTACCCTAAGGACCAGGCTCAGTCTGCATGGGGCCGCACCCTCACGGAATGGGAGTGTGTCAACACCAAGTTGACACCCCACAAAGGTTGCTATACCATGTTTGTAACGCCAAATGACGTTCCGATTCCTTGCATGTCAAAGATTGCAGAATTGACACTGCAAGCCAGAATGGAGGAAAAACCTATGCCTCAGCTAAAAGAGACGGAGGCTACCTCTTTGCTCTTTCCCAGAGACCTAGAGTGTTGGGCTGGCACTCCGGCAACGTTCATGGTGGGCAAACTCGACCCAGAGTGTGCCTCCACACAATTCAGTGAACGTTTGCCTAGAATTCCAGACCCCATGGTTAAGGCGGAATTTGAAGCAAGATGCAGGCTGAGCAGGTCAATTACCTCAGTCACCACCGCAGAGTTGACGGCTACAGTCTTTGCAGACAAGCCTCTATTCCAGGTCCTGACAAAGTCACTATTACAGGCTTTTCAATCGGACCTGTATAACTTTATAGTGGCTAGACGAGCCTGCAGGAAGCATGTCTTTGCTAATGCTCCCATCAGGCATGAACCGAACAGACTCATAAAGGCATCAATCTGGGGTGCCAACCTTTCCTGAGGACATGGTTAACAGCGTCCTCAGCGAGGCAGCTAGAGCTAACCAGAACCTTCATGTCCATTGGGGACTTCCCTTCAAAAGGAAGTTTGAGACCCCCGGACCACAATCCAAACCTAGGAAGAGGCCGAGGAAGTTCCAGCCTTTCCAGTCCTCTCAGCCTCAGACAGTAATGCAAGCAGTTCCTGTCTCCCTTATCAACAAGCCTTCGACATCTAAGCCACAGCCACAACAACAGTTTGTTCTGCTACAGAGTCAACCGACTCAATAGCCTTCGGGTTCGGCCGCCCTTGTAACTTCCCCAGCTTTCAATGGCTCCTTTGAATCACAAGGGGCGTTTCGAGGCTTCAATAGGCATGCAAGGAAGGAGTAGCAGAGCCAGAGGTGCCTTCCGACAGAGAGCTGGCTCTAGAGGCAGAGGCTTCAGAGGAGGCAGAGGAAGTAAGACCTCAACCAGTCAGTGAGGCTCTGCAGGTGGGCGGGAGACTGTTTCTCTCCCGGGACCATTGGACCTTCAGTCCATGGGCCCACAGTATTGTATCGAAAGGTATGGGGTGAAAATGGAAGAAAGGGGCTCCTCCACCAGTCAGTTTTCACCAGATTCCAACGACAAACCTGCTAGACTATGCCAAAGATCTTCTTCAAAAGAAGGCAATAAAGAAAGTCAGTCGCCTGAAATTTCAAGGACGTCTGTTCAGTGTACCGAAGAAGGACTCGGACAAACGAAGAGTAATTCTGGACCTGTCCCGTCTCAACTCTTACATTCAATGCGACAAGTTCCGCATGCTGACCGCCTCGCAGGTGCGGACCTTACTTGCCCGTGGGGTCGTCACCACCTCTATCGATCTTACAGATGCTTACTATCATGTACCAATAGCAAGAAACTTCTCTCCATACCTAGGCTTCAAACTAGGAAAACAAGCTTACTTTTTCAGAGTCATGCCATTCGGACTCAACATAGCACCCAGAATATTCACCAAACTAGGAGAGATAGTAGTTCTAGAACTAAGAGCTCAGGGGGTAATGTTAGTAGCTTACCTAGACGACTGGCTCATTTGGGCAACCAACGACGAGGAATGTCGCAAGACAACAGCCAAAGTAATAGAATTCCTAGAATACCTGGGTTTCCAGATAAACAAGGAAAAGTCCCGTCTCATTCCGGCGTCTCGCTTTCAATGGTTGGGAATTCAATGGGACCTAACCACACACAAACTATCTCTCCCACCAAAAAAGTGCAGAGATAGCGAAAGCTACGAGACAATTCCTCAAGAACAAACGGGCTTCTCGTCATACCCAAGAGAGAATGCTAGGTTCTCTTCAGTTTGCCTCAATAACAGATGTTCTGTTGAAAGCCAGACTGAAGGATATCAATCGGGTCTGGCGGAAAAGAGCCAACAACAAGTTCAGAGACAAAATCTCTCTGATTCTGCCAATATTAAAGAAAAGACTCTGTCCATGGACGGAAGTCCGGAGTCTCTCCAAATCAGTACCACTACAATTTCCCTCGCCGTCTCTTATAGTCCACACAGACGCCTCTCTAAGCGGTTGGGGGGTGCTACTCCCAGTACGAGAAGGTTCAAGGAACGTCTTCGAAAACATTCCGCCAGTTCCACATCAATGTCCTAGAGGCAATGGCCATTTTTCTGACCTTGAAAAAACAGCTCCTGTCAAGAACATTAATGTAAGACTAGTCTCGGACAGCGCAGTGATAGTTCATTGCATAAACAGAGGGGGCTCCAAGTAGAGCAAAATAAATCATGTAATGATTGCGATATTTTCGTTAGCAACGAAAAATCATTGGCACCTGTCAGCTACTCACCTGGCAGGAGTACGGAATGTCATTGCAGACTCACTATCCAGAACAACTCTGTTGGAGTCAGAGTGGTCCTTGGACACAAAATCATTCCATTGGATTTGCCAACAAATCTCGGGTCTTCAGGTAGACCTATTCGCCACGGAGTCCAACCGCAAACTTTCGTGTTATGTGGCTCCCAGTCTGGATCCTCTAGCTCACGCCACAGATGTAATGTCCATAGACTGGAACAATTGGCAGAAGATTTACCTATTTCCGCCAATAAACCTCTTGATGAAAGATCTGCACAAACTCAGATCTTTCACAGGACAGGTAGCATTGGTAGCACCTAACTGGCCGAAGAGCAATTGGTTTCCTCTTCTCCTACAGTTGAATCTCTGTCCCAGACGGATTCCCAACCCAAAACTGACCCAAATACGTAGTCCAAACTCAGACTGTGTCAGCTTCCTCAAGAATTCTGAATGCCCTAACTTTATGGATTTCATGAAGTTTGCGGCACACAAGGATGCTAGTATTGACCCACTAAACATCCTGTTCATGGAGTCAGACAAAAGAGAATCAACACTCAGGCAGTATGATTCAGCAGTAAGGAAGTTGGCATCTTTCTAAAAGAATCAGATGTCCAGAAGATGACTACAAATCTGGCAATTTCATTCTTTAGAACTCTGTTCAAAAAAGGCCTAGCCGCTAGTACCATTACGACGACTTAATCTGCCTTAAGGAAGATATTTCAGCTTGGCTTTAATATTGATCTGACAGATTCGTACTTCTCGTCTATCCCTCGAGCATGTGCTTGTCTGAGACCAGTAAACCGGCCTCACACGGTCTCCTGGTTTTTAAACGATGTACTCAAGTTGGTTTCAGATACTGATAATGAATCATGCTCATATATAACCCTTCTCAGGAAATCATTATTTTTAATGAGTCTGGCCTCAGGCACCAGAATATCTGAACTGTCGGCTCTCTCTAGAGAACCAAATCATATTGATTTCCTCCCGTCAGGAGAAGTTCTGCTCTCCCCAGATCGGAAATTCCTAGCAAAGAATGAAGACCCACAAAACAGGTGGTCTCCAAGGAAGATTGTACCTCTCCCACAGGACCCATCATTGTGTCCTATCGTTACATTAAAATCTTATCTGGGCAGAACTTTTGAAAGGTCTTCAGGTCCTCTTTTTATTTGAGAAAAAGGTGGAACCATTTCCTTGAAAGGAATCAGACAACAAATTCTTTATTTTATTAAACAAGCCAATCCGGATTCAGTCCCTCATGTCCATGATATCCGAGCAGTGGCTACCTCAGTTAATTATTTTCATAATATGAACTTCTAGGATCTTAAAAAAATATACGGGTTGGAAATCCCCGACAGTATTTGAACGCCACTATCTGAAGAATTTAGAGGCCCTTAAATATTCGGCAGTGGCTGCAGGGAGCATTGTCTCCCCTGATATGGCCTAGTTTTGTAACTATTTTTGTATTCTATTATTTTGCTATTAATTTTTCTTTTGATACTCACTCTCACCTACCTGCCTCGCTTGTAATCCCTGCCGGTTTGCCTTATGTTCCGGTCTGGATTGCTCATCAACCCACTCCTGGACATGTACATAGTTCATAATTGTTTGTTTTTTGTATTCCTTACCTGTTGTTTTTCCCAGGATAGTATGGATTTGGTCATATTTGATACCTTTTTTACCATTTGTAACTTGCTATGCTTACATTGGTTATTAAAACATAATTTTAAGAAAATTTTTATTTTTCCTTATACTATATCTATAAAATTTTGTGATTTACCAAGCTTGTATGGCCAATTCTCTGATACTATTTCACCGGCCGACACAGGTCGAACCCAGAAAAGGGATTTTGAAGAAGGAAAAATCTATTGCTGAAGGAAGACCTGTGTCGCCCGGTAAACCCATCCCTCTCTACTCCTCCTGTCCTTTAGCTGGCCCAAGCTTGGGTGCGTAATTCAGGAATGAGCTTTCGGGCAGAAGTTGTAGTAGTTGTAACGGTACCTACCTAGAGAGGGGTATCTGTGGTAGTGGCTTCCACTTGCCCTTGTGCTATTCCGACACCCTTTATGGGTGAGCAAGCTGGAGGTAGTAACTTCAGCATTCCATTTAGCCTTTTCTCTAATATATTTAGCATCTATTTATACCTAGAAATGTATGCTACAGGAAAATTTCACTGGGCGACACAGGTCTTCCCCCAGAAATAGATTTTTCCTTCGTCAAAATCCCTTTTTAAGTATCTGAATGGTTTTGTTTTGTAGTTTTAACTTATATAATTTGTAATGTATTTTCATATTCTGAAGGAAATTTAGCGAGATTGTCTTTCCAGTAAAAACAAATGGGAAATTTGACGAACAAAAGCTAATGAAAACTGTATCTTATCTTTTCTTGTTGATTGTACATGGTAAAATAAACTACCTTACACTTGAAACTTTAATCAAATTAATTTTACATCACGGTACGGACTATTTCCATAAATTCTTCCTACGAAATAAGATTAAAACAAATACAACAGGTTGGTTTCTAAACAAACTTAAAGAACTGTAAGGCCTAACATACTTACAGCATTAATCATTAACTATAACAATTAGTCAGCAAACACAAATAAAGATTGTAAGTTCCTATAAATAATTTACTATAATAAAATATGAATATTTTACAACAAAAAACACACCCAAAAGAGTCATAAGGTGATACTCACTGTAAATACTGCTGGTTTCTCAATAACAGCTAAAGCCATGAGAAGAAGAGCTGCTGCCAAATCCAGTGAATAAAACCAATGGTTGTGTGTAAGTAGATAAGCAGGGAGTGCATTTCGGTCACTTGGGTGACTGTTGAACTTGTCATTATTTTGCCCTTCCTGAAAGAGAACATTATTAGGGTCAAAGGTCTTCCAACTTTGCAGTGCAGTATATTAAGAAATTACCAAAGTTGATAAATTAAGGAACCAAAATGCACACACAAATACCCAAAATACTGTAATTACTTTCAATTACACAAAACATTAATACCAGAGTACAACAGAATTACCCAATCTCCTCCTCACACACCTGTCTCTATGGCCTTCAGCCCTGGGTAATTTCTCCCAATATTTTATTCTCTTTGACAACAAGTCTTATTATGTATTATCTTCTTTTAAGATGTCCTATTCCACAATCTTCTCCCAAACAAGGATGAAAAGAGTAAAAAATTTTCCCCATTCAGTGCCCTTTGCCTTTGCCAATCTGTAACACCAGTGTATTCCAAGGATCTTTTTAAACATTAGCAATGAAACTCAACAACATGAAGGATAGAATTCAAACAAAGTAAACAGACTTTCAAATTGTTATGTACTTTCTGTTGAATCAAACTCTTTGTATTGTACATGATCACCTTGTACATGACTTCTGTGCCAGCATCATTTGCAAGATACCTAGCAATGAGCAACAATAGAATGGGTGACAGTAGTACAGTAATACCCCAAACTTGTGCAAGGTTAGGTTCCAGACCCCCTCGTGTAAGGGGAAGTTTCGCGCAACAAGTTTGTCACGGTCTCTAAAAATGCTAATAAATGCTTGCTTTTAGAGTTTGAACACTAAATTTCACCCTAATCATGCTCTGTAAGTATTAAGTTAACTTTTAAATGAAATTAAAGTTACTGTACTCTGATTTAAAAGTTAGTTTAATACATTATCCTTAAAAAAGAAATAACTAAAAAAGTTTTCTTTGCGTCACTAGGCAAACTTCATAAGTCTGTTATAACAAAAATACACAATTCATTAAAATAAAGAAAACATGTATGTACATACATAATGTTTGTAAAGGGTGAAGGTAAAATTCAATCAATTTAAAATCATGTAATAGTGTGAGGGCTAATTATGTGAGAGAGAGAGAGAGAGAGAGAGAGAGAGAGAGAGAGAGAGAGAGAGAGAGAGAGAGAGAGAGAGAGACCTTACATCTTGTTCGGGTTGCCCCAGGTCCCTCAGTGTGAAGCAGCTCTAATGTCTACCAGAGAATTGCTAATGAATCTTCCAGTATATTATGCATCTTCCAATCTTGGATGGTCTAGGATGCAGCTTAGATATTTGTGGAGCTTATTCTTAAACACATCTATGCTCACTCCTGATATACTCCTCAAATGAGCTGGCAATGCATTGAATAGGCACTGCATTATCGATGCTGGTGCATAGTGGATTAATGTCCTGTGTGCTTTCCTTAGTTTTCCTGGTATAATTTTAGGCACTATTAATCTACCTCTGCTTGCTCTTTCTGATAATTTTAGCTCCATGATATTTTTGGCAATTCCTTCTATCTGTTTCTATGCCTGTATTATCATGTAGCGTTCTCTTCTCCTTTCTAGACTATATAATTTTAGAAATTATAGTCTTTCCCAGTAGTCAAGATCCTTAACTTCTTCTATTCTACTTGTAAAAGACCTTTGTACACTCTCTATTTGTGCAATATCCTTTTGGTAGTGTGGGTACCATATCATATTGCAATTTTCAAGTGGACTACGTACATACGTTTTATAAAGCATAATCATGTGTTCAGCTTTTCTTGTTTTGAAGTGCCGTAACAACATTCCAATTTTTGCTTTGCATTTTGCCTATTCAACATCACACCAAGGTCTTTAACTGCTTCCTTATTAGTGATTTTCTCGTTATTAGGTCCCCTATATGCATATAGCTTTCCTTCTTTATCTCCATAATTTACTGATTCAAATTTATCAGAGTTAAATACCATCCTATTTACCTCTGCCCATTCATATACTTTGTGAAGGTCTCTTTGTAGCAAGTTCCTATCTTCATCACAAGTAATTTCTCTACTTATTCTTGTGTCATCAGCAAAACTACTCACTACTGAGTTCTTAACAACACTGTTTATATCTGCAATCATAATAACAAACAGCAATGCAGCTAACACCGTACCTTGTGGCACACCGGATATTACCTTAGCTTCATCCGATTTCTCACCATTTGCAATAACTATCTGCTTTCTGTTGTGTAAAAATTCTTTTACCCATCTTCCTACTTTGTCCACTATATTATGTTTTCTAATTTTCTTCGCCAATATATTATGGTCTACCTTGTCAAAAGCTTTTGCAAAGTCTAGGTAAACCACATCTGTTTCTTTTTCATTTATTATATTTTTATATATGTTCTCACGGTGGACTAACAGTTGGGTTTGTGTACTTTTTCCGGGTACAAAACCATGTTGTCTTATATTAAACAAATTATTTTTTATTAAATGTTTCATGATGTTTTTCTTCATTAACCTTTCAAACACTCTCATAATATGTGATGTTAGACTCACAGCCCTATAATTATACTTGCCTCTAGTCTTGATCCACTTTTGATAATATGCTGATTTATGCTCATAAATTAGCACAGAGAGAGAGAGAGAGAGAGAGAGAGAGAGAGAGAGAGAGAGAGAGAGAGAGAGAGAGAGAGAGAGAGATGTAAGAACAACATTTTAACTAAAGTGCCCGTCCTTCTTTAATATATATCCTTTTATTATATATCAAAATGTAGAATAATTCATGGCCTTTCCATGGATATATATATCACAAAAAAATGTATATCTACAGGTGTGAGAATCTCAGTAGGGGTTCCGTCCCTTTTATATATGTGTGCGACGGACACTACATCTCCGTCCGCACAGCCCCTTAGTATATGCAGCTGTCTTTGTACAATAAAATTAGTAAGAGTTTCTCCTTCTCTCAATCCAGACCTCATAACTGGCGACCTTCTGGATTAGGACGGTAGCAGCTCAGGCCACCTACCCAAGAAAACCTTTAACGGACTCACTACAGCACTCAGTCTAGGTTCCCTGGAGCTCCTATCTGTGGTCAACTAAACGCCATTAGCGGACTTAAAACGGCATGTCCCCTACAGGAGTGTTTTGGCGTTCTTCATGGTTTGGCCCGCCATTTACGACATCTGTCGATCGTAAGAGTGAGATGGCATACTAGGAGAACTTGGACTTAAAATTGGGAGCTGTCCATCGCCGTCCCTTCTGGTTCCTCGACACCCTGACCCATGGCTTGAGCCATGCCCTCCCCAAGTTCTTCCTCGACGCCCCAACCCTCACCTCGATTGATGTCCTTGCATGCCGCCACTGCACCGTCAAGAGCCCCTCTCTGTCAAACTGCCGCCCTTCTCCCGACAGAACATCACAGCCTAGCTCCACCGTGCGGGAATCCAGTTTCGGCTCCACAGAATCACCAGAGAGGGAACCAAGTCAGACCTGATCGCCGCAGCCTTCAACCGCCTCACCCCATGGATGGCCAGCCAACCAAGAATGCTGCCCTACGAGGACCTGAAGACACAGCTGATCCAGGCCTTCTCCCTCCCGGTCTCCAAGAGAGCCGCCCACATCTTTGACCTGGTGGTTAACCCCACGATCACCAAGGACCCGAGGTTAGCCTGGGACAAGCTCCAGGCCCTGGTACTGCTGCCAGAGGTGGACCCTAAAAGCCACAGGAAGGAGGTAAGTCTCCTGAAACAGTTCTTCCTCCGCCAACTCGCCCCTCAGGTACGCAGCCAGATCCCCGATGCAGACGACCTCGACATGGAGACCCCCTGATCCCAACTCCTTGATGAGGTGGGCGGTTTAGGGATCCACTGCAGAGAGAGTATGCCTCTTTATGCCTACTCTCTCTGCTGTGGACTCAACTGATCATTGGGACCTTTAACTCCTTTACTCCTCTAAATTTTCCTCCTTCCCTTCTTCTTATTTTGTTGACAACCTTGGCATGGTTTTGAACTATTGAATTGACTGCTCTTTTAACTTGATGGTGGGTGGAGTTGGACGGCATGCCACTTCACCCGTAAAACTAAAGTACCTGACCTGGTCAAGCAAGGGGAAATTGTTATGTCAAGCCATGCCCACATTGCTGGGTCCAATCTCGAAGGACCGATGACCCTTAAGGCACTGTGGGTGTGGTATATATCCAGGTGATGATCCCAAGGCAGTTACCACTGTTTAACAGTATTGCTCCTCCCCTAGTTGGGCCTCCCTGGTGAGAGGGACCTCATCCTGGATGAAATTTACACAATTTTATATGGCAAATATAACAAATATCCTTACGACTTCTGGCATGGATTTGGACCATTCTAAAGAAAGCTCAAGTCACAAAGACCAGATTGGTATTAAAACATTAATACCATATACTAAACCTAGGACACCTAAGTACCGTCATGACCCAACCTTGACTCACTTTGACTTCCTCTTTAGGAGTGGAAGTTGGTCAAGGTTTCTAACCATGGAAGCTGAACATAATTTTTCACCTTTCAAATTAGAAAATGGTTTACTAAATAGACATCCGACGGCTGAAATGTCGTTCAGAAAAATAAAAGAGAAGACTTGGCTTGTAGAAGCCACAACAAACAGCCAGTCTGAAGACTTTGTTTTTAAAAATTATAGATACCATTAATGTTAGAGTGGGAAAGTATGATAATATGAACTGCACCCAGGGTACCATTGTACTTCCTGACAACAAAGAACCAATCAATAAAAAAATGCTTTTAGACTCTCTCAAAAAGATACCCCAAGGTTGAGGATTGTGAGGTGTATGATGTGACAAGCAAAAAAGGCAATAAACAAGTACTAAAAATAGCTAAAATAAAATTTGATGGTTCAGGTCTACCTCAAATAAATAAATATATATATATATACATAATATATACAGTGGTCCCCCGTATTCATAGGAGATGCGTACCAGAGCCCCCGTGAACAGTTAGAACCCACAAATAATTGGAACTCCTATAAATATGCTTAAAACTTCCTATTTTGGTAGTTAAAACTCAGAAAAAACCCACTAGAACTTATTATACCAGTTTTTTTAATAGTTTTATCCAAAAATGTGCATTTTATGATAAAATTGATACAACAAACCAGGAATTTGTGGATATTTGTCATAGAAAAATACCGCGAATAATGCAGGGAAACGTTCCAGAGAGAAATCCGCGAATGTGCGAGTCTGTGAATGTGTGAGTCTGCGAATGTGTGAGTCCGCGAATGTGTGAGTACGTGAATCCAGAGAACGCGAATATGGGGGGTCCACTGTCACCAGAGATGTCGAGGGGGAGCTTTCCGACAATACCTTGGCGGCTTTATGCGGCTTCTTCCTCTTCTCACACCGCTCCCACTGCTCCTTCAACCAAGAGACATGACAATCACAAGATAATAAGCGAGAACAATCACGGTCTCGGCACCTTGTGCAAAGGGCATGAGGATCCACACTTTCACTAGAACGGAAAGCCCCACACTTCCGGCTTCACACTCCAGGGCACACTCCATTTGGATGGGGGACATGAGGGCTTATCTGAATCGTGGGATTGCATGATGATACCACTGCAATACCACAAAAAACAAAATAAATACTTACAGAAGTACACTCAAACACACTAAGATTCAGGCTGAAAGCCAAAACACACATTTACCATCTCACGACAGAAGTGGGCAGAGAGGTCAACACACATCTGCACCTGACTGATTGAAAGCAAAGTGGAATGTTTACATCCAGTCGGGGCAGTACTCCTGACCATCGGACAAGGAGTTACTGCTGAACTACCTCGTCATTAAATCTTACAACCGGTTCAGCTGACGCTGAAAGTGATTCCTTATGTAAAGGACCAATGGTCCTTTACATAAGCACAGGAGTAGGAATGGGGAGAGGAAGGCTGAGGATAGGCAAAAAGTTGTGTTACGAACTGAGAGAGGCCTGCTTCAGGTTCGATATGAAATAAACAAAAAAAAATTCAACACCAACAGTTGAAACTGGGGATACAAATATAGAAAGAAACACTAACACAACAAAGGTTTATTTACAAGCTTACTAACAACGATAAATGCAGAATGGTGTCTCCTATTTACATAAAAAGGTAAAATCTTACACTGCATGAACTGGGGGAACAGTGAGGTAATGAAAGTACTTGCCGACCAGTTTTGCAACTCGAAGCGATGGCTTCACAAAAGGAGAACTCTAATTGTAGACGCCTTCTTACCTCCGTATTGCAGAAAATAATGTCTACTCTTGATGCTTGAAGGGCAGGAACTCCCCAAAACCTCTAGCAGAACATTTCTTCTCTGAAGTCTTACTCAACGTCGAAATAACTCGGTCGTCCACTCCTGAAGATGACTTGACCAGAATTCAACCAACTCTCGAGCGACTTTTCCTCTGATCCTTTGTCAGTTCCTTCTTCTTTTATCTCTCTCGGACGATCTCTGATCTCTGCTGCTGAGCTCTCACTGATCTGATCTGTGACTCTTACTAATGATCTCTTACTCTGTGACTAACTGATGATCTCTGCTTTCTCCTACTTCGTTCGTCCTATTTATACGGCATTCTGGGGGCGGAGCCTACGGCAAATGTCACAGACTCCCGAGATTACTAGAACTTCTTAGAAGACTCTCGACGGAATATTGCATCATATTTCGCTGCGTTTCTCCTGACACTTAGGCACGTGTTGCACTCCACAACACGTCCAATGATTCCAGAACAACCGCGAGAACAGGCACCTCCAACACATGCGCGAATGCCTCCATGCTATAGAATTTCTTGAAGATGTGTTTTCCTTTCCTTTATCTTTCTTTGCTATACAGCAATTACCATTACAAATTGTTACCAGTAAAAGGAAGCACAAGATCGGAGTGTGCTTTAGGTCTAGGGGAAGAATCCCTACTCGCAGAGGTCCTATCTTTTGGTCCAAGTGGCCACCTTCCTAATCTGGTTCTTCTCTTAACTTATTTAAGTGAGATCCCAAAAGCTTTCACCTACTTTCATCTTAGTCCTTACACTCATTATAGGTATGGTCTTTCATACACACCTGTCACCTACACTTGTTGTACACAGTGTGTGCTTCATAACAAAGCTTGGTCAACTGCGTCTTGCAGCCTTCGCTACAATAGCGAAGGCTAAAAGAGCTAGAATCAGACATACTACATAACAAAAGCTAATTGTGAAAGACAATGAAGAGGCAAAACAAATGAAACTGAAGACAACGATCAAAAAAAGAAAACCAAAGAGGTACTTCACTGACTTCAGCAAAAAACCAGCAAACATGAATTCAGTAGAGAACAAGACGATGTGCTGTTGACTGCGCAGCATAAATAAGTAATGACACCACTGCCTTTGGTCGCTCACTAGTTCTCCTTTGCGGCGGGCAGGGCCTGTCACTCCCGCATTGCAACAGTCACTTGTTTGCAAATTTTTTAATTTAGGATGCCGTGTAAGCTTAATCATTAGTTCAGTCACTTGTTTGCACATTTTTTAATTTAGGATGCCGTGTAAGCTTAATCATTAGTTAAGTAATTACTTGGTAAGTTACTTATATAAAATTACTTGACTGGTTTTTTTCCAAACCTTTCTAAATATTGTTGGTTGAAGTCTTGGTATTTCCAAAAAATATATCTACTTGTTAGTGCAATTGACAAATGTACCAAGACAAGTAGTGCAAAATTAAAAATGCTAGACAGAATTGTGCAATTTTTGGTACTTTATACAATTTAAATCATAAAGTTAACTTGATTGTTAATGAAACATGAATTTCAAAATGGAACTTTAGAAACAGACCTCTAAATATATTGCAGCTTCATGGTAGTTCATCTCCCAGCTTGTGTTAATACTACTAATAGGTGTTGCAGAGACAGGATTTTGAAGTTGTCTATAGCTGGAAGTACTGGATTCTAAGCCAGTGGAACTGAATTCATTGGGGACATCTGAATTTTTTGTATCTCCAGTTTCCCTATTTTGGTTTGAGGTTCCAGCTAAAAGAAAATTAAACATAATTACTAGCAGAATAGAATTAGCATTTTCCACGGATTTGTTAAATAATTGAAATAAACATTTTATAAAATGGTTTAAAAACAAACAATCTAGTACTGATAACAACTAGGATTGGTTCCATGCAAGGTATAGGAACTATCATAAGTGATTGAACAGTCTAATTTCTTTAGTATTTCACTAATGTTGGTACAGCTTTTGTGTTGCCAAGTAACATCATGTTCAAACTCAGTTTAAAGTTTTTTGAGTTCCCAATAACTTTTGAAGCAGTATGCTATATGAACTCATATATGGAATAGTACAGTTTGCTTGCAGATCAAATCTCTTAGCATTACTTCAAACTCACTTGACTGTCTTACGAAGCCAGAAAGAAATCGTGTTCTTGGACACCTCTTTCCTGGTTGAGCTAGGACTAACAAAGTGTCATCAATACTCAGGCCTGAGATATTAAGTCCTCTTAAGTATTAAGTCCACTTAAGGTAGTACTGGAACACCCTAACTGGACTTGGTAGCATCTCATCGTGATTATCACCAACAAAGTCCTCTAAATAGGGGATCGAAAAGAACTTTATTCTAACATCAGGAACTGACAGATTCTGAGTCTTTGCTACAAATTCCAGGACAAACTTGAGCTTGACAGATCCCCATTCCCATGAGTGCCTAACATCAAAGGGAAGTCCATATAGCTCACAAACTCTCTTAAGCAATGACAGGACAAGCAAGAACACAGTCTTGAGGGTTAGATCCCTGTGTAATGACTCTCTTCAAGGATCGTAGGGCAGGCAAGTCAGTCTCTGTAAACCAGTCACATCCCACTCAGGGGGCCTGAGCATCCTGGGAGAGCAATAGTGTTTGAAGCTTCTCATCAACAGAGATCTACCACGAAGAAGAGAGATTGATGCCTTTCAAGCGAAGGAATTGGCCTAGGCCAGCCCTTTAGCCCTTAATACCTCAGGCAGAAAGAAGCTTCTCTTGGGGAATAAAGATGAAAAAGTCAGTTACCTGCTGAAGAGTAGCTCCAACTGGAGGGATACCCCGTTGATGACACCAACCACAGAAGACAGCCCTGGTACACAACCACAGAGGATTTATTAAAGTATCCAGACACAAACACCTATGTCATGTGCATTGTGAAAAACATCTTGCTTGCAAGAGATGCTAGAGAGTCTCCTGGTGTGAAGTGAGTCCTTTCACAGCCTGGTGATACCTCTTCACGTGTGGCTGGCATAGCAGGTTGTGCCAAGGGGCGAATCTCTCTTGGTACCTCGGAAAGTAGAGCTGAAGGTTCAGATACCATTTGTGTGTGGCCACTTGGGAGCCACAATGGTCATCCTGAGATTTGAGGTGAACGTGACCTTGTTGATTACCGACAAATCAGACCAAGCAGAGGAAAGGTGTAGACTTCTAAGACTGTCCCATGGGTGCTGAAATGCATCTTCTAATGATACCCATGGGTCTGGTATGATTGAGCAGAACACCAGCATCTTCCTGTTGGGCAGGGTTGCAAAGAGGTCTACTGTTGGAAGGCCCCAAAAATCAAACAATCTTTCTGCAATGTCTGGGTGTAGGGACCACTATGTCCCTATAACCTGATGCTGATGACTGAGCTCGTCTGCTGCTACGTTCCAGTTCCCCAGAATGTACCCTGCTGACAACTCTACCGAGTGTGCTGCTGTCCACTAGTGCACCCGCATTACCATGTGGAACTGAAGGATAACCCATCCTCTTGCTCATTTACGTATGCCACTACCATGGTATTGTTGCTCATCAACACCATAGTGTCCCATCTGACGGATTATCATTATAATTATTTACTTATACGTATGATTATTATTATCATTTTTATCTACCTATATTTCTAATACACATTTAGCATACATGTTGCATTAGGAATATATAAATGCAAATACATATTCATGTTTATTGGAGCATAAGGAATATTATGTAGCATTTATATCATTTTGCTATTCATATTGTCTTTATCTGGTATTACTGCAATTGGTCTATGTCCGTAGCCCGCCACTGTTCCCAGCTCCTCCAGTGTAACACTTTTATACTGATCATTTTCACATACTATTGAATGGCTTAAGGATTTACGCAAGTGTTTCGGTGAAGCCCTTTGTTTGTTTATTTGTATGGTGTTTTTACATTGCATGGAACCAGTGTTTATTCAGCAACGGGACCAACGGCTTTAAGTGACTTCTGAACCACGTCGAGAGCGAACTCCTATCACCAGAAATACATATCTCTCACTCCTCAATGGAATGACCGAGAATCGAACCCACGACCACCAAGGTGGGACGCAAACACCATACCAACCACGCCACCGAGGCGCTAGTGACTTTTCTGGGCTCAGTTCGTGTCGCCCTGTGAAAGAATCCTTTAGACCATTATTTCTAAGGAATATGAGCTAACCACATACCAGAGAAAATAAAATCAAAGGTAAGGTCAGTATACTGACTCGCACACTCTAATAAAAGGAGTGTCGGTATGGAAACAGGGGCGAGTGAGACCACTACCACGAACCTGTAGCCATTTAGACATTTCCCCCACCAAAATCCCCGCCTGCAAGCGCTGATCCATAGGTAGAGACGGGCGCTACTACTACTACTACCCACGCCACGCGGACCGCAGCGCCTCTAGTGGTCATCCTTTATTGTTAGCTGCTTCGCGTAACACGTACCTTTCTTTTCTCTGTGTTGTGTTCGCCTTTTTGCTCTAATTTGGATACCATGGAACGTGCTGCTATCGCCGCTGCTAAGTTAAGTACCCTGAAAAGGTTTGGATTTAGTTTTTGTCAGCCGATAACCCATATTTTCCGTTTTTTAGGTATAAATATGGTTACCGGGTCTGACGCATGGCGGCCATTGGCTCGTTTCATGCTCGGTTAGGCGTTCTAGTTCTCCATACTAGCTCATCTTTCCTTTTCTTAGCCTTCCATGGGTCTTAGGTTACGTGTTACTCTAGCTTATTTTTATGTTACATCGCTTTATGTAGGGAATTTTAGCCCATGCCTTAGATTTAGTTCATGCATGCATGTCTCTGTCTAGGTATTTAGGCTATGAAGTGTTTGATTCTAGTCCTGTATCCTGGCCTTTGCTCTTCATCGGCTACGGCTAGCTTCGAGTGGAAGCCTGGTTCTTAGAACTAGCCTTTCCCTCCTGGGCTTCTTTCATTCACTCGTGTTTCCCTCTCTCTCTCTCGTTTTCTGTTTTCCTTTTATTACAATGTGTTATTTTTATCTTTGGGTTAGCAGATAGGGCGACCTAGACGGTTTTGTTGCTTTATTCTCATACAGTTGGTTGCATTTCCTTTCCCTATGGATTCATGTGGTCTTAGCCTACGCAGTTTGTTGCATTACCTTGGTACACTTATGATCGCGTGGTCCCTCGGTCGCCCTATGACCAGTTCCCTTCCTCCCCTCCAGTGCGGTAAGGGGAGGGTCTGTCCAGGGTCACTTAGGTTTCGATGGCAACCTTTCGAGCTTCTCCCACCTCTTCTCCCTGTACGGGAGGGAGGCCATGGGAGCTTGGGACAGCTGGGATTCTGGTTGACTATGTTTCTCGGGTCCTGGGAGATCCTGGGGTGGCGGGGGTAAGGTTGGCCATCTTTCCCGTTGACTGCTCCGATCTCCCCCGGCGTACTCCGTAGAGTTTATTTTCTCCCACACTTCTTGGTCTCCCCTGACTTTTACGGTTGGGTCACTTGCTTTTTATCCGAGTGCCCTGATGGTTGCAGCGGGGGATGGCTGGCTCCGCCAGCCATTGGAGTGGAATAAACTTAACTGGTCATTTGCTTTCCCAGTTCCCTCGTATCTCTACCGACGGAGCGCTTGCCACTTACCCAGTCTCTCCGTTAGTAGCAGGTTCGGAGGATTATTTATAAAAATGATATTGTTAAGATACAATAAAGTTTGTTCATACTTACCTGGCAGATATATATATAGCTGTATTCTCTGAAGTCCGACAGAATTTCTAAAAACTTACGACACACGTAGTGGGAGTAGGGTGGTTAGTACCCATTCCCGCCGCTGGGAGGCGGGTATCAGGAACCATTCCCATTTTCTATCAGATTTCTATCTCCACTGTCTCCTGAGGGGAGGTGGGTGGGTACTTAAAATATATATATCTGCCAGGTAAGTATGAGCAAACTTTATTGTATCTTAACAATATCATTTTGTTCATGAAACTTACCTGTCAGATATATATATAGCTGAATCCCACCTTTGGCGGTGGGAGAGACAGAAAAGGATTTAGGAAACATATATATGTAGATGATTGACATCTTGGTTCCTTACCTGTTAGCATAGCTGACTTCGTGATTACTGTCACCCAAGCCTGCATCTGCTTCACTAGAGTTACCAACAAGGTAGAGACCTGTGTAGTTGGTGCGCTCTAGATGATCTGCCAACGGGGACGAGACCACAATGTGACTAGACCATGACCATACTCAAGAGGACAACGAGGCAAAACCACCACCTAAGTTAGCCTAACCAAATACTCCCATATACCAAAGGCTAAAAGAAGGGAAGACCGCATTCGGCGGCCGACCCTACAACCATAAACATTACGAACATTAAAAACTCACCTACCCTTTTCTATGGGAAAGGATGAGTGCTACCTCCTGCCCCCAAGATAGTGTCTGCGGCGACGTATGGTCCAAGAGAGTAACAGTTCTCATATGTCGTTCTGACCTCCCGTAAATAGTGCGAGGCGAACACCGAGTTACTTCTCCAAAAAGTGGCACTTAAAATATCTTTGAGAGCCATATTTTTCTGAAAGGCTATAGAAGTCGAAATAGCCCTTACTTCATGAGCGTTAACTTTTAAAAGCTTAAAGTCACTATCTTGACAATAAGCGTGCGCCTCCTTAATGGTGTTCCTCAAAGAATGCCAGTGCATTCTTAGACATGGGCATATTAGGCCTCTTAACCGAACACCATAAGTTCTCCGCAGAACCTCTACACTCCTTTGTCCTACGAAGATATTCTTTAAGAGCCCTAACAGGACACAGGACTCTTTCTGGCTCTTGACCAATGATTTCTGCCATACCTTTGATTTCAAACGTCTTAGGCCAAGGGTTGGAAGGGTTCTCATTCTTAGCCAGGAATGACATACTCAAAGAGCAGATTGCATTATGCCCTTTGAAGCCGACGTGTTTACTAATCGCCTGTATCTCGCTAACCCTCTTCGCTGTCGCCAGAGCAGTTAGGAATACAGTCTTCTTCGTCAAATCTCGCAAAGAGGCAGAGTAAATAGGTTCGAAGCGGCTTGACGTTAAAAACTTGAGAACCACGTCCAGATTCCACGAAGGCAACTTAGCCATCGGTACCTTGGTGGTCTCAAAAGATTTCAGTAGATCATGTAGGTCTTTATTATTAGCAAGGTCAAGACCTCTATGTCGAAAAACTACAGATAAGACACTTCTGTAGCCTTTAATGGTTGACACTGCGAGCTTCAAATCTCGTCTGAGATAAAGAAGGAAGTCGGCGATCTGGCTCACAGAGGTCGTGGTAGAGGAAACTCCTTTCTTCCTACACCAGCTCCATAAAAGCTGCCCACCTTCGACTGGTTAAACCGCGATTGAACGAAGGTCTTTCTTCGCGGTGGCGATAGCTTTAGCCACAGGTTTCGAAAAACCTCTCGCTCTGGCCAACTTCTGGATAGTCTGAACGCAGTCAGACTCAGAGCGGAGAGGTTTTTGTGGTACCTCTCGAAGTGGGGCTGTTTGAGTAGATCTCTCCTTAACGGAAGAGATCTCGGAAAATCCACCAGTAGGACATCACCTTTGTGAAACCAGATCGCTGCAGGCCAAAAGGGGGCGATTAACGTCAACCTCGTCCCCTCCGAAGCTGTGAACTTTCTCATCACTTCCCCCAGAATCTTGAAGGGGGAAATGCGTAGAGGTCCTAGGCCGTCCAATCCCATAACAGGGCGTCCACTGCTCTGCCCCACTGCCCCCGGATCGAGAACCGGGGAGCAGTAAAGAAGAAGTCTCGCCGTCCTTGCGGTTGCAAAAACGTCCACCAAGGGGCGTCCCCAAAGACTCCACAGCTCCTGGCATAACGTCCTGATTGAGGGTCCACTCTGTCGGCAGCAACTGACCTTGTCGACTGAGGAGATCCGCCCGGACGTTCTCGACTCCGGCAATGAACCTTGTCAAGATCGTGATCTCTCTCGCCTTCGCCCAAATCAGAATTTCCTTCGCTAGAGCGAACAGGGAGCGAGAGTGAGTTCCTCCTTGTTTCTTCAAGTATGCCAGGGCTGTGGTATTGTCCAAGTTGACTTGAACTACTCGACGGGAGACTTTGTCCTGAAAGAACTGGAGCGCTAATTGAACCGCTGCCAGCTCCTTGAAGTTGATATGCCAGGCTACCTGTTCCCCTCTCCAGGTGCCTGACACTTCCTCCCCCCCTAGTGTTGCTCCCACCCCGTGGATGACGCGTCGGAGAACAACACTAGTCGGGGTTCCGAAGCTTGAGGGATATGCCCTCTGAGAGCTTTAACGGATCGAGCCACCATCTTAGATGGCTCTTCAACCTTTCTTTCTGCGATGGTTAAGATCATATCGAAGTTGTCTTCTCTGTCCAATTGTCCGACAGGAAGAACTGAAGAGGTCGGAGATGTAGCCTCCCCAGGGAAACAAACTTCTCCAGCGAGGAAATGGTCCCCCAGCAGACTCATCCATTCCCTCACCGAGCATGAATCCTTCCCTAGAAAGGCTGACACTTTCTCTATGCCTTGTTGCTGACGTTCCTGGACGGAAAAGCCCGAAAAGCCACTGAATCCATCTGAATCCCCAGATACACGATGGACTGTGTTGGGGTCAGATGTGACTTTTCGAAGTTCACCAGAAGTCCCAGGGACGCAGCTAAAGACAGAGTCGTTTTCAGGTCCTCCAGGCACCGGGTCTGCGAAGAAGCTCGGATGAGCCAGTCGTCCAAGTAGAGCGAGATCCTGATGTTGGAAAGATGGAGCCACCTCCGCATTCTTCATTAAGATGGTGAACACAAATGGGGCCGTACTCAGACCGAAACAGAGAGGCCCTGAAACTGAAACACCTTCCTTTCAGGACGAAACCGAAGGTACTTCATAGACTGGGGGTGTATCGGGACGTAGAAAGTACAGTAACCTCCCCGTTAACACGAGTTCTGTTAACACGATTTCGATCTTACACGAGTTCAAAATCATACAGAAAAATTCTGCTAACACGTAATATTCGATGTTACACGATTTGAATTTTCCGCCGAGAGCAAGAGCGCGGGAGATGTGGCGAGAGTCTGACTCACCCCACCTTTTCCGCGCTCTCTCTCTCTCGCCTGCTGGCTCAGTGTGAATCCAGCCCTCGCAGTGAGAAGAGCTAATATCTAGCATTGATTAACATAATATAGTGCGTACTTTACTATGGCACCCAAGCGTCTTTTTGCCTCAAAGGAGAGAGAGGAGAGTGAATCAAAGAGGAGAAGGAAAGTTGTGACCATAGAAAAGAAGTTAGAAGTATTGAATCGCTATGATCGTGGTGAAAAAACTTCAGTTATAGTTCACGCTACAGGTCTTAACGAGAGCACATTGAGGACCATAAGGGCGAATGCTGACAAAATCAGAGCTAGTGCTGTCGCTGGTACATCAGCTTCCTCCTCACAATGTTCCAGGGCAAGATCTTTAGAGATGGAGAGGATGGAGAAGTTACTGGCACAATGGATTCAACACCAGAACAAGGAGAATGTCCCCTCTCAGCATGGCTATTATACAGCTAAAGCCTTGAGCATTCACATGATCTGGTAGACGAGAGGAGAAAGACAAGTCAAGAACTTTAATGCAAGTGCTGGATGGTTCGCCAGGTTCAAAAAACGATATGGCTTTCACAATCTCAAGATGACTGGGGAAGCAGCCTCTGCCGATGTAGAAGCAGCCAAGACTTATCCAGATACCCTCAAGATGATCATCGAGGAAGGTGGCTACACATCTAAGCAGATTTTTAATGTAGACGAAACTGGTCTATATTGGAAGAAGCTGCCTAACCGGACTTACATCTCGGTTGAAGAGACGACAGCACCTGGATTCAAGGCCTCCAAGGATCGACTCACTCTATTGTTTGGTGCCAATGCAGAGGGAGACTGTAAGCTGAAGCCTGCCCTCATCTATCACTCGGAAAATCCACGAGCATTGAAGGTAAGGTAAACGTCAATTATTAGCCACAAAAGTGAAGAGAAAAAGTTTCAATCTTTACACGTGTTTTTATTTATCATCGGATTTTTAATAAGTCATACGATCAAGATGAATTAAAACTTGTATTTTCATACAATAAAATCACCCTGAATACGCTGGGGCTTTCAGATTTTGGATGCGTGTAACATGTGAAGAGAAAATGAAGAATATGTCTTATTATGTTGCAGTCGAAGCTGCAACGTCTTATATCGCTAATTGGCAACTCAAATCTCTTATATCGCTAATTGGCAACTCAAATCAGAGGCCGCCAAACAAACGGCTCGTAGGCGCAAGAATCTACCTTAACCCTATCTATCCCCTATCCCCTATCTATCCAACTGACGTAGCGGTACGTAAAATTTACCAAATTTTTTCGTACGTGTGGTGGGGGCATTTTTTTTTTTTAATTTTCGGACAAGTAGCGATTTCCATAGGCTAGATCATACCTTGGACCGTGTATCTCAGGTATCAATACGCCAGCAAAGTAGTTTCTTTACTGCGCATGCTCAAATCCCTGGCGTAGTAAAATTCTCACAATGAAATCAGCTGATCGCACCTACACTTCCCTCTCAGTGAAAATGAAACTGTTACCCCTCTCAGTGAAAATGAAACTGTTACCGTATCCAATGAAACTGTTACCGTATCCAAACCCATTTTTCTTGACTTATTCGTTTTCCATTGATTTATATGTCGATATTTAGGGAATTTTATTGACTTTCTCATAAAAAATAATTCATTCGCCTGACTTTCATAGTTTTTGGGTTAGGAACGAAAATATAAAAAAAAAGTAAATTTTTTTTTTTTTTTTTGTTAAATAACAAACATTTTTTCGCATTTAGAGTTAAATGAATCGACTATAATTCTGTTTGTTCTTGTGTCTTCGCAGGGCTATGTCAAGACCTTCCTACCCTGCTATTGGTATTCGAACAAAAAAGGATGGATGACGGGAAGCATTTTTAAGGATTACGTTGGAAAATTGGAAAAAGAATTAGAGCTTTACTGTGAGAAGGAAGAGATTCCATTCAAGATTCTGCTCATCTTGGATAATGCGCCCAGCCATCCTCCGTCAATAGAAAATTTATCCAGCAACATCCAGTTCGCTTTCTTGCCACCAAACACCACTTCATTGCTTCAGCCATGTGACCAAGGAATTATCAAAACTTTCAAGTCGTATTATCTACGTTCGACCCTGACTGACATGGTTGCGAGGACACAAACAGATAAGATGACTGTGAAGGAATATTGGAAGCAGTTTACCATCAAAGATGCTCTCCGTTTTATTAAAGAATCTTGGGAGAAAGTGCCAAGGAAATGCCTGAATGGGGTTTGGAAACAGCTGTGTCCTCAATTGGTGTATGATTTCGTCGGCTTTGACATCAGTGAAAATATTCACAAAGCTAGCAAGGAATGTCTTGTCAAGGCAAAGGAAGCTGGGTTCGATGAACTTGAAGAAAAAGATATTGAAGAACTGCTTGAATCACACCGAGAGGAATTGACAAACGAAGAACTCTTGGAGATGGAGAAACTACAAAATGCAGAGTTGGAGGCAGTTGCATCACGGCCTACAGCACCCACCCCAGAGCCTGAGCGAATTCTAACAAAAAGTGATCTTGAGGAAGCGCTGTCATCCCATACGAGGAGCATTAGAAACATCCTAGAAGCCAAGGATCCCAACATCAACAGGAGTGCTACAATAGCTAGAAAGGTGATGTCAGAACTAAACTGCTACTCAGTAATGCTAGAACAAAAGAAGAAGAAAACAACACAAACAAAACTCAGTCAGTTTTTTATAAAAAAAACAGTTCTGGTTGAGGGAAGAGAGAAGGGTGAGGAGAGAGAGGTGGCCGAGGAAGGACAGTGGAGTGAGGAGGGAGAGGAGGGTGGGGAGGGAGACGGGGGTGAGAAGAGAGTGCGGGCCGAGGAAGGACAGTCGAGTGAGGAGGGGGAGGGGGGGGGTGAGCGTGGGAACTGGAGTGATGCGTCATAGTGTTTATACTAAGTTTACGTGCGTTACAACTACGTATGTACTGAACAGTATTTTCTTAAATAAATACAACTAGGGTAAGAATGTGTGTTTTATTGTTTCTGTGACCTTTAATATATAAATAAAGTGTTTTTTTTCTGGCAAAATCCCAAAATAGACTAAGTTTCCCATTGCCCTGGAACGTTAACCCCCTTATTTCCATTATTTCTTATGGAGAAATACTTCCCTGTTAACGCGAATTCGGCTAACACGACATCTCCAGGAACGTAACCCTCGTGTTAACGGGGAGGTTACTGTTCATGCGTCCTGAAGATCGAGTGATACCATCCAATCCCCCGGTCTTAAGGCCCCCAGAACTGACTGAGGTGTCTCCATCTTGAACTTTTGCTTTTTCTATAAAGAGGTTCAGACGACTTACGTCCAAGACTGGCCGCCACCCTCCGAGTGGTTGGAACAAGAAACAATCTATTGTAAAATCCTGGCGTAGCCAGGTCTAAGACCTGTTCCACTGCTCGTTTCTTGAGCATCTGCTCGAGCAGATCGAAAAGAATCCTTTGCTTTTCTTGAGGATACGACGGGGACAAGTCCCTGGGAGTGGAAGTCAGAGGGGGAGGCTTTACGAACGAAATCTTGTACCCCTTCTCTATGATGTTGAGAGACCAGGTGTCTGCCTCTCTTTCTCTCCAGGCTCCTCCAAACAACTGAAGCCTGGCTCCTACGTGACTGAAGGCACGCATTCTCACTTCTTGCCCCTGGACTTAGCCGGGGCTCTACCTCTAGGAAGACCTCTTCCTCGGGTACAGATCTAGCTGAAGATCCTCCACGAAAGGGCTTCTGCTTCTTAAAAGACTGAACTCCTGAAGACGTGGAAGGGACAGCAGGACGTCTCGACGACTGTGTCAAAAGGTCTTGAGTGGCTTTCTCCTGTAGACTTACTGCCAGATCCTTCACCAAAGCCTGGGGGAAGAGATGACTCGAGAACGGCGCATACAAAAGTTCTGTCTTCTGTGCGGGAGAGACAGACTTAGCCGCAAAATTACAATACAGCGATCTCTTCTTCAACACGCCTGCTGAAAATGAGATGCTAATTCCTCTGAGCCATCCTGACGGCCTTGTCATGCATGACAAAACACTGGACAGCTCCCCAAGCTGATCGAATCTGGCTTACGAGACTGGTTTGTCTAGCACTCCGAGACACCAGTCTAAGAAGTTAAATACTTCTAAGGATCTAAACAGACCTTCAACAGATGAACCATCTCTGACGTAGTCCACGACACCTTCGCTGAGGCTAACAGAGCTCTTCTTGAGGCATCTACAACGCTGGCGAAATCTCCCTGTGCTGACGTCGGAACCTTCAAACCTAACTCCTCACCGGTTTCATACCACATCCCTGCCTTACCGCTAAGCCTAGACGGAGGCAGGGCGAAAGTGGTGCTTCCTTTAGCTTTCCTAGTCTCCATCCAAGTGTTAACTTTCCGGAAAGCCCTCTTGGTAGACAAGGACGTTTTCATCTTAACAAACCCTGGCGTCTTCTAGCTTTCGACGACGAAAACTGCGATGGAGGAGAAGGAGGAGCAGAAGGAAGGAAGGTATCTCCAAAAGAATCACGGAGCAGCCGAGCCAAAACTTGATAGTCTGAAGAAGACGACGTCGAGGGTTGTTCTTCATCAACCTCCTCCGAAGAACAGCTCAATTCCCCTTCTTCCTTACCAGAGTTAAACTCCGAAGAAAGAGGTAGAAGACCTTTCACTCCAAGTCTCCTATCAGACCGATGACGAGAAGAAGAGGGTAACGTATCCTTAACAGAATCGTTAGCCGACACAGGATCAGCAATCACAACTTGAGTAGAACGCGAAGTAGAAGGAAGACGTGTAGCGTCATCTAAAGACTCGGGAACAACGTCCGATCGAGAGCGAACTTCCGTACTCGCGTCCAAGACGCTCTTACGACGATGTCTATTAGCGTCCATCGGAGCGTCTGACCTAGCGTCCCTCCGAGCGTCCAACGAAGCGATGAGCGGAGCGTCCCTCCTAGCGTCCCTCGAAGCGTCTCTACGATCGTCCCGCGAAGAGACAGGAATTGACACTTGACGAGCGTCCCGATGAACGTCAACACAAGCATGACGAAGCGGAGCGGTGCGTACCAAATTCCGTCCATCAGAAACTAAAAGCATCTTCATCAGAAACGTCGATGTCGGAACGCCGAGCGTCCTCACGTCGAGAAGAGGGCAGAATGAAGAAACCTCTCTCTCTCCTGACGTTTACTTCCACCTCTAGATGAACGCTGGGGAGAACGAAGTCTAGAAGACGAAATACCATGAAACGGGGACGAAAGACGAGCAGGCGGAGAAGACTGTCTTGATCTCTTGATCGGAAGTCTATCGTCCTTCTTACGGCCAGAAACCGTTTCCTTCTGCTTAAGTAAAGCATCCAGCTGTCGCTGCATAGCAAGGATTATCTCCGTCTGCGAAGGATCTATACGAGGAGAAGAGCCATGCCTGCGAGAAGGTGAGGGGCGAGGGGACGCCTTCTTCCTTCTCCCAGGAACAGCCTTTGCTCTAGAGCGACTGGGGCGCTCAAAGACGTCATCATCGGAAGACGACCTAGCCTTCTTCTGGGGCGGAAAGGACACGCTTTCCGGAGAAGAATGCCAATCAGACAAAGCATGACGTGAAGCGTCCTGATCTTGAAACGTCCTCTTCAAAGGTCGCGAATCCGAACGAGATTCCCACCCTTGCGCTGGGGAGGACGCGTCGGATGACGAAAGAAACAATCCTTTAGGACACGTGCTCGAGCACGCTCCTTAGCAGCCTGGGAAGCGTCAACAGGTACTGCTGAAGGGACGTCAGATCGGTGGGGGATCCCCGTAAACCCTCCTTCGGCCTTCGACATGCCCTCTCCCTGAGTCCTGGGAGTCCGGCAGAGGTCCCAGCCTAGAGGCGCTATAGGCCGATCTGACGCCCCCTCCACTTCACTAGGGGCACTATCACTACACTTAGCACTTTCTCTGTTTTCAAGGGCTAGAACCTTAGATTCCAGAGTTTTCAAAGAATCTAATATAAGTGAAAGGGCATTACCCTCCACAAGGACACACTTGAGGGCCCAAAGGCAACACTACGGGGTTAGGAGTCACAAAATCTAAAGAAGGGTTAGAAGGGTTACATTATTACCCTGTCTACTACCCGATTTACTCCTGGAGGAAGACCTCCTGATCCTATCACGCTCTAATTTATTTACATAGGATTCATATGTCTTCCATTGAGCATCATTCAAACTTTCACACTCCGTGCAGCGAAAATCATACCTACACACTTGCCCCCGTACAACCTTTACACACTGTGTGAGGATCAAACCAAAGCTTTTGGTAACCTCACCTTGCATTCGTCTTTCATACACACTCTGCACTAGCCAAACTAGAACCTGACATATTTAAGGAAAAAACCAAGCCAAATTCAAAAAACAATCCAAAGTCACGTATGCCAAGCTATCGATCCAATAACAAATAACCAAAAAGTCAAGAGGATACTCAAGCAAAGAAAGTTTTCCAAAATCCTGAGGCGGAGGTGCTGTAAACAGATGTTTACAACACCGGCGACAGAAGAAATCTGATAGAAAATGGGAATGGTTCCTGATACCCGCCTCCCAGCGGCGGGAATGGGTACTAACCACCCTACTCCCACTACGTGTGTCGTAAGTTTTTAGAAATTCTGTCGGACTTCAGAGAATACAGCTATATATATATATCTGACAGGTAAGTTTCATGAACAAAATATTTTTATATTTATTGCGGTGTATCATGTTTTTACCTTTATGGGTAACTTAGGTTAACCTTGTTGTTATGGACATTCCCCTCCGTTCTACAGTGTGTTTCATATATGTAGGTATATATCCTTCTGGTTGGTTTATTTTTGTTCTCTCCGGTGTACTACGGAGATCCCAACCAGAGGAAAGCATGTCTTTCCCTCACACGTAGCTCGGAAGGAAGGTACCTAATGATTATATTATTTTTACTCCGGCATACAACAGAGTATAGTAGTACTGTAAGTATCTTGTTGATGCTCATGTATCTTTCCACTTACAGGCTATAACTGCCAGGAGGCTGGCTGCAACGCCATCCTCCAGGACCCGTGTGGTCACGAGGTGTGTCGTACCCACGCTCCGTGTGCTACGCCTCATGGAGATCTAGTCGTGTGGCACCATGAAGCATGCGCGATCTGTTACGAGCTTGTTACTCAATTCTTAGACAGAGTAAGTATATTTCAATTGGGGTTACTCTTGTCCGTTTTGACTTACGTGTGATAAATAGTTTTAGATTTAGGTTTGCTATTCTTATTTTGCTAGGTTAACACACATTTCGAGAACCTGGGTGTAAGGCTTACTTTGACCCTTTCTTCCAGGCTGCCACGGTGAAGGAAGTCGCCCACCCTGGCCACCCTGAAGGCATGGTGGGCGGCTTCGGCAAGAACGCCCCCAAGGGACTGCCCTCATGCTGGACAAAAAGTTGGCTGTCCAGATTTTCCCCGGGGGCAAGTCGACCAGCTACGTGGATCCCGCCGCGGCAGCTCCGGCGATCGCCTCCATCCAACAGCAGGTGGAGCAAGCCTGGGGTGGAGGTAGCAACCAAGACATCGTAGCGGACGTGTCCACACTGAATCTAGATCTTGAGCCAATGACGGTAGGTGCCGACGATTTGTTGGTTGAGGTAAGTTTGTTGGGCGCTCAAGGGCCTCCCTTGGGCGCACCTGGATCTTCTTCCCCTGCTCCTTCTTCTTCGTCTTTCCAAGGCTTTACAGGGTCTGAGATCCCTGCTAGTGCACTTACTGCATCTGTGCCCCCTAAGGTGAAGGGACACAGAGAGCAGAAGACCCTTCAGAAGACGACAACTAAGAAAACGTCGTCTTCTTCCTCTCGTAAGTCTTCGGCGCCCCACACCAGAGCAGGGAAGGTGAAGGCTGAACCTTCATTGCTAAAGGGTAGAGGTAAATCCTCTATGGGAGAAGGTCCTTTGCTCCGGCAGAGCCTGTACCTGTACCTTCCCCTGTCTCCGCCGGAACTTCTTCGGTGACTCCTGCCAGGGCCGCAGCACTCGGTGACTTCGACCCCGCTGCTTTTTCGTCAGGAGTACTTTAACAAGTGGGGGAAATGGTCTTGGGTTCACTCGGTTCGCCGTTTGAGCAAATGTTTTGCTCAGATCTCCACCACTTTGAACCAGTCAGGCCAGTCCATTCAAAGTCTTTCCGACCGTGTATTGGACCATGATAACCGCCTGGCTGGTATGAACCAAGCTCCCCAAGCTGTAGCTTCAGTGGCAGGGGCCGGCCTCGCTCAGCTACCACCGTATGACTCTCTTCCCGCTTTCTCCATGAATAATCCATGGAGGGTGGCAGCATACGCACCCTACCAGGATGGCATGATTTCGACCCCGGAGTGTGGAACCAGAAGAATTGAGGATTTTGAGTTCCATCCTGCCGGATTGACCCCGCCTTTCATGGGGTATGCAAGACTGACAGAGGCAGCTCTCAATAGGGAGGATAAAATCCCTAAAGAGACTGTCCTCTACAGTCGGGAACGAGCCCAGAGGGAATGGGTACATTGCTTGGAGGATTGGGACTGCTCAAATACCAGACTCCAAGCCTTCAAGAGTCCTTTTACCATCTTTGCCACGGAGGAGGAGGCACCACTCCCCTTCACGACGAAGCTGGCTGAGACTGTTATGCAAGCAGTCTCAAAGGACGAGCCTCTTCCACAGCTTAAAGAGGCTGACCCCACATCTCCTCTCTACCCAGCGTTCGGAGAAACCTGGGAGAACCTGCCAGCTACATTTACGGTAGGTAAGTTGAAGCCGGACTGTGCCATGGAACAGTTTGGTGAGAAGCTGCCAAGGTTGCCTGATAAATCTTATTCAGGCAGAATTTGATGCCAGATCCAGGCTTGGGAGGACTCTCAACTACCTGGTCATAACCGAGGTGGCTTCTTTGACCTACGGTTCAGAACCCCTCTTTAAAATACTACTGGCCAAAGCCCAGATGCAGACGGTGTTGTCCGACATGTATGACTTTATGGTAGCAAGGAAGAACTGTCGCAAAGACGTTCTCCAGGAAGCTACCATTCGTCATGAGCCAAACAGGCTGCTCGCTTCTAACATCTGGGGAGCAGACCTATTCCCGGAGTCCGCAGTAAATGACGTACACATGAAGCTTCGAGCTTAACCAAAGCCTCAGAGATAGATGGGGTATCTCAACCAAGAGGAAGCCAGAAAACACTTCCTCGGCTGCCAAGAAGTTGAAAAAGAAGAAGAGATATCATCCTTACCAGAAAAAACAGCAACAGCAATTCGTCCAGGCGGTCCCAGTCTCTCAACCTGGCCAGTCTTCAACTTCCAAGGCACAGAATCAGCCCATCCTCCTGCTGTCTCCTCAAGGGCAACCTTCCACTTCGATCACTGTTTCCCCGGCTTTCAACCCGGCGTTTGAAAACCAAGCATTCCAAGCCTTTAACAGGTTTGCCAGGGGAAGCAGAGCCAGAGGCAACTTTCGCCAACGAGGTGCAGGAAGAGCTACCAACAGAGGTAGGCACTTCCGAGGAGGCCGTGGAAGCCATCCAACACAACAACAGTGAGGATCTCCAGGTAGGAGAGAGGCTGTTCCTCTTCCGTTACAGGTGGGGGTTCAGCAAGTGGGCACAGAGCATCGTGTCCAAAGGGCTAGGTTGGAGTTGGATCAAAGGTCCCCCTCCAATCAAATCATTCCTTCAATTACCATCAGAGGAATTGACAGATTACGCAGAGGAGCTCCTTCAGAAAGGAGTTGTGTCGAAAGTCAAGCATCTAAAATTTCAAGGGCGCTTGTTCAGCGTGCCAAAGAAAGGCTCACTAAAAAGAAGAATAATCTTAGACTTGTCCCAACTAAACTTACTCATTCGTTGCGACAAGTTCAAAATGCTGACTATCTCACAGGTACGGACCTTACTTCCCCGTGGGGCCGTCACCACCTCTATCGATCTTACAGACGCATACTATCATATCCCAATCGCGAGACACTTTTGCCCATATCTAGGCTTCAAGCTAGGAACCCAGGCTTTCTCATTCAAAGTGATGCCCTTCGGGTTAAATGTGGCCCCCAGGGTATTCACAAAAATAGCAGAAGTGGTAGTTCAACAACTGAGGTCTCAAGGGATAATGGTAGTAGCGTACCTCGACGATTGGCTGATTTGGGCATCAACCGTCGAGGAATGCCTGAAAGCTACAAGCAAAGTAATCAAATTCCTGGAACATCTGGGGTTCCAAATAAACAAAACGAAGTCCAGACTCACCCCGGAGACTCATTTTCAGTGGTTAGGCATCCAATGGGACTTATCCTCCCACAATCTGTCAATTCCGGCAACCAAAAGGAAAGAAATAGCCAAAGCAGTGAAGCAATTCCTCAAATGCAAAAGAACGTCAAGGAGAAACCATGAAAGGATCCTGGGTTCTCTTCAATTTGCTTCAGTAACGGATGTTCTTCTGAAAGCAAGGTTGAAAGATATAAATCGAGTTTGGCGCTCAAGAGCAAATGTCAAGTCTCGAGACAAGTTGTCAGTGATCCCACAAATACTTCGCAACCAACTTCGTCCATGGGCGAAGGTAAAGAATCTGTCCAAGTCAGTCCCTCTTCAATATCCTCCTCCGGCGTTAACTATACACACAGACGCCTCACCAACCGGTTGGGGAGGATACTCTCAATTCAGAAAGGTCCAAGGAACATGGTCTCCTCAATTCCGCCGGCTACACATAAATGTTTTGGAAGCCATGGCAGTATTTCTCACTCTGAAGAGGCTCCTTCCACCAAAGAATTCCCACTTAAAATTGGTTTTGGACAGCGCAGTAGTAGTACACTGCATCAACAGGGGAGGATTCAAATCAAAACATGTGAACCATGTCATGATAGCCATATTTTCCCTAGCAAACAAACACAAATGGCATCTATCCTCCACCCACTTGGCGGGAGTGAGGAATGTGATAGCAGACGCCCTGTCTCGATCAGTTCCTCTGGAATCAGAGTGGTCCCTGGACAACGTGTCGTTCCAGTAGATACGCCAGTGTCCCAGATCTCCAAGTAGATCTTTTCGCCTCTCAAGCGAACCACAAGCTCCCTTGCTATGTGGCCCCCAACCTGGACCCTCTGGCCTATGCCACGGACGCCTTGTCCATAGATTGGAATCAGTGGATGAAGTTTTACATCTTTCCTCCAGTGAATCTTCTATTGAAAGTTCTGAACAAACTCAGGACTTTCAAGGGACAAGTAGCTCTAGTAGCTCCGGACTGGCCAAAGAGCAACTGGTATCCTCTGCTACTGGAATTGGGTCTTCGACCTCGACGGATTCCCAATCCCAAACTCTCTCAACCAGTACAAATGAGGACTGTGTTCGCTTCCTCAGGAATTCTAAAAACCCTAACTTTATGGACTTCATGAAGTTTGTGGCTGAAAAAGATGCAGGTATTGATACCCCAGAATATTCTTTTCCTGGAATCAGACAAAAGGGAATCAACTTTGAGACAGTATGATGCGGCTGTTAAAAAGTTAGCATCTTTCCTGAAGGAGACAAACACTACAACCATGACAATGAATTTAGCTATATCCTTTTTCAGGTCCTTATTCGAAAAAGGATTAGCAGCTAGCACCATTGCTACCAATAAATCAGCTCTTAAGAAAATATTTCAGTTGGGCTTTCAAATAGACTTGACAGACTCTTACTTTACGTCTATTCCCAAAGCTTGTGCTAGACTTAGACCTTCTGAAAGGCCTACTTCAGTCTCATGGTTCTTAAATGACGTTCTCAAGCTAGTTTCGGACACTGACAACTCTTCTTGCACATTCATGATGTTACTAAGAAAGATGTTATTCTTACTAAGCTTGGCCTCAGGGGCCAGAATTTCAGAACTGTCGGCTCTATCCAGAGATGCGGGGCATGTTGAATTTCTCCCTTCAGGAGAAGTTTTGCTTTCCCTGGATCGTAGTTTTTTAGCTAAAAATGAGGATCCTTTAGCGAGGTGGGCCCCTTGGAAGCTCATCCCCCTTCCCCAAGACCCTTCTCTTTGTCCAGTAATGACCTTACGAGCCTTTCTGTCTAGGACATCTTCTAGATCCTCAGGTCCTCTCTTTATGAGAGCAAAAGGTGGCACTTTATCAGTAAAAGGGATCAGGCAGCAGATCCTTTATTTCATTAAACAAGCTAACCCTGAATCATTCCCAAAAGCTCATGATATCAGGGCAGTAGCCACCTCTATTAATTATTTTCAACACATGAATTTTGATGATCTTAAGAAATATAGTACTGGGTGGAAATCGCCGACAGTCTTCAAACGTCACTATCTTAAGTCTTTGCAATCCTTAAAATTTTCAGCAGTGGCAGCGGGAAACATAGTTTCCCCTGACTCTGCATAGTAGTTGTAGTTGAAGATCCAGGTCTCCTTTCTCCTACCTCAACTAACATGTCGTGTACCCTACCGTTAAGCTCTTGATAGGGCTCTAGCCTTGGCGGCTATGATAATACTAGTGGAATGTCCCTTATTTTTATGTTAGGGACATCCACACTAAATTGTCTATTATACCAGGTGGTAAGTCCCTTATTTTTATGCTAGGGACATCCACACCAGTTTGTATATTTTGAAATATTATCAGATGTTGCTCCTCTTATTTTTATGCTAGAGGAGCACATTATTGCTATTGATTATTTGTATTTTGCCTTATTGTTAGTGAGTCCTTCTGTTGTATATATTACTCACTAATTTCAATATTATCATTGTTTATTGGTATTGAATTTAAGCTTAGTCTAAGTCTTTTATAATACTGTAAGTTATTTGTTTATATGGAAAATTTAATACCATTATACTCCTCTCTTTTTTTTTCCTGTGGTTTTATTGAGACCTCTCTTTTTTATTTATCTTGTGCTGTTTCTCTGGTACGATTTCACAGGGCGATACGAACTGAGCCCAGAAAAGGGATTTTGACATAGGAAAAATCTATTTCTGGGCGATGGGTTCGTGTCGCCCTGTGAAACCGCCCCCCCCCCCGTGTCCCGCCCTGCAGCCCAAGATTGGCATCTAATGACAAGGATGACCACTAAAGGCGCTGCGGTCCGCGTGGCGTGGGTAGTAGTAGTAGTAGCGCCCGTCTCTACCTATGGATCGGCGCTTGCAGGCGAGGATTTTGGTGGGGGAAATGTCTAAATGGCTACGGGTTCGTGGTAGTGGTCTCACTCGCCCCTGTTTCCATACCGACACTCTCCTTTTATTAGAGTGTGCGAGTCAGTTATACTGCCCTTACCTTTGATTTTATTTTCTCTGGTATGTGTTAGCTCATATTCCTTAGAAATAATGGTCTAAAGGATTATTTCACAGGGCGACACGAACCCATCGCCCAGAAATAGATTTTTCCTACGTCAAAATCCCTTTATTAATTATCCATTGAATGATAAAGTTGGCGCAGTGAGTGACTTGCCATAAGTGAATTTCTATCATTTATTAACTTCTCCAATCGTCATGGTCAAAGCAAGCAAGAACCGAGTGTTTGTGTTCATCGTAACCAAGTTACACAGCAGTAATGAACCTGAACTTTGTTTGGATGTTTGTATACAATGGCTTTATCACAGTGACTCAATATATTGTTGGGGCTTTATTACAGTGACTCAATATATATACTATTGTGGTAGCTACCAAAATTAAGACTGATGTGCATTGGCCATCTGCAGAGGCCAGAACAGAGCATCACATCCATACTCGACAGTGTTTGAGGGGAGACTACTTGCTCTCACCATACGTGCAACGGCGCAAGAAGCCATAGCAGTCAGTATTGCTAGCTCTGATCTCGCTCTGTTGCCTAGAGCTATTATAGTTGGTGATTGGCTATCGTTTGTGACGTCATTGTGATGTTACCACCGAGGGCGCTAAGCGATATTTTCTCTTATTTCGTTTGAATATGATATTTTTATGATAAAATAATGTTTTATGTATACTTACCTGGTAGTTACATATAGCTGTAGTCTCTGATGTCACGGCAGAATTTCGAATTTCGCGGCAGCGCTAATTGACTAGTCAGGTGATTCCCGTACCCCCTCCCTCTACCACGGAATGTAGAACTACCACAACTAAACCTCAGAATTTTTATGCCTACCTGTCCATGTGAGGGGAGGTGGGTGGGCTATAATGATGTAACTACCAGATAAGTATACGTAAAACATTATTTTATCATAAAAATATCATTTTTACGTATGCAACTTACCTGGTAGTTACATACTATAGCTGATTGGCACATTTTGGAGGTGGGGCCATGGCAGCTAACCATATTTAATGAGGAATTTCTATTGGAATTTAGTATAGTTCTCTTTTAGTCCTTACCTTTTAAGATAGCTGACTTGAAGGTTACTGCCTCTTAAGTCTGCTGATCTTGAAATGTTGACGAAGTACATGGAGCCTTGCGTCAAGCTATAGACACGTACCCAGCATTGGCGAGGTATATGGAACCATGCGCCAAGCTATATATACGTACCAGCATTGGCGGGGTATATGGAGCCGCGCACCAAGCTATAGAAGTGTACCAGCATTGGCGTGATATATGGATCCGAGCGCCAAGATATAGACATTTACACGTAGTCTAGGGCTAACCGTGGACTGACATGCAATAATTATACGTCTGCTCATGGAGCCGCACACAATAAACAATAAGGACAACAACAACATGGGAATCACCTTCACCTAAATATTTTTACCCTTTACCTAAATGGACTGTAGGGTACCACTAGTACACTTCCGTACCCTCAGACACCCTTAAAAAACAACACCAAAGATCAAGTTAAAAATTATTAGGAAGGATTGACTTCCTTTCTTCCCTTACCCAACACCGTGCCAGTTACTACAAAAGGTCCCAATGTGGAACAGTTTTCATACGCTGCTTGAATCTCCCGTTAAATAATGTGTTGCAAACACTGACTTACATTTCCAATACGTCGCATTGATAATGGCGTCTAAAGATAAATTGTGTTTATACGCCATAGAAGTTGCAACAGCTCTGACTTCATGGGCCTTCACTCTAACCAGATCAACCTCTGGTTCTCCCAACTGAGAGTAAGCTTCAACTATTAAATCCCTCAAAAAAAAGGACATTGCATTCTTAGATAATATCCTAGAAGGATTTCTTACTGAACACCAAAGATTGTCTAACCCTCCTCTTATTTGTTGAGTCCTGTGTATATAATACTTCAGGGCTCTTACTGGACATAATGATCTCTCTGGTTCTCCCTCTCCAACTAACTCTGAGAGGTCCTTTATTTCAAACGAACGAGGCCATGGTTGTGAGGGTGACTCGTTCTTCGCTAAAAAGCCAATCATTGATGTGCATATTGCCTTGTCTTGTGCAAATGCCACTCTTTTATCGATGGCGTGAATTTCACTTATCCTTTTGGCCAACGCTAGAGCCACTAAGAATAATGTTTTCCTAGTGAGATCTCTGAAAGCTATCTCACTTAACGGTTCAAATCTCGTAGATAGAAGCCATTTGAGCACTATATCTAGATTCTAAGAGATTATCTTATTTCTTTCCTGTTTCTTTGTATCAAAGGATTTTAATAAATCTGACAGTTCCTGATTGTTCGAGACATCCATTCCCCTATGCTTGAATACTGAGGATAGCATGGCCCTGTATCCTTTGATAGTAGGAGTCGAGAGTTTCCTTTCTGTTTTAAGGAAAATAAGGAAGTCTGCCATTTGAATCATAGAGGTTTTAATAGACGAGACTCCATGCTGTCTACACCAGGCCCTACAAATTGACCATTTTGCCTGGTAGACCACTGCTGAAGATTCTCTCCTTGGTCTGGCAATAGCTTGTGAAGCTCGTCTCGAAAACCCCTTCTGTCTGAGGGTACGCTCGACAGTCTGAATGCGGTCAGACGTAGAGCATGGAATCTCCTGAAATGTGGTTGTCTGAGTAAATCTACTCACTCTGGAAGTTTCCTCGAGTAGTCTATTAGAATGTCCAGGATCTCCGGGAACCATTCTCTTGCTGGCCAGAATGGAGCTATTAACGTCATTCTGACATTTGCGTGTTGCCTGAACTTTGTCAATACTGCCCTGATCATTTTCATTGGAGGAAAGGCATAGAGGTCCAAGTCCGACCAATCTAGCAGCATTGCGTCTAAAGCGAACGCTTTCTTGTCGGGTACGGGGGAGCAATAAATGGCAATCTTGTTGTATTTTCCGTGGCAAACAAGTCCACTAGAGGTCTACCCCACAGATTCCACAACTGCTGGCATACCTGTAAGTGCAGAGTCCACTCTGTAGGTAGTACCTGATTTCTCCTGCTCAACTCATTCGCTCTTACATTGTATCTCCCCTGTACAAACCTTGTGAGCATTCTTGTCCGATTTTCTTTCGCCCAGATGAGTAACTCCCTCGTCGCTTCACACAGAGAGAAGGAGTGAGTCCCCCCTTGTTTCTTGAGGTACGAGAGAGCTGTGGTGTTGTCGCAATTGATGACGACCACTTTTCCCTGTACTTCCTTGGCAAAGGCCTTCAATCCCAAATGTATTGCCTTTAGTTCTTTTAGATTTATATGCCACTGTCTTTGACTGATTGTCCACAAGCCTGACACTTCCTTCTTTCCCAGCACCGCTCCCCATCCTTGATCCGAAGCGTCTGAGAAGAATGCAAGGCTGGGGTTCAGTGGCCAAAGAGACAGACCCTCCTTGAGTCTTTTTTCTAACCTCCACCAAAGGAGATCTTGCTTTATTTCCTCCATTATTGGAAAAACAAAAGTGTCTGGGACTCTCTTTCTTTCCCCACTTGCTCTGAGGAAGAATTGAAGCGGTCTCATAAAGTCTTTTCCCAGAGTTACAAACTGTTCTATTAATGCTAAGGTCCCCAAAAGACTCATCCACTTGTTGGCTGAGCATGTCTTTTTTGCTAAAAATTGATTGACTTTTCTCAGGCATGAACTCACTCTCTGTTCTGACGGAAAAGCCTGAAAAGCTACTGAGTTCATCGTCACTCCAAGGTAAGTTAAAATTTGGTTCGGAATCAGTTGAGATTTTTTAAAATTCACTAGAAGACCCAGCTCTTCTGTCAGTTGAATTGTCTTCTGCAAATCCTTCACACACCCTTCTTTCGACTGTGAACGGACCAGCCAGTCGTCTAAATAGAGCGCTACTCTTATTTCTTCTAGGTGTAACCACCTTGCTACTAATGAGAGGACTCTGGTGAATACTTGTGGCACTGTGGATAGTCCAAAGCATAGGGCCCTGAACTGGTATGTCCTTCCCTGAACCACGAATCTTAGGTACTTCCTTGAGTCTATGTGAATTGGAATGTGGAAGTACGCGTCCTGTAGGTCTATGGAAGCCATCCAATCTCCTAGACGAAGTGCTGACAAAACCGACTGGGTGGTCTCCATTGAAAATTTTGTCTTGCTCACAAAATTTGTTCAGGGCACTGACATCCAATACTGGTCTCCACCCTCCCAAAGCTTTTGGGACAATGAATAGGCGATTGTAAAAGCCTGGGGTATTCTGATCTTTTACCAGCTCTATCGCTCTCTTTTCTAATAGAGCCGACAGTTCCTTTCTCAACACGCAACATTTCTCTAAGTTTGACGAGTAAGCTGTCAAAACTATCGGTACCTTTGACAGAGGAGGATGTTTTACAAACGGAATCAAATATCCTTCATTCAGTACCGATACTGTCCATGGATCTGCTCCTCTTCGTTCCCAAACTTGCCAGAACTCCTGGAGTCTGGCTCCGACTGGTGTGTGAAGGATTCCCTGCTCATTTCTTAGAAGTCTTTCTGGACCAGAGAGGCAGAAATTTCAGACACTAAATCCTTAGGAAAAAGGTTACACTTATCAAGTGGAGCGAACATAAGCGCTGACTTCTGGGTTCTTGTTACTCCCTTAGATGTAAAGGCACACCAAAGCTGACGTTTCTTGAGGATCCCCACAGTTAATAAGGAAGCGATTTCAGTCGCTCCATCCCTTATTCCTTTATCAATACAGGACATCACATTGTAGAAGTCACTAAAATGTTCTCCTGACTGGTTAAAACACTTTGCCTTCCTTCCCAAGGTGTCAATCAACCAATCCAAGAAGCTTATTACTTTCAATGATCTAATTCGCAACTCTTAAAGAAAATCTTCGCTGAATTCAAAGCAGAACGTCTGGACGAGTCCACTAGGCTGAAGAAGTCTCCATGAGAGGAGGCAGCGCCTCCCAGGGAGAAGGCTTCCCCAGTTTTGTACCAAATTCTGTTCTTAGTTAAAAGTCTCGAAGGAGGTCAAACACCGGTCCTACCTTGCTCCCTCTTTTCTCCCAACCCACTCATCCATCTTTTTCAACGCCTTTTTAGCTGAAATCGACAAAACCAGCTTAATGAAGGTCGAAGAATCTGGTTTAGTATCCCTAGCATACTGGGATTCAGGTGAGGCGGGAGTGGCTGGCAAAAAAGATTCTGGAAGGTTATCTAGGAAATAGTTGAGTAATTGTTTGTATGCCGACGACCGAGTCTCCTCACCTTCTACTGCTTCTCCTTCTGACGCTCCTACTAATAAATTGTCCTACGCTTGTTCTTGATCCACTGGACAGTCTAACTCCTGCTCCACCAACTGCAGTGGCTCTTGAGACTCCTCCGATAAAGTTCTAATTAACCCTCTTACGCCAAAGCGGTAAAAAAAAAATTGTCTCCCGTGTGCCGGAGGTGTTTCAGAGTGAGCGCGGAAGCGGAAAAAATATTTTTTTTTTTAAATCACAGCGCGCTTAGTTTTCAAGATTAAGAGTTCATTTTTGGCTCCTTTTTTTGTCATTGCCTGAAGTTTAGTATGCAATCATCAGAAATGAACAAAATTATCATTATCATATATAAATAATGCAATATATGATAGCGCAAAAACGAAATTTCATATATAATTGTATTCAAATCGCGCTGTGCGCAAAACAGGTAAAGGTAACGAAGCTTACACTTTTTTTCATTGTAATTTGTTCACTAAATTGCTATCATTTTGGTATATAACACATTGCAAATGATAAAAGCAACACAGATAAAATATTATCACAAAATAATGCATGAATTCGTAACGTGCGGACGTAAACAAATATTTTTTTTCAAAAATTCACCATAAATCTAAATATTGTCCTAGAGACTTCCAATTTCTTTCAAAATGAAGAAAAATTATTGAATATTACTATACTGTAAGAGTATTAGCTTACAATTGCAGTTTTCGACCATATCTAATGAATTAAAGTTGACCGAATGTCGAATTTTTTTATATATATTTTTTATATGCAATTATTTTGGAAATAAGAAAAGCTACAACCTTCAAATATTTTTCGTTTTATTCTACATGAAATTGCGCACATTTTCATATATAAAACTCTATGAAATGCCTAATATTCCGAGAATGGTACGTACGCATTTCGGAGATTTGTGGCGGAGAATCCGCGAGCGGAGGGAAGGAAAGATTTTTTTTAAAATTCACCATAAATCTAAATATTTTGCTAGAGACTTCGAATTTGTTTCAAGATGAAGATAAATGACTGAATATTACTAGACTGTAAGAGTTTTAGCTTACAATTGCGTTTTTCGACCATTTCGGTGGAGTCAAATTTGACCGAACGTGGTTTTTTTTCTATTTATCGTGATTTATATGCAAATATTTCAAAAATGAGAAAAGCTACAACCTTCAATTATTTTTTGTTGTATTCTTCATGAAATTGCGCACATTTTCATATATAAAACTTTATGTAACGGCTAATTTAAAATGGCACAAACATTACCACAATCGCACGTATGACTTTTTCGCAAGAGTTACCGCCGCGGAGTAAAGAAAATTTTATTTTTTTCATAAATTCACCATAAATCTAAATATTGTGCTAGAGACTTCCAATTTGTTTTTCAAAATGAAGGTAAATGCTTTGAATATTACTAGAATATAAAGCGTTTTAGCTTACAATTGCGTTTTTCGACCATTTCGGTAGAGTCAAAGTTGACCGAAGGTTGAAATTTTGGCAATTATCGTTATTTATATGAAAATATCTCAAAACTGATAAAAGCTACAACCATGGGATGTGTTTAGTTGTATTGTGCATGAAGTTGCGCACATTCCCATATATAAAACTTAATATAACGGCTAATTTTAAAATGGTGCAAACATTACCACAATCGCATGTATAATTTTTTTCGGAAGTTACCGCGCGGACGTAAGGAAAAATTTTTTTCATAAATTCACCATAAATCAAAATATTGTGCTAGAGACTTCCAATTACAGTGGTACCTCGAGATACGAAATTAATCTGTTCCGAGACGGCCTTCGTATTATGAGTTTTTCGTATCTTGGAACACATTTTACATGTAAAATGGCTAATCCGTTCCAAGCCCTCCAAAAACACCCAGTAATTATATTTCCAGGCCTAAAAACACATGTTCTAGGGTTACGACGGAAGACATATGTCTCAAAATAGGCAAAATAAGTACATACTTGAGTAATATTCAACTGCATGCAATGTTCAACCCCATTTTTTACTGCATAGTATATTAGGACTTTAGCATATGTCCCTTAGCAATAAGCCTAGCCTATGTTAGCGGTTGCTACTTTAGCCTAGTCTATGATTCTGACATCTAAACCTAAGAGCTAAAAGCTTAGAATATGCCAATAAAATGTATAAATAATCAGTATGTAGTACTCATTTCAAATAATTATTAATTAATCATTAACTATAATACACAAACAAAGAAAAACAAACTGCCAGTCGATTGTTTACATTCTTAAGAGTATCGAACGAGCGCCAAGCAATCATTTTTCCTAGCACACAGTAAGCCATAAATTGTCATTAATATCTCTCTTCAACTAATGAAACCACCAAACAGTATAATAACCATTCATTTCTATTCTTATTCTATCTTTACCTAATGGAGATACCGAGTTACTGACAGCTGTAATGAAACATACGTAATACGTAACGTAATAATAAAACAGAAGAAGAATTCTAAAAAATGTTATTGTTATAATACAATTAAGTTTGTTCATACTTACCTGGCAGATATATATATAGCTGTATTCTCTGAAGTCCGACAGAATTTCAAAATTCGCGGCACACGCAGTGGGCGGCCAGGTGGTAGTACCCATTCCCGCCGCTGGGAGGCGGATATCAGGAAACTATTCCCATTTTCTATTAATATTTTATCAGTGCCACTGTCTCCTGAGGGGAGGTGGGTGGGCACTTTCTTTAATTATATATATCTGCCCAGGTAAGTATGAACAAACTTAATTGTATTATAACAATAACATTTTGTTCATGAAACTTACCTGACAGATATATATATAGCTGAATCCCACCATTCGGATGGTGGGAAGAGACAGAATAGGATTTTTGGGAAACTAAATTTAAGTAGATGATATACATCTTGGTTCCTGACCTGTTAGCATAGCCGACTTCGTGATTACTGTCACCAAAATGTTCTGCTTCTGCGTTACTAGAGTTGCCAGCGAGGTAGAGACCTGTAATGCTGGTGCGCTCTAGATGATCTGTCAACGGGGGCGTGACCACAATGTGACTAGACCATATGACCATACTTCTGAGGGCACGAAGCTAAAACCACCACCTGACCTAACCTATCAAAGTTAGTTCCCTAACTTCTAGGCTAAAGAAAAGGAACGCGCCTCAAGCGACCAACCCTTCAAAGTTAAAAGCACACCTATCCCTTTTCTATCGGATAGGATTCGTGTTGCTTCCTGCCCCCAATAATATATCTACGGATATGTATGGTCCTAGCGACTTACGGATCTGAAATGTCGTCTTCACATCCCGTCGGGAGTGTGAAGCGAACACAGAGTTGCTTCGCTAAAGCATGGCACTCAGGAGTGTTACTGAGTGTCATGCTCTGTTGAAATGCTTCCGAGGCCGCGCCCTCACCTCTTGAGCATTCATATTAAGAAAAAATCTCAAATCTTTATGCAAACATAATGAATGAGACCTCTTAAAGAACTCCTTGGCTATAATGCCAGGGTGTTCTTGGACATGAACCAGTCTGTCTTTTTTACGGAACACCGCAGATTGTCGGGAGTGTGATGCGAACCCAAGAGGTTTGCTTCGCTAAAGCGTGGCACTCAGGATGTTACTGAGTGTCATGCTCTGTTGAAATGCTTCCGAGGCCGCGCCCTCACCTCTTGAGCATTGATATTAAGAAAAAATCTCAAATCTTTATGCAAACATAATGAATGAGACCTCTTAAAAGAACTCCTGGCTATAATGCCAGGGTGTTCTTGGACATGAACCAGTCTGGTATTTTACGGAACACCGCAGATTGTCCGTTTGACTTTGACTTTCTATAGTTTTATCAAGATAAAACTTGAGAGACCCTACAGGGCACAGGACTCTCTAATGCCCTTGCCCAATAATTTGTGCCATACTTTGGTCTCCAAGCCTTCGGGTCAAGGGTTAGACAGGTTTTCGTTCTTATCAAGAAGGCATTATGTCCTTTAAAGCCAAAACCTCTGATGATGGCTAAAACCTCACTAACCCTCCTTGCCGTGGCTAGAGCGGTTAGAATATTAGCCTTTCTGTCACGTGTATTAAGTTCACAGAAAGGATAGGTTCGAAATGCTTTTGGTATCAGAAACTCAGACTACGTCTAAGTTCCATGCCAGAACCTGCGATCCAGAGAATTTCACGATCTCTCCAGACCTCAAGATCGTGAAGCTTTGTTGTTTGACAGAACCGAATCTCTGAGCCTAGAGGCCGTCAACAACCTATTTGCATATTCTCAATAGTTAGGACTTCTAGCTTATCTCATACTTCAGACGGAAAGATAGAACCATAACGAAATTCACAGAGGTCGAGGTGGAGGAACAGTCATTTCCCTTCACTATCTCCAGAAACGGCCCCCTCCGATTGAACACTGAAAATAGGCAGCACTGCTTGCCTTGGCCAAGAGATGCCATTAATCTTGAAGATCTTATCGCTTCTCGATAGTCTGAACGCCTTCAGAATCAGAGAGGAGAGATATTAGATACTTCACTAAGTGACGATGTTAGATTACACCGATTCTCTCGGGAAGGGTCTTTGGACAATTCTCTGAATTACCTGACCTCTGTGAATCCAAACCTCTTAGAGGCCATGTGGCGACTAAAGCTAATCCTCTAGGATCATGAATAAGGGAACAACTTAAGAGGAAGCTCCTTCGTCTTCAATATTCGAAAAACTTAACGAAAGGACGCCCTCAGTCTCTCCTCACTTTCGACATACTTCTAAGGTGAGGATTACTCAGAACGTCAGTAGTTGTTGCCTTCGATCGAGAAGACCCGCACGGACGTGACTAGTTTCTAGTTTAACGAACCTCTTGAGGATCGTTACGTTCCGTGCCCAAGCCCATAACGAATTCTCTCTTCTTGAGCTATGAGAGAGCTGAGAAATTATCTGAGATGATTTGGGCCACTCGATCCAAACTCACCCTTCGAGGAACTGGAGAGCCGACTAATTTAGCTTCCAATTCTTTCAGACAATGTGCCAGAACATCTGTTCTCTGTTCGGATGTCTGGCACCCCTCTCGCTATCACCCGAGTGATCCTCAAGCCGTTGAGAGAAAATTAGAATTACAAGATCTTTGATGTTATTCCAATTTCTTTGTGAGGAAAATTTGTAGAGGTCTGAATTGCTGTTTATTCAGGGGAAAACAAGCTTCTCCAGTGAGGAAATTGGTCCCCAGCAAACTCATCCATTCCCTCACTCAGCCTGCTTCCTTCCCTAAATAAGGCTGCGCTTTGCATAAGCAGGAGAGCATTATTATAGTGCTATGCCGCGGTAGATTCGTACAGAATTCTGTTACCATGCGGTAAACCCGCACCGAACAACTATAAGAGATATCTTGTTGAAATTTTCTAAGTAAACGGAAGGCATGATCATTCAAGATTACTAGAAAATTTCCTCAACCCGAGGCTAAAATCCATGATTGTAGGGCAGAGAGACGGTTTGTTTATTCAGCCATTCCCGCAAGGGAGAGAGACGTAAACAACCGCGCATGACACCGAGCTAGCCGGTACTGCGTAGATCACAGTAAC
>NC_087200.1:151914553-151964553 GCF_015104395.2 Macrobrachium nipponense
TTCACTAGGGGCACTATCACTACACTTAGCACTTTCCCTGTTTTTCAAGGGCTAGAAACCTTGAGATTCCAGAGTTTTCAAAGAATCTAAAATAAGTGAAAGGGCATTACCCCTCCGCAGACACCACTTGAGGGCCCGAAGGCAACACTACGGGGTTAGGAGTCACAAAATCTAAAGAAGGGTTAGAAGGGGTTACATTATTACCCTGTCTACTACCCGATTTACTCCTGGAGGAAGACCTCCTGATCCTATCACGCTCTAATTTATTTACATAGGATTCATATGTCTTCCATTGAGCATCATTCAAACTTTCACACTCCGTGCAGCGAAAATCATACCTACACACTTGCCCCCTACAACCTTTACACACTGTGTGAGGATCAACCAAAGCTTTTGGTAACCTCACCTTGCATTCGTCTTTCATACACACACTGGCACTAGCCGAACTAGAACCTGACATATTTAAGGAAAAAACCAAGCCAAATTCAAAAAACAATCCAAAGTCACGTATGCCAAGCTATCGATCCAATAACAAATAACCAAAAAGTCAAGAGGATACTCAAGCAAAAGAAAGTTTTCCAAATCCTGAGGCGGAGGTTGCTGAAACAGATGTTTACAACACCGGCGACAGAAGAAATCTGATGGAAAATGGGAATGGTTCCTGATACCCGCCTCCCAGCGGCGGGAATGGGCTACTAACCACCCTACTACCACTACGTGTGTCGTAAGTTTTTAGAAATTCTGTCGGACTTCAGAGAATACAGCTATATATATATATCTGACAGGTAAGTTTCATGAACAAAATATTTTTATATTTATTGCGGTGTATCCTGTTTTACCTTTATGGGTAACTTAGTTAACCTTGTTGTTAGGACATTCCCCTCCGTTCTACAGTGTGTTTCATATATGTAGGTATATATCCTTCTGGTTGGTTTATTTTTGTTCTCTCCGGTGTACTACGGAGATCCCAACCAGAGGAAAGCATGTCTTTCCCTCACACGTAGCTCGGAAGGAAGGTACCTAATGATTATATTATTTTTACTCCGGCATACAACAGAGTATAGTAGTACTGTAAGTATCTTGTTGATGCTCATGTATCTTTCCACTTACAGGCTACTAACTGCCAGGAGGCTGGCTGCAACGCCATCCTCCAGGACCCGTGTGGTCACGAGGTGTGTCGTACCCACGCTCCGTGTGCTACGCCTCATGGAGATCTAGTCGTTGTGGCACCATGAAGCATGCTCGATATGTTACGAGCTTGTTACTCAATTCTTAGACAGAGGTAAGTATATTTCAATTGGGGTTACTCTTGTCCGTTTGACTTACTTGTGATAATAGTTTTAGATTTAGGTTTGCTAGTCTTATTTTGCTAGGTTAACACACGTTTCGAGAACCTGGGTGTAAGGCTTACTTTGACCCTTTCTTCCAGGCTGCCACGGTGAAGGAAGTCGCCCTGGCCACCCTGAAGGCATGGGTGGGCGGCTTCGGCAAGAACGCCCCCAAGGGACTGCCCTACATGCTGGACAAAAAGTTGGCTGTCCAGATTTTCCCCGGGGGCAAGTCGACCAGCTACGTGGATCCCACCGCGGCAGCTCCGGCGATCGCCTCCATCCAACAGCAGGTGGAGCAAGCCTGGGGTGGAGGTAGCAACCAAGACATCGTAGCGGACGTGTCCACACTGAATCTAGATCTTGAGCCAATGACGGTAGGTGCCGACGATTTGTTGGTTGAGGTAAGTTTGTTGGGCGCTCAAGGGCCTCCCTTGGGCGCACCTGGATCTTCTTCCCCTGCTCCTCCTTCTTCGTCTTTCCAAGGCTTTACAGGGTCTGAGATCCCTGCTAGTGCACTTACTGCATCTGTGCCCCCTAAGGTGAAGGGACACAGAGAGCAGAAGACCCTTCAGAAGATGACAACTAAGAAAACGTCGTCTTCTTCCTCTCGTAAGTCTTCGGCGCCCCACACCAGAGCAGGGAAGGTGAAGGCTGAACCTTCACATGCTAAAGGGTCTAAAGGTAAATCCTCTAGGGAGAAGGTCCGTGCTCCGGCAGAGCCTGTACCTTCCCCTGTCTCCGCCGGAACTTCTTCGGTGACTCCTGCCAGGGCCGCAGCACTCGGTGACTTCGACCCCGCTGCTTTTTCGTCAGGAGTACTCCAACAAATGGGGGAAATGGTCGGTTCACTCGGTTCGAAGTTTGAGCAAATGTTTGCTCAGATCTCCACCACTTTGAACCAGTCAGGCCAGTCCATTCAAAGTCTTTCCGACCGTGTATTGGACCATGATAACCGCCTGGCTGGTATGAACCAAGCTCCCCAAGCTGTAGCTTCAGTGGCAGGGGCCGGCCTCGCTCAGCTACCACCGTATGACTCTCTTCCCGCTTTCTCCATGAATAATCCATGGAGGGTGGCAGCATACGCACCCTACCAGGATGGCATGATTTCGACCCCGGAGTGTGGAACCAGAAGAATTGAGGATTTTGAGTTCCATCCTCCGCCGGATGACCCCGCCTTTCATGGGGTATGCAAGACTGACAGAGGCAGCTCTCAATAGGGAGATAAAATCCCTAAAGAGACTGTCCTCTACAGTCGGGAACGAGCCCAGAGGGAATGGGTACATTGCTGGAGGATTGGGACTGCTCAATACCAGACTCCAAGCCTTCAAGAGTCCTTTTACCATCTTTGCCACGGAGGAGGAGGCACCACTCCCCTTCACGACGAAGCTGGCTGAGACTGTTATGCAAGCAGTCTCAAAGGACGAGCCTCTTCCACAGCTTAAAGATGGCTGACCCCACATCTCCTCTCTACCCAGCGTTCGGAGAAAACCTGGGAGAACCTGCCAGCTACATTTACGGTAGGTAAGTTGAAGCCGGACTGTGCCATGGAACAGTTTTGGTGAGAAGCTGCCAAGGTTGCCTGATAAATCTTATTCAGGCAGAATTTGATGCCAGATCACCGCTTGGGAGGACTCTCAACTACCTGGTCATAACCGAGGTGGCTTCTTTGACTACGGTTCAGAACCCCTCTTTAAAATACTACTGGCCAAAGCCCAGATGCAGACGGTGTGTATAATGCCGGAGGAGGATATTGAAGAGGGACTGACTTGGACAGATTCTTTACCTTCGCCCATGGACGAAGTTGGTTGCGAAGTATTTGTGGGATCACTGACAACTTGTCTCGAGACTTGACATTTGCTCTGGAGCGCCAAACTCGATTTATATCTTTCAACCTTGCTTTCAGAAGAACATCCGTTACTGAAGCAAATTGAAGAGAACCCAGGATCCTTTCATGGTTTCTCCTTGACGTTCTTTTGCATTTGAGGAATTGCTTCACTGCTTTGGCTATTTCTTTCCTTTTGGTTGCCGGAATTGACAGATTGTGGGAGGATAAGTCCCATTGGATGCCTAACCACTGAAAATGAGTCTCTGGGGTGAGTCTGGACTTCGTTTTGTTTATTTGGAACCCCAGATGTTCCAGGAATTTGATTACTTTGCTTGTAGCTTTCAGGCATTCCTCGACGGTTGATGCCCAAATCAGCCAATCGTCGAGGTACGCTACTACCATTATCCCTTGAGACCTCAGTTGTTGAACTAACCACTTCTGCATTTTTTGTGAATACCCTGGGGGCCACATTTAACCCGAAGGGCATCACTTTGAATGAGAAAGCCTGGGTTCCTAGCTTGAAGCCTAGATATGGGGAAAAGTGTCTCGCGATTGGGATATGATAGTATGCGTCTGTAAGATCGATAGAGGTGGTGACGGCCCCACGGGGAAGTAAGGTCCGTACCTGTGAGATAGTCAGCATTTTGAACTTGTCGCAACGAATGAATAAGTTTAGTTGGGACAAGTCTAAGATTATTCTTCTTTTTAGTGAGCCTTTCTTTGGCACGCTGAACAAGCGCCCTTGAAATTTTAGATGCTTGACTTTCGACACAACTCCTTTCTGAAGGAGCTCCTCTGCGTAATCTGTCAATTCCTCTGATGGTAATTGAAGGAATGATTTGATTGGAGGGGGACCTTTGATCCAACTCCAACCTAGCCCTTTGGACACGATGCTCTGTGCCTACTTGCTGAACCCCCACCTGTAACGGAAGAGGAACAGCCTCTCTCCTACCTGGAGATCCTCACTGTTGTTGTGTTGGATGGCTTCCACGGCCTCCTCGGAAGTGCCTACCTCTGTTGGTAGCTCTTCCTGCACCTCGTTGGCGAAAGTTGCCTCTGGCTCTGCTTCCCCTGGCAAACCTGTTAAAGGCTTGGAATGCTTGGTTTTCAAACGCCGGGTTGAAAGCGGGGAAACAGTGATCGAAGTGGAAGGTTGCCCTTGAGGAGACAGCAGGAGGATGGGCTGATTCTGTGCCTTGGAAGTTGAAGACTGACCAGGTTGAGAGACTGGGACCGCCTGGACGAATTGCTGTTGCTGTTTTTTCTGGTAAGGATGATATCTCTTCTTCTTTTTCAACTTCTTGGCAGCCGAGGAAGTGTTTTCTGGCTTCCTCTTGGTTGAGATACCCCATCTATCTCTGAGGCTTTGGTTAAGCCTCGAAGCTTCATTGTGTACGTCATTTACTGCGGACTCCGGGAATAGGTCTGCTCCCCAGATGTTAGAAGCGAGCAGCCTGTTTGGCTCATGACGAATGGTAGCTTCCTGGAGAACGTCTTTGCGACAGTTCTTCCTTGCTACCATAAAGTCATACATGTTGGACAACACCGTCTGCATCTGGGCTTTGGCCAGTAGTATTTTAAAGAGGGGTTCTGAACCGTAGGTCAAAGAAGCCACCTCGGTTATGACCAGGTAGTTGAGAGTCCTCCCAAGCCTGGATCTGGCATCAAATTCTGCCTGAATAAGATTTATCAGGCAACCTTGGCAGCTTCTCACCAAACTGTTCCATGGCACAGTCCGGCTTCAACTTACCTACCGTAAATGTAGCTGGCAGGTTCTCCCAGGTTTCTCCGAACGCTGGGTAGAGAGGAGATGTGGGGTCAGCCTTTTTAAGCTGTGGAAGAGGCTCGTCCTTTGAGACTGCTTGCATAACAGTCTCAGCCAGCTTCGTCGTGAAGGGGAGTGGTGCCTCCTCCTCCTCCGTGGCAAAGATGGTAAAAGGACTCTTGAAGGCTTGGAGTCTGGTATTTGAGCAGTCCCAATCCTCCAAGCAATGTACCCATTCCCTCTGGGCTCGTTCCCGACTGTAGAGGACAGTCTCTTTAGGGATTTTATCCTCCCTATTGAGAGCTGCCTCTGTCAGTCTTGCATACCCCATGAAAGGCGGGGTCAATCCGGCAGGATGGAACTCAAAATCCTCAATTCTTCTGGTTCCACACTCCGGGGTCGAAATCATGCCATCCTGGTAGGGTGCGTATGCTGCCACCCTCCATGGATTATTCATGAGAGCGGGAAGAGAGTCATACGGTGGTAGCTGAGCTAGACCGGCACCTGCCACTGAAGCTACAGCTTGGGGAGCTTGGTTCATACCAGCCAGGCGGTTATCATGGTCCAATACACGGTCGGAAAGACTTTGAATGGACTGGCCTGACTGGTTCAAAGTGGTGGAGATCGAGCAAACATTTGCTCAAACTTCGACCGAGTGAACCGACCATTTCCCCCATGTTTGTTGGAGTACTCCTGACGAAAAAGCAGCGGGGTCGAAGTCACCGAGTGCTGCGGCCCTGGCAGGAGTCACCGAAGAAGTTCCGGCGGAGACAGGGGAAGGTACAGGCTCTGCCGGAGCACGGACCTTCTCCCTAGAGGATTTACCTCTAGACCCTTTAGCATGTGAAGGTTCAGCCTTCACCTTCCCTGCTCTGGTGTGGGGCGCCGAAGACTTACGAGAGGAAGAAGACGACGTTTTCTTAGTTGTCGTCTTCTGAAGGGTCTTCTGCTCTCTGTGTCCCTTCACCTTAGGGGGCACAGATGCAGTAAGTGCACTAGCAGGGATCTCAAACCCTGTAAAGCCTTGGAAAGACGAAGAAGGAGGAGCAGGGGAAGAAGATCCAGGTGCGCCCAAGGGAGGCCCTTGAGCGCCAACAAACTTACCTCAACCAACAAATCGTCGGCACCTACCGTCATTGGCTCAAGATCTAGATTCAGTGTGGACACGTCCGCTACGATGTCTGGTGCTACCTCCACCCCAGGCTTGCTCCACCTGCTGTTGGATGGAGGCGATCGCCGGAGCTGCCGCGGTGGGATCCACGTAGCTGGTCGACTTGCCCCCGGGGAAAATCTGGACAGCCAACTTTTTGTCCAGCATGTAGGGCAGTCCCTTGGGGGCGTTCTTGCCGAAGCCGCCCACCCATGCCTTCAGGGTGGCCAGGGCGACTTCCTTCACCGTGGCAGCCTGGAAGAAAGGGTCAAAGTAAGCCTTACACCCAGGTTCTCGAAACGTGTGTTAACCTAGCAAAATAAGACTAGCAAACCTAAATCTAAAACTATTATCACACGTAAGTCAAAACGGACAAGAGTAACCCCAATTGAAATATACTTACTCTGTCTAAGAATTGAGTAACAAGCTCGTAACAGATCGAGCATGCTTCATGGTGCCACACGACTAGATCTCCATGAGGCGTAGCACACGGAGCGTGGGTACGACACACCTCGTGACCACACGGGTCCTGGAGGATGGCGTTGCAGCCAGCCTCCTGGCAGTTAGTAGCCTGTAAGTGGAAAGATACATGAGCATCAACAAGATACTTACAGCTATACTATACTCTGTTGTATGCCGGAGTAAAAATAATATAATCATTAGGTACCTTCCTTCCGAGCTACGTGTGAGGGAAAGACATGCTTTCCTCTGGTTGGGATCTCCGTAGTACACCGGAGAGAACAAAAATAAACCAACCAGAAGGATATATACCTACATATATGAAACACACTGTAGAACGGAGGGGAATGTCCTAACAACAAGGTTAACTAAGTTACCCATAAAGGTAAAACAGGATACACCGCAATAAATATAAAAATATTTTGTTCATGAAACTTACCTGTCAGATATATATATATAGCTGTATTCTCTGAAGTCCGACAGAATTTCTAAAAACTTACGACACACGTAGTGGGAGTAGGGTGGTTAGTACCCATTCCCGCCGCTGGGAGGCGGGTATCAGGAACCATTCCCATTTTCTATCAGATTTCTTCTGTCGCCGGTGTTGTAAACATCTGTTTACAGCACCTCCCGCCTCAGGATTTTGGCAAAACTTTCTTTGCTTGAGTATCCTCTTGACTTTTTGGTTATTTGTTTATTGGATCGATAGCTTGGCATACGTGACTTTGGATTGTTTTTGAATTTGGCTTGGGTTTTTCTTAAATATGTCAGGTTCTAGTTCGGCTAGTGCCAGTGTGTGTATGAAAGACGAATGCAAGGTGAGGTTACCAAAAGCTTTGGTTGATCCACACAGTGTGTAAAGGTTGTAGGGGCAAGTGTGTAGGTATGATTTTCGCTGCACGGAGTGTGAAAGTTTGAATGATGCTCAATGGAAGACATATGAATCCTATGTAAATAAATTAGAGCGTGATAGGATCAGGAGGTCTTCACCTCCAGGAGTAAATCGGGTAGTAGACAGGGTAATAATGTAACCCCTTCTAACCCTTCTTTAGATTTTGTGACTCCTAACCCCGTAGTGTTGCCTTCGGGCCCTCAAGTGGTGTCTGCGGAGGGTAATGCCCTTTCACTTATTTTAGATTCTTTGAAAACTCTGGAATCTAAGGTTCTAGCCCTTGAAAACAGGGGAAAGTGCTAAGTGTAGTGATAGTGCCCTAGTGAAGTGGAGGGGGCGTCAGATCGGCCCTATAGCGCCTCTAGGCTGGGACCTCTGCCGGACTCCCCAGGACTCAGGGGGAGGAGGGCATGTCGAAGGCCGAAGGAGGGTTACGGGGATCCCCAACCGATCTGACGTCCCTTCAGCAGTACCTGTTGGCGCTTCCCAGGCTGCTAAGGAGCGTGCTCGAGCACGTGTCCTAAAGGATTGTTTCTCGTCATCCGACGCGTCCTCCCTGTGCAAGGGGTGGGAATCTCGTTCGGATTCGCGACCTTTGAAGAGGACGTTTCAAGATCAGGACGCTTCACGTCATGCTTTGTCTGATTGGCATTCTTCTCCGGAAAGCGTGTCCTTTCCGCCACAGAAGAAGGCTAGGTCGTCTTCCGATGATGACGTCTTTGAGCGCCCCAGTCGCTCTAGAGCAAACAAAGGCTGTTCCTGGGAGAAGGAAGAAGGCGTCCCCTCGCCCCTCACCTTCTCGCAGGCATGGCTCTTCTCCTCGTATAGATCCTTCGCAGACGGAGATAATCCTTGCTATGCAGCGACAGCTGGATGCTTTACTTAAGCAGAAGGAAACGGTTTCTGGCCGTAAGAAGGACGATAGACTTCCGATCAAGAGATCAAGACAGTCTTCTCCGCCTGCTCGTCTTTCGTCCCCGTTTCATGGTATTTCGTCTTCTAGACTTCGTTCTCCCCAGCGTTCGTCTAGAGGTGGAAGTAAACGTCAGGAGAGAGAGAGGTTTCTTCATTCTGCCCTCTCTTCTCGACGTGAGGACGCTCGGCGTTCCGACATCGACGTTTCTGATGAAGATGCTTTAGTTCTGACGGACGGAATTTGGTACGCACCGCTCCGCTTCGTCCATGCTTGTGTTGACGTTCATGGGATGCTCGTCAAGTGTCAATTCCTGTCTCTTCGCGGGACGATCGTAGAGACGCTTCGAGGGACGCTAGGAGGGACGCTCCGCTCAACGCTTCTTTGGACGCTTCGTTGGACGCTCAGTTGGACGCTGATTTGGACGCTTCGTTGGACGCTCGGAGGGACGCTAGGTCAGACGCTCCGATGGACGCTAATAGACATCGTACGTAAGAGCGTCTTGGAGCGAGTACGGAAGTTCGCTCTCGATCGGACGTTGTTCCCGAGTCTTTAGATGACGCTACACGTCTTCCTTCTACTTCGCGTTCTACTCAAGTTGTGATTGCTGATCCTCTGTCGGCTAACGATTCTGTTAAGGATACGTTACCCTCTTCTTCTCGTCATCGGTCTGATAGGAGACTTGGAGTGAAAGGTCTTCTGACCTCTTTCTTCGGAGTTTAACTCGGGTAAGGAAGAAGGGGAATTGAGCTGTTCTTCGGAGGAGGTTGATGAAGAACAACCCTCGACGTCGTCTTCTTCAGACTATCAAGTTTTGGCTCGGCTGCTCCGTGATTCTTTTGGAGATACCTTCCTTCCTTCTGCTCCTCCTTCTCCTCCATCGCAGTTTTCATCGTCGAAAGCAAACAAGAAGACACCAGGGTGGGTTTGTTAAGATGAAAACGTCTTTGTCTACCAAGAGGGCTTTCCGGAAAGTAACACTTGGATGGAGACTAGGAAAGCTAAAGGAAGCACCACTTTCGCCCTGCCTCCGTCTAGGCTTAGCGGTAAGGCAGGGATGTGGTATGAAACCGGTGAGGAGTTAGGTTTGAAGGTTCCGACGTCAGCACAGGGAGATTTCCGCCAGCGTTGTAGATGCCTCAAGAAGAGCTCTGTTAGCCTCAGCGAAGGTCGTGGACTACGTCAGAGATGGATCATCTGTTGAAGGGTCTGTTTAGATCCTTAGAAGTATTTAACTTCTTAGACTGGTGTCGGAGTGCTAGACAACCAGTCTTGTAAGCCAGATTCGATCAGCTTGGGGGAGCTGTCCAGTGTTTTGTCATGCATGGACAAGGCCGTCAGGGATGGCTCAGAGGAATTAGCATCTCATTTTTCAGCAGGCGTGTTGAAGAAGAGATCGCTGTATTGTAATTTTGCGGCTAAGTCTGTCTCTCCCGCACAGAAGACAGAACTTTTGTATGCGCCGTTCTCGAGTCATCTCTTCCCCCAGGCTTTGGTGAAGGATCTGGCAGTAAGTCTACAGGAGAAAGCCACTCAAGACCTTTTGACACAGTCGTCGAGACGTCCCCCTGGTGTCCCTTCCACGTCTTCAGGAGTTCAGTCTTTAAGAAGCAGAAGCCCTTTCGTGGAGGATCTTCAGCTAGATCTGTACCCCAAGGAAGAGGTCTTCCTAGAGGTAGAGCCACGGCTAAGTCCAGGGGCAAGAAGTGAGAATGCGTGCCTTCAGTCACCCGGTAGGAGCAGGCTTCAGTTGTTTGGAGGAGCCTGGAGAGAAAGAGAGGCAGACACCTGGTCTCTCAACATCATAGAGAAGGGGTACAGATTTCGTTCGTAAAGCCTCCACCCCCTATGACTTCCACTCCAGGGACTTGTCCCCGTCGATCCTCAAGAAAAGCAAAAGGAGTCTTTTTTCGATCTGCTCGAGCAGAGATGACGAGAAACGAGCAGTGGAACAGGTCTTAGACCTGGCTACGCCAGGATTTTACAACAGATTGTTTCTTGTCCGAAAACACTCGGAGGGTGGCGGCCAGTCTTGGACGTAAGTCGTCTGAACCTCTTTATAGAAAAGCAAAAGTTCAAGATGGAGACACCTCAGTCAGTTCTGGGGGCCTTAAGACCGGGGGATTGGATGGTATCACTCGATCTTCAGGACGCATACTTTCACGTCCCGATACACCCCCAGTCTATGAAGTACCTTCGGTTCGTCCTGAAAGGAAAGGTGTTTCAGTTCAGGGCTCTTTGTTTCGGTCTGAGTACGGCCCCATTTGTGTTCACCATCTTAATGAAGAATGTGGCGAGGTGGCTCCATCTTTCCAACATCAGGATCTCGCTCTACTTGGACGACTGGCTCATCCGAGCTTCTTCGCAGACCCGGTGCGGGATGGAGGGCCTGAAAACGACTCTGTCTTTAGCTGCGTCCCGGGGACTTCTAGTGAACTTTCGAAAAGTCACATCTGACCCCAACACAGTCCATCGTGTATCTGGGGATTCAGATGGATTCAGTGGCTTTTCGGGCTTTTTTTTCCGTCCCAGGAACGTCAGCAACAAGGCATAGAGAAAGTGCAGCCTTTCTAGGGAAGGATTCATGCTCGGTGAGGGAATGGATGAGTCTGCTGGGGACCATTTCCTCGCTGGAGAAGTTTGTTTCCCTGGGGAGGCTACATCTCCGACCTCTTCAGTTCTTCCGTCGGACAATTGGACAGAGAAGGACAACTTCGATATGATCTTAACCATCTCAGAAGAGGTGAAGAGCCATCTAAGATGGTGGCTCGATCCGTTAAAGCTCTCAGAGGGCATATCCCTCAAGCTTCGGAACCCCGACCTAGTGTTGTTCTCCGACGCGTCATCCACGGGGTGGGGAGCAACACTAGGGGGGAGGAAGTGTCAGGCACCTGGAGAGGGGAACAGGTAGCCTGGCATATCAACTTCAAGGAGCTGGCAGCGGTTCAATTAGCGCTCCAGTTCTTTCAGGACAAAGTCTCCCGTCGAGTAGTTCAAGTCAACTCGGACAATACCACAGCCCTGGCATACTTGAAGAAACAAGGAGGAAACTCACTCTCGCTCCCTGTTCGCTCTAGCGAAGGAAATTCTGATTTGGGCGAAGGCGAAAGAGATCACGATCTTGACAAGGTTCATTGCCGGAGTCGAGAACGTCCGGGCGGATCTCCTCAGTCGACAAGGTCAGTTGCTGCCGACAGAGTGGACCCTCAATCAGGACGTATGCCAGGAGCTGTGGAGTCTTTGGGGACGCCCCTTGGTGGACGTTTTTGCAACCGCAAGGACGGTGAGACTTCTTCTTTACTGCTCCCCGGTTCTCGATCCGGGGGCAGTAGCAGTGGACGCCCTGTTATGGGATTGGACGGGCCTAGACCTCTACGCATTTCCCCCCTTCAAGATTCTGGGGGAAGTGATGAGAAAGTTCACAGCTTCGGAGGGGACGAGGTTGACGTTAATCGCCCCCTTTTGGCCTGCAGCGATCTGGTTCACAGAGGTGATGTCCTACCTGGTGGATTTTCCGAGATCTCTTCGTTAAGGAGAGATCTACTCAAACAGCCCCACTTCGAGAGGGTACCACAAAAACCTCTCCGCTTTGAGTTCGACTGCGTTCAGACTATCCAGAAGTTGGCCAGAGCGAGAGGTTTTTCGAAACCTGTGGCTAAAGCTATCGCCACCGCGAGAAGACCTTCGTCAATCGCGGTTTACCAGTCGAAGTGGGCAGCTTTTAGGAGCTGGCGTAGGAAGAAAGGAGTTTCCTCTACCACGACCTCTGTGAGCCAGATCGCCGACTTACCTTCTTTATCTCAGACGAGATTTGAAGCTCGCAGTGTCAACCATTAAAGGCTACAGAAGTGTCTTATCTGTAGTTTTTCGACATAGAGGTCTTGACCTTGCTAATAATAAAGACTACATGATCTACTGAAATCTTTTGAGACCACCAAGGTACCGATGGCTAAGTTGCCTTTGTGGAATCTGGACGTGTTCTCAAAGTTTTAACGTCAAGCCGCTTCGAACCTATTTACTCTGCCTCTTGCGAGATTTGACGAAGAAGACTGTATTCCTAACTGCTCTGGCGACAGCGAAGAGGGTTAGCGAGATACAGGCGATTAGTAAACACGTCGGCTTCAAAGGGCATAATGCAATCTGCTCTTTTGAGTATGTCATTCCTGGCTAAGAATGAGAACCCTTCCAACCCTTGCCTAAGACGTTCGAAATCAAAGGTATGGCAGAAATCATTGGTCAAGAGCCAGAAAGAGTCTGTGTCCTGTTAGGGCTCTTAAAGAATATCTTCGTAGGACAAAGGAGTAGAGGTTCTGCGGAGAACTTATGGTGTTCGGTTAAGAGGCCTAATATGCCCATGTCTAAGAATGCACTGGGATTCTTTTTGAGGAAACACCATTAAGGAGGCGCCAAGCTTATTGTCAAGATAGTGACTTTAAGCTTTTAAAAGTTAACGCTCCATGAAGTAAGGGCTATTTCGACTTCTATAGCCTTTCAGAAAAATATGGCTCTCAAAGATATTTTAAGTGCCACTTTTGGAGAAGTAACTCGGTGTTCGCCTCGCACTATTTACGGGAGGTCAGAACGACATATGAGAACTGTTACTCTCTTGGACCATACGTCGCCGCAGACACTATTTGGGGGCAGGAGGTAGCACTCATCCTTTCCCATAGAAGGGTAGGTGAGTTTTTAATGTTCGTAATGTTTATGGTTGTAGGGTCGGCCGCCGAATGCGGTCTTCCCTTCTTTTAGCCTTTGGTATATGGGAGTATTTGGTTAGGCTAACTTAGGTGGTGGTTTTGCCTCGTTGTCCTCTTGAGTATGGGTCATGGTCTAGTCACCATTGTGGGTCTCGTCCCCGTTGGCAAGATCATCTAGAGCGCACCAACTACACAGGTCTCTACCTTGTTGGTAACTCTAGTGAAGCAGATGCAGGCTTGGGTGACAGTAATCACGAAGTCAGCTAGCTAACAGGTAAGGAACCAAGATGTCAATCATCTACATATATATGTTTCCTAAATCCTTTTCTGTCTCTCCCACCGCCAAAGGTGGGGGGGATTCAGCTATATATATATCTGACAGGTAAGTTTCATGAACAAAATGATATTGTTAAGATACAATAAAGTTTGTTCATACTTACCTGGCAGATACTATATATATTTTAAGTACCCACCCACCTCCCCTCAGGAGACAGTGGAGATTAGAAATCTTGATAGAAAATGGGAATGGTTCCTGATACCCGCCTCCCAGCGGCGGGAATGGGTACTAACCACCCTACTCCCACTACGTGTGTCGTAAGTTTTTAGAAATTCTGTCGGACTTCAGAGAATACAGCTATATATATACTGCAGGTAAGTATGAACAAACTTTATTGTATCTTAACAATATCATTTTTTATAAATAATCCTCCGAACCTGCTACTAACGGAGAGACTGGGTAAGTGGCAAGCGCTCCGTCGGTAGAGATACGAGGGAACTGGGAAAGCAAATGACCAGTTAAGTTTATTCCACTCCAATGGCTGGCGGAGCCAGCCATCCCCCGCTGCAACCATCAGGGCACTCGGATAAAAAGCAAGTGACCCAACCGTAAAAGTCAGGGGAGACCAAGAAGTGTGGGAGAAAATAAACTCTACGGAGTACGCCGGGGGAGATCGGAGCAGTCAACGGAAAGGTGGACCAACCTTACCCCCGCCACCCAGGATCTCCCACCCAGGGACCGAGAAACATAGTCAACCAGAATCCCAGCTGTCCCAAGCTCCCATGGCCTCCCTCCCGTACAGGGAGAAGAGGTGGGAGAAGCTTGAAAGGTTGCCATCGAAACCTAAGTGAGCCTGGACAGACCCTCCCCTTACCGCACTGGAGGGGAGGAAGGGAACTGGTCATAGGGCGACCGAGGGACCACGCGATCATAAGTGTACCAAGGTAATGCAACAAACTGTGTAGGCTAAGACCACGTGAATCCGTAGGGAACGGAAACGCAACCAACTGTATGAGAATAAAGCAACAAAACCGTCTAGGTCGCCCTATCTGCTAACCCAAAGATAAAAATAACACATTGTAATAAAAGGAAAACAGAAAACGAGAGAGAGAGAGAGGGAAACACGAGTGAATGAAAGAAGCCCAGGAGGGAAAGGCTAGTTCTAAGAACCAGGCTTCCACCCCCCCTCGAAGTAGCCGTAGCCGATGAAGAGCAAAGGCCAGGATACAGGACTAGAATCAAACACTTCATAGCCTAAATACCTAGACAGAGACATGCATGCATGAACTAAATCTAAGGCATGGGCTAAAATTCCCTACATAAAGCGATGTAACATAAAAATAAGCTAGAGTAACACGTAACCTAAGACCCATGGAAGGCTAAGAAAAGGAAAGATGAGCTAGTATGGAGAACTAGAACGCCTAACCGAGCATGAAACGAGCTAATGGCCGCCATGCGTCAGACCCGGTAACCGTATTTATACCTAAAAAACGGAAAATACGGGTTATCGGCTGACAAAAACTAAATCCAAACCTTTTCAGGGTACTTAACTTAGCAGCGGCGATAGCAGCACGTTCCATGGTATCCAAATTAGAGCAAAAAGGCGAACACAACACAGAGAAAAGAAAGGTACGTGTTACGCGAAGCAGCTAACAATAAAGGATGACCACTAGAGGCGCTGCGGTCCGCGTGGCGTGGGAGTAGTAGTAGTAGCGCCCGTCTCTACCTATGGATCAGCGCTTGCAGGCGGGGATTTTGGTGGGGGAAATGTCTAAATGGCTACAGGTTCGTGGTAGTGGTCTCACTCGCCCCTGTTTCCATACCGACACTCCTTTTATTAGAGTGTGCGAGTCAGTTATACTGACCTTACCTTTGATTTTATTTTCTCTGGTATGTGTTAGCTCATATTCCTTAGAAATAATGGTCTAAAGGATTCTTTCACAGGGCGACACGAACTGAGCCCAGAAAAGTCACTAGCGCCTCGGTGGCGTGGTTGGTATGGTGTTTGCGTCCCACCTTGGTGATCGTGGGTTCGATTCTCGGTCATTCCATTGAGGAGTGAGAGATATGTATTTCTGGTGATAGGAGTTCGCTCTCGACGTGGTTCAGAAGTCACGTAAAGCCGTTGGTCCCGTTGCTGAATAAACACTGGTTCCATGGCAATGTAAAAAACACCATACAAATAAACAAACAAAGGGCTTCACCGAAACACTTGCGTAAATCCTTAAGCCATTCAATAGTATGTGAAAATGATCAGTATAAAAGTGTTACACTGGAGGAGCTGGGAACAGTGGCGGGCTACGGACATAGACCAATTGCAGTAATACCAGATAAAGACAATATGAATAGCAAAATGATATAAATGCTACATAATATTCCTTATGCTCCAATAAACATGAATATGTATTTGCATTTATATATTCCTAATGCAACATGTATGCTAAATGTGTATTAGAAATATAGGTAGATAAAAATGATAATAATAATCATACGTATAAGTAAATAATTATAATGATAATCCGTCAGATGGGACACTATGGTGTTGATGAGCAACAATACCATGGTAGTGGCATACGTAAATGAGCAAGAGGATGGGTTATCCTTCAGTTCCACATGGTAATGCGGGTGCACTAGTGGACAGCAGCACACTCGGTAGAGTTGTCAGCAGGGTACATTCTGGGGAACTGGAACGTAGCAGCAGACGAGCTCAGTCATCAGCATCAGGTTATAGGGACATAGTGGTCCCTACACCCAGACATTGCAGAAAGATTGTTTGATTTTTGGGGCCTTCCAACAGTAGACCTCTTTGCAACCCTGCCCAACAGGAAGATGCTGGTGTTCTGCTCAATCATACCAGACCCATGGGTATCATTAGAAGATGCATTTCAGCACCCATGGGACAGTCTAGAAGTCTACACCTTTCCTCTGCTTTGTCTGATTTGTCGGGTAATCAACAAGGTCACGTTCACCTCAAATCTCAGGATGACCATTGTGGCTCCCAAGTGGCCACACACAAATGGTATCTGAACCTTCAGCTCTACTTTCCGAGGTACCAAGAGAGATTCGCCCCTTGGCACAACCTGCTATGCCAGCCACACGTGAAGAGGTATCACCAGGCTGTGAAAGGACTCACTTCACACCAGGAGACTCTCTAGCATCTCTTGCAAGCAAGATGTTTTTCACAATGCACATGACATAGGTGTTTGTATCTGGATACTTTAATAAATCCTCTGTGGTTGTGTACCAGGGCTGTCTTCTGTGGTTGGTGTTATCAACGGGGTATCCCTCCAGTTGGAGCTACTCTTCAGCAGGTAACTGACTTTTTCATCTTTATTCCCCAAGAGAAGCTTCTTTCTGCCTGAGGTATTAAGGGCTAAAGGGCTGGCCTAGGCCAATTCCTCGCTGAAAGGCATCAATCTCTTCTTCGTGGTAGATCTCTGTTGATGAGAAGCTTCAAACACTATTGCTCTCCCAGGATGCTCAGGCCCCCTGAGTGGGATGTGACTGGTTTACAGAGACTGACTTGCCTGCCCTACGATCCTTGAAGAGAGTCATTACACAGGGATCTAACCCTCAAGACTGTGTTCTTGCTTGTCCTGTCATTGCTTAAGAGAGTTTGTGAGCTATATGGACTTCCCTTTGATGTTAGGCACTCATGGGAATGGGGATCTGTCAAGCTCAAGTTTGTCCTGGAATTTGTAGCAAAGACTCAGAATCTGTCAGTTCCTGATGTTAGAATAAAGTTCTTTTCGATCCCCTATTTAGAGGACTTTGTTGGTGATAATCACGATGAGATGCTACCAAGTCCAGTTAGGGTGTTCCAGTACTACCTTAAGTGGATTTAATACTTAAGAGGACTTAATATCTCAGGCCTGAGTATTGATGACACTTTGTTAGTCCTAGCTCAACCAGGAAAGAGGTGTCCAAGAACACGATTTCTTTCTGGCTTCGTAAGACAGTCAAGTGAGTTTGAAGTAATGCTAAGAGATTGATCTGCAAGCAAACTGTACTATTCCATATATGAGTTCATATAGCATACTGCTTCAAAAGTTATTGGGAACTCAAAAAACTTTAAACTGAGTTTGAACATGATGTTACTTGGCAACACAAAAGCTGTACCAACATTAGTGAAATACTAAAGAAATTAGACTGTTCAATCACTTATGATAGTTCCTATACCTTGCATGGAACCAATCCTAGTTGTTATCAGTACTAGATTGTTTGTTTGTTCCGATACGTAATACAAACCATCGGTCCTTTAACAATAGGAAGTAGCTAGCGGCAGCTGGAACGGTCGTAAGCTTCGAACAAGGGGAGAACGGTAGTTAACTGCTTGTCCGACAGTCGCGCGGAGGTAAACAAATCACTTTTGCTTTCGGCCGCGGGGGTGAAGGACGTGTTCGTCATCGCTCTCTGCCCGCTTCATCGTCGTATGCTTTGTTTATATTGTGTTTTCTACTAATGGTTTGGTTTGTTGACTTGAAAAATGAAACTGTAAGTACACTGTTTTCATTTTCATTACTTAATTATGAACCAACATGGAGTTATCGCCGTAGATGCGGCGATTTCCTCTCTTTTCATGAATTGAACCCTTGAATTATGTCTCGGTGCCGAGGGCGGGCGCGCTCGCGCCGAGTCATGTATTTTGGGCGAAAGTGTGTAATTGAAAAATGTAAGTACTCTTTTCATTATACTTTTGCCCTGTGCGTTCGTTACCGAGTGTGATTGCGCTCGGCACGAGCCTTTTAATTTTGTATAATAGAATGCAATGAAAGTGGATTCGCAATTGCAATATTCTTTTCATTCATTTATTTATTTGCATGAAATTTAATTTTGGATCATTTTCGGTATTCTTACCACGGGAAATTGATCCTTACGTTTTTTTTATGTGAAATGAAATCGCAAGTGCAGTATTTCGTTTCATTTTCATATATATTATGATAGCATCATATTATTGGATCAAGTTTCCGTTCTTACCCGGGAATGATTTTTTTCCCCTTTAAGTTCTATGAAGTGAATCGCAAGGGCAGTATTCTGTTTCATTTTCATATTACTTTTCATGCTGTGCGGGGGTAGGGGAAGCGAAGGTCTGCCAGGAAGTCGTCGGAAAGCTCTCCCGCTACTCCCTTGGTATCCGATTCTTCGTCTTCCTTCCTGCCCCCCCACCCGCTCAGCTTCTTCGTTGTATTTTGTATTTGGGGTCTTCCTTGCGTTCGGGGTGGGGCATGTCTTCCCCCGTGCGTGAGGGAACCCCTCTTACTAATCTATCTATGTTACTGCAGGTGCTACATCCGTGGAGACGACCTTGGACAGGTATGGACCACCGCGGAGGCAGGGCGTGCCTAGCATCCACCCTGGGCTGCTGCAGCGTCTTAGCGAAGGTCTGGGGCGGTCCTCCACCCTACTACACCAACGGTCCGCTTATTGCTGCTTCCCCCCCCCTCCTGGTCTACACTCCCCCATGCTGTCGTCGATGACGCCGTCCTGCCGCTACTAGGGCCGCAGCCGTACCGAGGTGGGGTTGCCGCCGCCGCCTGTTTTCTTTCTTCGTGTTGCCTGCCCCAGACTTCCGCTGTTCCAGCAGCTCGCCCCTGGACGGCCGCCAGGACCCAGGTTCCGCTGGCTGCCGATGATTCTACGAGGCGATCGCTGGGCCTGCCGTACCTGCCGCTGATGGATTCCGATTCCCCTGTTGGCTTGGCTGTCCCCCTTCTGGGTCCTACCCGCTGCCGCTGTTCCTGCCGCTCCTGAGCTGGTTGCTGTTCCTGTCGCTCCTGGTTCCTGTGCCTGTCCATGCTGGTCCTGCCCACGGTGTGTCTTCCCCAGTCCCAGGTCCTTCCGGACAGGTGCAGTCGGGCCGTGTTGCTTCGGCAATAGCCCCGGCTCCGGCCTGGATGGAGGACCTGACGACTGTCCTGCGTGAGCTGACGAGGAAGAGGAGAAGAGGAAGCTGTCATCTTCGTCTTCATCGTCGCTGCTGCCTCTTCCCCTTTCGACTTCTAAGGCCCATAAGCCGAAGAAGAAGAAGGCTGCCTTCCCCCTAGAAGTCTCCTCGGGAACTTCTAAGGGCCCGTCCCACCCCGGTGGGACGGGGGGTCCTTCTGCTGGTCCTCCTGCTCTTCGGGAGCGGGGCCCGTCTCCCCTTCCGTAAGGAAGAGATAGACGGGGGACCAGAGGAGTATCGGTTAGCTCTGGTACTTCCTCGCCTGTGCTAGCGGCGATGCCGCTACGCCAGGTTCCGGCTCGGTCTCTCGTTCGCGAGAGATCCCGAGTCCGTACGTTCTCCCTCGGGAGACCGTGCAGCCAAGTTTCGGCGCCAGAGTTCGCTCGGCGCCAAGACGCGGCACGGAGCAGAAGGCGGGTGAGAGACGCTCAGTGACTCTTGCCAGGCCAGCGGCCGCTCTTGCAGCGACCAGCTGGTAACCCGGGTTTTCCCCCTAAGAAGGCTCCTTCGGGACCTTCTAAGGGACCCGTCTCGCTCCGGCGATTCGGGGAGCTCTTCTGCTGGTCCTCCTGCTCCCTCGAGAACAGGGCCCGTCTTTTCTTCTACCAAGGAGAAGAAGACGGGGACCAGAGGAGTACCAGCTTCGGCTGGCACTTCCTCGCCTGGTTCTAGCGGTTCTGCCGTAAAACCAGGATCCGCCTCGGCTTCTCGTTAGCGAGAAGTACCGAGTGGACGGTCTCCCGCGGGAGACCGTCCCAGCCAAAGTCTTGACACTCGAGCTCGCTCGCCGCCAAGACCGAAGCGCGGAGCAGAAGACTGGCGAGTGTCGTGCAGACGACTCTCGCTAGGCCAGTGGACGCTCTCGCAGCGACCAGCTGGCTGCTCGGGTTGACGTGACGGTCGCTGACCAGCCACGGGTTGAGGCGAGGAAGGGGTCCCCGCGGTCGTCGGTACCAGCCACGGCTGGTACCAGCGGCTCGACGCGCCAAGAGACGCTCGCCGGTCTCACCGCGACAACGAGCCTCGTGGAGCTTTTGAGGTTTCAAAGGACCTCAAGAGATCGTGAAGATCCTTATTATTTGATAAATCCAAGCCTCTGTGTCGGAAGACCGTTGACAGCATACTTTTGTAGCCTTTAATCGTGGACACTGAAAGTCTGTCTATATTCCTAAGATGTAGGAGGAAATCAGCAATCTGGCTCACAGAGGTCGTGGAGGAGGAAATATTTTCCCTTCTACACCAACTTCTGAAGACAGCTTGAGAGGATGTTCTTCTAGCGTTGGCAATAGCTCTTGCCACCAATCTTGAAAAACCTCTCGCTCTGGCCAACTTCTGGATAGTCTGAATGCAGTCAGACTCAGAGCGGAGAGGTTTCTGTGATACCTCTCGAAGTGGGGCTGTCTGAGTAGATCGATTTTTTCTGGAAGTGTCCTTGGGAAGTCTACCAGAAATGACATGGCCTCTGTGAACCAGTCGCTTGCAGGCCAAAAGGGGGCGATCAACGTCATTCTTGCTCCTTCCGACGCCGCAAACTTCCTTATTACCTCTCCCAGGAGTTTGAATGGAGGAAAGGCGTAGAGATCCATCCCTTTCCAATTCCAGAGCATGGCGTCTATCGCTATTGCTCCTGGGTCCAGAACCGGAGAGCAGTAAATAGGAAGCCTCTTCGTTTTCGCTGTCGCGAAGAGGTCTACCAGTGGATGTCCCCAAAGGTTTCCAATAACCTCTTTGCAATAAACCTCTGGATGGAGAGTCCATTCGTTTGGATAAAGCATTTGATGTTGACGGCTGAGAAGATCTGCACGAACGTTCTGCTGTCCTGAAACGAATCTCGTTAGGATCGTTATATTTCTTATTTTCGCCCAAAGTAAGATTTCTCTCGTTATCCTGAACAGGGACCGAGATAGAGTTCCTCCCTGTTTTTTTATATACGCGAGCGCTGTGGTGTTGTCCGAGTTGACTTGTACAATTCGTCCCACAATCCTTGACTCGAAGCATTGAAGTGCCAATCAAATCGCTTCTAGCTCCTTGAGGTTTATGTGCCAGGACCTCTGTTCCCCTCTCCAGAGGCCTGACACCTCCTCCTCCCCCAGTGTTGCTCCCCAGCCCGTCATGGACGCGTCTGAGAACAACACTAGGTCTGGGCTCAGAACTTTGAGGGACATCCCTTCCGATAGCTTGATGGGATCGGACCACCACTTCAAATGCTCTTTGATCGATTGAAGGATTCTCAAAATCTCGTCTAGGTCTTTCTTGTTCTTCCAGTTGTCTGCTAGGAAAAACTGAAGCTGTCTGAGGTGCAGTCTTCCCAGAGAAACAAATTTCTCCAGCGAGGAAATGGTCCCCAGCAGACTCATCCATTCCCTCGCCGAGCATATTTCCTTCTCTAAGAAGACCGATACTTTCTCTAAGCATTTTAGCTGACGTTCTATGGATGGAAATGCTTGAAAAGCCACTGAATCCATCTGAATCCCCAGATACACGATAGACTGTGTGGGAATCAGATGGGACTTCTCGAAGTTGACAAGAAGGCCTAGGTCCTTCGTCAGCTGTAATGTCGTGTGAAGGTCCTCCAGGCACTTTTCCTTCAACGTCGACCGGATCAGCCAATCGTCTAAGTAGAGCGAGACTCTTATCTTCGAGAGGTGGAGTCATCTTGCTACATTTTGCATCAGAAGCGTGAATATCATAGGGGCTGTACTCAGCCCGAAACAGAGAGCTCTGAATTGGAAGACCTGTCCTTTCAAGACGAATCTGAGGAACTTCCTGGACCGAGGGTGGATCGGAACATGGAAATAGGCATCTTGGAGATCCAAGGACACCATCCAATCTCCTGGTCTCAGTGATGCTAAAACAGACTGTGTAGTTTCCATCTTGAATTTTATTTTCCTTACAAAAAGATTCAGCCTGCTTACGTCTAGGACAGGTCTCCATTCTCCCGAGTGCTTCGGAACCAGGAAAAGCCTGTTGTAGAAGCCTGGTGAGTCCCGTGATACAACTGTTTCTACTGCTCTCTTTTCCAACATTTGATCCAAAAGGTCTAACAAGATCTGTTGCTTTGAATTCTGATATGAGGGCGAAAGGTCTATTGGCTCTATGCTTAATGGAGGTTTTGATAGAAACAGGATCTTGTAACCTTTCTCGATCACTTTGAGTGACCAAGAGTTCGCCCCTCTTATCCTCCATGCTTCTGAGAAAAGAGCGAGTCTCGCCCCGACTGGTGCCTGAAGGGCCGAAAAGTCATTTCTTTCCCCACCCCTGGTTTTTTGAGGGGCTCTGCCCCTAGGGAAACTCCTTCCTCGAGCAGAGGCTCTCGAGGAGGCTCTTCCACGAAAGGGCTTATAATTCTTCCTGGAAGCTTGCGTGGTTCGTGAAGATGTCTGATCAGTAGGACGTTTCGAAGACCGAGACAATAAGTCCTGCGTCGCTTTTTCTTGGAGATTTATTAACAAATCCTTTATCATCGATTGAGGAAAAAGATGAGCAGAAAAGGGAGCGAACAACAGTTCTGCTTTTTGCACAGGCGACACTGACTTGGCTGTGAAGCTACAGAAAAATGCTCGTTTCTTAAGGACTCCCGACGCAAAATGTGATGCCAGTTCGTCGGAGCCATCCCTTACTGCCCTGTCCATACATGACAAAATACTCGCTAAGTCCTCTAATGAAATAGAATCTGGGCTTCTAGACTGCACATCTAAGATGCCCAAACACCAATCTAGAAAGTTAAAAACTTCTAGTTTTGTAAAGGCCTTTGAGATGGTGATCTATCTCTGACATTGTCCAAGAAACTTTTGCTGATGCCAGGTAAGATCTTCTAGGCGCCTCCACTAAGTTGGCGAAATCACCTTGTACAGAAGAAGGGATTCTTAAACCTGCTTCTTCTTCTGTTTCATACCACTTCCCTGATCTTCCACTAAGCTTTGTGGGGGGAAGTGCAAAAGAAGTCTTGCCCTTCGTCTTTTTGGATTCCATCCAATCGTGGATTCTTTTAAAAGCCCTTTTATTTGAGAGCGAAGTGGCCATTTTAACAAAGTTTGGAGTCTTCCTTGCCTTCGAAGAGGTTAGCTGCGAAGGTGGAGAGAGAGGAACTGGAGCTCGAAACTTCTCGGGAAACAAATCTTTTAAAAGGCGAGTTAAAGTCTTATAATCCACAGAAGATGAGGTTGTAGGATCCTCCTCCTCTTCCGAGACAGGATCGCTTGACGATTTCTCTTCTGAGGGAGACGCAGACTTGTCCTGAATTGAGCGAGAAGAAACCGAAGTTTCACCTCCCTTTCGAAACGTAGGTCTTGCACTTGAAATAAATTTTGAAGAGGAGAGCCGGCTATGTTCTCCTAACCTTGACTTTCTCTCCGAATTTTCCAAACCAACGTCATACGATTTCTCTTGACGAGCACCCATATTGTAGTTTCTACTACCTTGAAGCATAGGGCGCTTATCCTTCTGACTAGCGACCTGTTCTCTACTTCCCACGGTAACTCTATGCACTGGATGCCTAGCGTCCTCAAAAGCGTCCTCATTTGCGTCCTGATATGAAGGACGATGAGCGTCCTTATTAGTACTACGCCTAGCGTCCTCAAAAGCGTCCTCATTTGCGTCCTGACGTGATGGACGTCGTGTAAACGCTCCTTTAATACGGTCTTGAGTTGTAAGAAGCCTCGCGTCCTCAAAAGCGTCCTCATATCTTTCTTCTGAACTAACATTGTGAGTTTCAAGTCTATCCAACCGACGTCTACAACACCGAGCGTCCCGAGAAGCGTCCTTACAAGCGTCCTGATGAGTAAGGCGTTTCTTATGTTGAATACTATCTTCCTGCAAGCCAAGATTATTTTCTTCCAATTCTACTTCCGAGAGATCCTTCTGAACGTTCTTCGACTCTTGGAAAAGACGACGGCCGCCTGTGCGACACCTAGTGTCTTTTTCTCTTTCGCCAATACTTCTAGAGATTCTATCAGCAGGACTGCTTGCACGTTCCTGAATGAGTCAATGAGGTCTAGAAGGCGACGAATCAGAAGAGGACGAAGAACGAAGAGAAGCCGAATGAGAACGTCTAGATTTCTTGACGGGTAGCCATAGATCTTTCTTACAACTACGCGATCTTTCTTCTTTCTTGGCGAAAAAACACACCACCAACTGCTGTCGAATCGCTACGAGGGTCTTTTTGATGGTGAAGATCCATATGATGGAATGATCCCTTGAGAAGAAGATGGGCGAGGGGACGCCTTCTTCCTTCTCTCCGGACTCGAATCAGGACGCTCAGAAAGCGTCCTGAATCTCTTATGTGGGATACTGTCTTCGAAGTCTTCCGGGGAAGAACGAAGCGTAAATCGAGGCGGAGGACGCTCTCGATCTCCCGATGAAGCGTCCTCTTCCGTAAGACCTTTCCTAAGAGGGCGAGAAAGACGATGGCTGCCTGTGCGACGTCTTACATCTTCCTTACCACTCTCGATTGGAGAGTCCTTCCGAGATTCCCACCCACGATGAGGTGAGGACGTCTCGGAGGAAGAGAAGCATTCCTTCAAGATTCGAGCTTGCGCACGATCTTTGGCAGCCTGGGATGCGTCTTCAGGATCTGCTGAAGGGACGCCAGACCGGTGTTTAATTCCCGTAACCCTCCTTCGGCCTTCGATATGTCCATTCCCTGTGTTCTGGGAGTCCGACAGAGGTCTCAACCTGGAGGCATTATAGGACCGATCTGACGCCCCCTCCACATCACTAGGGGCACCAACATTATTTCTACACTTTTGCACATTAGATTGAAGCACTCGCATTTTCGATTCAAGGTTCCGAATCGATTCCAAAATGGTAGAAAGGGCATTCCCTTCGGTAACGATCACTTCCTTATCTGAAGGTGAAATTACAGGGTTATGCGTAACATGTTCTACAGTTATGTTAGATTGGGCAACTTTATCCCTTTGACTTTTGACAGAAGCACTCCTGGAGGAAGACATTAGTTAACACTTCACATTCTTTGCACCTATCATCCAACAAGCAGACATGCCCTCTACAATTCACACACACCGTGTGAGGATCTACCGAGGCTTTTGGTAGCCTCACCTTACACTCTTCTACACCACACACTCTGAAACTAGTAGAACTAGATCCAGACATCTCAATTCTAAGAAAAATCAAAAGCAAAATCAAAATCCAAACCACAATAGCGTATGCCAAATCACTACGCCAAGTCCGAAACCAAAAGACAATCCAAATACTCAAGAAATGGGGTTTTCAAAATCCTAGGCGGAGGTCTGTAAACAGTTGTTTACCGACCGGCGACAGAGAAAAATCTGAATAGAAAATGGGAATGGTTCCTGGTATCCGCCTCCCAGCGGCGGGAATGGGTACTAACCACCTAGCTGACCACTGCGTTTGCCGGGAGTTTCGAAATTCTGTCGGTCGTCAGAGAATACAGCTATATATATATCTGGCAGGTAAGTGTCATGAACAAACTAGCAAGCAAGAACTTGTTCCTAATGCAAGAGGCAATATGAAGTCATGGGTTTGTCTCTTGTTGGCTTCCACTCCCTCCCCCTTGTTGGGGGAAGTGGTGGATAATCGCTCCTATTCCTAATGAAAGGGATAGGATGGAGCTCGGTCGAGAAGCTTACCTGCATCGGTCTCCTGTTCCAGCGCAGTAACGACCACGTCCCTCTGCCCACAGGTAGAGAGGGAGAAAAAGATGAGGAAGAGAAGCCAGTCACACTCTCATTCACTCATCCATTCATGCAGTGACACAAGGATGCGATGCTGTTCTGTCTGCTCGGGTGCTGGGTAAGCTACACCTGTTGAGCAGCCACCATGGGTCCCAAGGAAAAGGTGTCCAAGGACCTGTGGGCTATATTCCGAAGGTAGAAGGGGGTGAAGGTGGTCTGGTTGGTCCAGACCCCAGCCTTCAGGACCTGCGCCACGGAGAAGTTCTTGCGGAACGCAGGGGAAGGACCAAGGCCTCTGACTTCGTGGGCTCTCAGACGAAGGTTATGGATGTCATCGCTACCATCAGCTTCGTACGCCCTCTTGATCACTTCACGCAGCCAGAAAGAAAGTGTGTTCTTGGATACTTCTTTCTTGGTCACCCCGGTGCTAACACTCAGGCCTGAGGTGCCGAGTTCTCTTCAGATAGCGCCGTAGCGCCCTCACAGGACAAAGCAGCATCTCATCTGCATCGTTGTCAGTGAAGCCCAATGGGGAGGGGATTGTGAATTATTCGAACCGGTCGTCAGGGACCGAAGGATTCTGAGTCTTCGCTACAAAGTTCGGGACGAAATCGAGCGTCACAGATCCCCATCCCCTGGTATGCTTGACGTCGAAGGAAAGACCATGAAGTTCCCCTACTCTCTTCGCCGATGCCAGAAGAGGGTCTTGAGGGTCAGATCCCTGTCTGACAACTCTCAGTGGCTCGAAGGGACTTCGAGTCAGACTCCTAAGGATGAGAGTCACATCCCACCCTGGGGGCCTGAGTTCCCTGGGTGGGCAAGACCTCTCGAAGCTCCTCATGAGAAGGGAGATCTCGAACGAGTTCGAGATATCCACTCCCCTCAATTTCAGGACTAGGGCCAAGGCGGCCCTGTATCCTTTGACTGTGGGGATGGAGAGGAGCTTCTCTCAGCGAAGAAAAACTAGGAAATCCGCTACCTGCTGAAGATTGGCTCTGAGAGGAGATAGACCCCGTCTGCAACACCAACCACAGAAGACGGCCCACTTTCCCTGGTACACAGCTGCAGAGGACTGTCTGATATACCCAGCCATCTCTGTTGCTGCTCGGCGAGAAAAGCCTCTCGCTCGCAAGAGATGGTGGATAACAGCCAGCCGTGAAGACGAAGGGACTGGACTGACTGGTGGGACTGTTCCACGTGTGGCTGACAGAGAAGGTTGTGCCAAGGGGGAGCACAATCTCTCTCTGTGCTTCCGCAAGCAGAGCCAGCAGGTCCGGATACCAAATGGCATAAGGCCATTTGGGAGCCAGCAGGATCATCCGGAGATTAGGGGTGACCAGCGCTCTGCTGATCACCTTGCGAATCAGACAGAACGGGGGAAAGGGGTAGATGAAGAGGTTGTCCCATGGGTGTTGAACAGCGTCCTCTGCAGCTGCCCATGGGTCTGGCACAGCCGAGTAGAAAACCTGAAGTTTCCTGTTGTGCCGGGTGGCGAACAGATCTACGACTGGATGCCCCCACAGGTTGAAGAGCCATTTGGTCCCTATCACCTAATCCTGACGGCTGAGCTTGTCTGCTACTACATTCCTCTTGCCTGGAATGTAGCAATCTGACAGCTCTACTGAGTGAGCCACTGCCCACTCGTGCACCTGCAACGTCAACTGGTGCAACGGGAGGGACACTAGGCCCCCCTGTTTGTTGACGTATGCCACTACTGTGGTGTTGTCGCACATCAACACCACCGAGTGTCCCATCAGACAGTCCTGGAACTCTTGGAGAGCGAGAAACGCTGCCTTGAGCTCCAGTACGTTGATGTGAAGGTGCTTGTCGTGATGATCCCACACACCTGCAGTCAGCAACTCCTCCAGGTGTGCGCCCCATCCCTCGGTTGACGCGTCTGAAAACAGCAACATCTCCGGGGGGGAGTGCGGAGAGGCACTCCTCTTACGAGGTTCCTGTCGTCCAGCCACCAGGCTAGGTGATGCCTCACCTTCTCCGTGAGGGACACGGGGAAGTTTGGGTTCGAGATCCGACATCTCGAAGTTTACCACGATCCCCAGATTGAAGCAGAACTCAAGGAGTCGATCCCTGTCCCATAGCAACTGCGAGCGGGAATTCACCAGGACTAACCAGTCGTCGAGATACCTCAAAAGACGTATCCCTGACGAGTGGGCCCAAGCAGACACCAGAGTGAACACTCGCATGAACACCTGTGGGGCGGTTAAGAGACCGAAGCAAAGTGCCCTGAATTGGTACACCGTCCCGTCGAGGATGAAGCGGAGGTACTTCCTGGATGATTGATGAACGGGTATCTGGAAATACGCGTCCTTCAAGTCCACCGAAAGCATGAAGTCGTTCTCCCTGATGGAGTCAAGCACAGAGCATGCCGTCTCCATCGTGAATCGAGACTGGTGAACGAATCGGTTCAGGGGAGAGAGATCTATCACCGGGCGCCAGCCCCCGAAGACTTCTCCACCAGAAAAAGACGGCTGTAGAAGCCCGGTGACCGATCCCTGACGCTCTCCACAGCTCCTTTGCTCAGCATGGCTTGGACTTCCTGCCGAAGTGCTACGTCCTTGGATGATCCGAAAACGTAAGTCTGAAGGTGGACCGGGTTGGAGGTGAGGGGTGGCCGAGACTTGAAGGGTAGTAGATACCCCTCCCGAAGGACATCTACTATCCAGGTCTCCGCTCCATAGCGCAGGTGAGGGGGAACGCCGTCCCTAGCGTTTCCCACCTCTCTTCAACTTCTTCTCCCCAGCTCCCCCTCATGAGAAGGAGGGCTGGGAGGAGGGCTGGTGATGGTCGCTCCTTGCAGAAGTCGAAGGCAGAGTCTTTCCTCTGGGCTTCAACGATGCAATCGTCTTGGCCGCAGATGAAGCGCTAACCAAACTCTTGGGCTTGGCCGCAGTAGCTCGAGGCTGCCCAGACGCCTTCGAGACTGCCCAGACGCCTTTGAGACTGCCTGGTGGACTAAACGGTCACTGTCATCAGTGCGCCGTCGTTCCACCGCAGCGTCCACCATCTCCCCTGGGAAGAGAGAGGAGGAACTCTGCACCAGTCCGTTGCGAGGACCCAGAGCTGCCTCACGCCCAGCCGCCCTGGTCACTCGGGTGAGGAGACTGTGTCCCCACGCTGAAGAACCAGGTTGGCCCACAGGTTTGCCATCTGGTGGGCTAGGTAGGAGATGGCTCTACCTCCAGACTGGCACAGTCTCCTGAAAGCCGGGTTACCTTTAGGAGAGGAGAGATGTTCCCCGAGGTGGCCGCGACCTTAGACACTGTGAGGGACCACAGGTCTAGCCAGAAGACTGCTTGGAATGCCACCATGGCGGTCGATTCCAAGGCGAGTGCCTCTTGCTGCGAGAACCATAGGTTCTCCAACAGGAGCTGGTGCAGAGACACCCCCGGAGTTAGCCTAGCTAGCTCCGGGTTCACCTGTTTGGGCGGCATAGGGTCCTCCGATGGCACGTAGAACCTTCTCTGTTGCAGTAGAGGCGGGGGAAGTAGCTTGGAAGACCTGCCAGACCGTAGCGAACCCTCCTGTCCGGAGACAAGTGTCCACCTGGCCCAGCACCGAGTCAGCCAGAGCAGATTGTGGCAGACCCACTGTACTCCTGGGTTCCTTCTTAGGACCCCAGAACGACTCAAGCCTGGATGTAGGCTCAGAAGGTGGGAGCGGCGATCCTTCCCCGAGGTCGTTGTGCTGACGGATCAGCACAATAACCCTCTTGGGAGTGACTGCGTCCTGTGGAGTAGGACCGTCAAGTCCCTCCAGCAAGAACGCCTCCTGAGATCCTCCTCCTTCAGGAGGAGGAACCGCAACAGACCCCTCCTGGTCTCCTCCGGCCACTTGCACATACGATCTGGTTGGTCCTAACACCGTGCCAGGCTCATAGGGCGTCATGGTGGGACCATGAGGAGCGCGCTCCCCACGATCACTTCGGTTCGCCTCGCTCTTCCAGGTGTAACCCGAGGAAGTTGAAGGGATCGGAGAGGAAGATCTGACGCTCACCCATCGCCCACCAGCAGAACCGGTGTGCTTGGGGGCTGCAGGTGATCGCCATCCCGCGATGGCGATCGAGCTGCAGGCCTGGTCGCGCGGCTCTCCGGGGAAGAGCGGCTGGACCCGGGCCTGTCCTCACGGCGCGTCGTGCCACTGGAACTGGCCGAAGCCGGTTCCGGCGATCGAGGGGACCTCTTCCTTGCCTCGGCCCGAGGCCGGTCTGGGACCGTCGCGTCAACCCTGGGTACCCGCGGATTGCTACGAGAGTGATCGCTGGTCTGGCGGGAGTCACCTGAGCAACTCTTTCCAGTCTTCCGCTCCGTGCCTCAGTCCTGGCGCCGAGCAAACTCAGAAGCCTGAGCCTTGGCTGCACGGTCACCCGTGGGCGACCGCACACCTGGTACCTCTCGTGAACGAGAGGCCGAGACGGAACCTGATGTAGCAGCAGAGCCCCTCGCACCAGGTGAGGAGGTACCGGTGTTAGCCGGTACCCCTCTGGTCCCCGTCTTCTTCTTCCTTGCGGAAGGAGAGACGGGCCCTGCTCCCGATGGAGCAGGAGGACCAGCGGAAGACCCCCCCCCATGTCACACTGGAGTGAGACGGGCCCTTAGAAGCTCCAGAAGGAGAATTCTTAGGGGGAGGAGGAGGCAGCCGCCTTCTTCCTCGGCTGTGAAGCCTTGAAAGTCGAAGGGGAAGAGGCGGCAGCAGACGACGACGACACCTTCCTCCTCTTCCTCTTCTTCTTCGTCAGCTTCCTCAGGACAGTCGTCAGGTCCTCCATCCAGGACGGAGCCGGGGCAATTGCCGAAGCAACACGGCCCAGCTGCACCTGTCCGGAAGGACCCGCGACTGGAGCAGCAACACCACGGGCAGGAACGACGTCGGCAGGGGTTGGTGCAGGTACGGCAGGAGGCGGGGCAGCGGCCAGCGACATCCTGGATACTGGCGGCAGGTCCAGGGGCGAGCTCTTGTGGCACCGGAAGTCGGGGGCTGAGGCGAGAGGCGAACCCGGGCGGTGGAGTCACGACGCTCCTCAGAATACCTGGGAGCGGCGCCTGGACAGCAGCTGAAGGTGTTACCATGGCTATATGTTTGAAGGTGTTACCATGGTTATATGTTGAGTGTACACCAGGTGAAGAGGGGCAGCATACCCCGGGGTCGAGACGGTGGTGGTAGTGGTGGTTACCGGGCCGTGTCTTACCAGAGCAGAGCCACTCGCCAGGTGATGCAGCAGGCCCCGAACACTCGGTGTCCCCTGGAGACCCAGCGAGAACCAAACCTGGCCAAGGTTGTCACCCGCGGCAGGCCCCCTGAGGAAACAAAGGTCGGGTTAGTAGGGGGGGGGGGGGGGGGTTCCCCCTCGCCCGGGAGGGGGACAAGTCCCACCCTGAGCGAACGGAAGACCCCGAGTACAACTGAATGTTGGGGTATCTTGCCCCCTCCTCTACGCTGGACGGATCAGGCGAAGAGGAGGAGCGAGAAACCACCCCCCCCCCCCCAAAACCCCCCCCCCCGGGGAAGGAGCCATATGCGGGAGTTGAGATGGAGGGAGGAAAGAAGACGACGTGTCCGAGACCAGGGGAGTAGCCGGAAAACTTTCCGATGACTCCCTGGAAGGTTTACGTCACTTCCTCCTCCCCTCAAATCCCGCCCACTGCTCCTCCGACCACACACAACAAATGTCTAAGGGCTCGGTACGAGAGCATTCGCGCCCCCGACACTAAGCACATAAATCATGAGGGTCAACTTCAGGAAAGGAGCAGAAGGCCCCACACTTACGGCCCTCCACACCAGGGCATCTGCAGCTGATGGGGGGCCGTGGGGAACTCTCCAGCTCACGAGAATCCATAATTAAATGAAAATACAAAAGTCACAAGTACTTACTGGATTTTCACACAAATACACTAGCAAGAGAAGGCAAACTAAAGTTTGAAGTACGAAGCATGCGACGATGACAGGCAGAGAGAAGTGGAGGACACGTCTGTCACCCAGCGCAGCCGAAAGCAAAGTGGTTCTTCACCTCCCAGTCATGCAGTGCGCTGACTGTTGGACAAGCAGTTAACTACCGAACTCCCTTGTTCAAAGCTTACGACCGGTTCCAGCTGCCGCAAGTTACATTCCTATTGTTAAAGGACCGATGGTTTGTATTACGTATCGGAACAAATACACTAATTAGTGATTATTTTCATTGGAAAGCCCCGCAAATAGGTGAATTTTCACCAAATAATGGGTACATATGGTCTAGAGAGAAATCTGCAATCCGTGAGTACGCATATACGGAGAACGCAAATACGGTGGGCCCACTGTACTAATAAAGATGTTGGCATACCCTTGCCGCCGACCCTTAACACAAAGTAAAAAGGTGGCTATCAAGGCTATCACATAAAGTGGGTTTGCATATCAACTATTCAAGTCAATTAATTATCAATATAAAACACAGTACAGGCAGTCCCCGGGTTACGACGGTGTCGGCTTATGACGTTCCGAGGTTACGATGCTTGTCAATAGACGTTATTTCCAGGGTTACGACGCATGTTCCAGGGTTACGACGCCTACAATGCTCATCTGGGAGATGAAATATGACACCAAAAATGCAAAATAATCAATATTTGCTCATCTGGAGATGAAATATGTCACCAAAAATGCAAAATAATCAATATTTGAAGGTTTTTTTGATGAAAAATGCCATAAGAATACAGTTTACATAGTTTTCAATGCACCCAAAGCATTTAAAATGATATTTTTATGATAAAAATGATATTGTTATGATACAATAAAGTTTCATACATACTTACCTGGCAGATATATACATAGCTATTACTCCGTCGTCCGACAGAAATTCGAATTTCGCGGCAGGTAGGTCAGGTGATCTACCCCCCCGCCGCTGGGTGGCAGGAATAGGAACCATACCCGTTTTCTAATTCATATTTTTTCTTCTAGCTGTCTCCTGAGGGGAGGCTGGGTGGGCCATTTAATTGTATATATCTGCCAGGTAAGTATGTATAAAACTTTATTGTATCATAACAATATCATTTTTTATACATTCAACTTACCTGTCAGATATATACATAGCTGATTCACACCATTGGTGGGGGGTAAAAGACAGCTATTACTGAATAGACAGGTAAACAACATACGTTGTAGGTAATAAATAAATAAAACCTTGGTTCCTATGTGTTTAGACGAAGGGTCGACTTCCTAGCTATTGCTAGTAGTCTGCTTCGTCTCAAGAGCCTCAGCGAGGATGTGACCTATGGCTAAGAGTTCTTGTAGATCTGTCAATGGGGTCTTATCCACTTACTTGACAGAATCTAGTGGTCATTTGTCAATGGGGTCTTATCCACTTACATGACAATACACCAATGCCTATTGGCATAATTTAAGGAGCACAACACCGATCCCGATCACCTGATCCTAACACGAGGGTTTGTGCTTAATTTGAAAAGAGCTATCCCCAAACTCATTTCAAATAACCCCAGAAAATAATACACTTATGTTAAAATTTAAAAAAAATTTTAATTCACTAGTTAAGGATCAGTGTCGGCTCCCTATCCCAGCAACGCATCCGTGGACACGTATAACAAAGAGAGAAGGATCTCTCACAGGCCCACTTGATCTCCTTCGTGCAAAGAGAAGTCAACACAGAGTTGCATCTCCCGTTATACAGCTAATATGACTCTCACGACATATTGTTATGGAAAGAACAAGAATTGTTAAAAGCTCGCACTTCAAGCGCTTTTAATTCTTAGCTGTTTGAAGGAAAACATCAAGTTACTCAAGAAGTGCTTTAGAGATTCCACTCTTCCAAAGAAGACCAGGGCTTTCTTTGCAACAGATCTCTTCTGGATGAAGCCCAGAGCCTGCTTGCGCCTGGCTGGCGCCTCGCGCCTGCCGGTGCCTCGCGCCTGGCTGGCGCCTCGCGCCAACGGGCTGGCGCCTCGCGCCAGGCTGGAGCCGGGATCGCGCCTGACTGGGCGCTGGGGCCTGGCGCCTGCCTGGTGCCTCGCACCTGCCTGGCGCCTCGCCCCTGACTGGCGCCTCGCGCCTGCCTGGCGCCTCGCGCCTGGCTGGCTGCCTCGCGCCCAGCCTGGCGCCTCGCGCCCTGCCTGGCACCTCGCGCCTGGCTGACGTTCTCGCTCTGGCTGGTGCTTCGCTTGCCTGGCGCCTTCGCGCCTGGCTTTCCTCCTCCAGAGCCTGGCTGGCTCCTCGCGCTGTCTGACTTCTCCCCACTTGCTGGAGATTCGAGCTTGTTAAGAGTCTCCGATGAAAACTGGCGATGTCCACCTCGGACACTTTATTTGCCTGATTTATTCGCCTCTAGCGCATTCCTGCGCCAGATTGGAGGCCTACTCCTTCTCCTCATCAGACAATGACAGTGTTTATTTGGACTGTCTTGCTCTGGCGTCTTTACACCTGTTTGGCATTTGGCGCCTGATTGGCGCTACATTGTCCGAAAGTCTGAACATCCACAATCGTTTATCAGGAGAAAGGAAAAGGGTGGAAGAAATTCTTTCACTTTGAGCTTAAGGCCTCTGCAACAAGGGGAGGTAATTTTAGTCGGCTACATCCAGTAGACGATAGGAAATCTAATAGTCCGAGAGACCAGTCTTCCTCCGAGGAGGATCATACTTGATACTTCAGTTGCTAACGAGCACTCTTCCTACATGTTGACGAGTTCTCTCGTTGCAAAATCTTCCCTATCCTTGCACGAAGGCAGGGAAAGAGCCTGGAAGTTTAAGGAGACTCTGAGCTGAAATTGGAGGATTCCCGATTTCTAGCTCTTTAAATATATCTCTTCGACCTTCGGTGGGAAGTAGTTTTGAGCCCTCATCATATTCCAAAGACTCTGTCAGCAAACGTTTAAACCTTATCTTCTTTTGTAGATAACAACGTAAATACATTACCTGGACAACGAATCCTTTATCTGAAAGCGTTGATCCAGGAATAAAAGGTTATAGTTCTTTTGCCAAACATACCATGCTGGCAAGAACCCATTGCCGAGTCTTTCTAGAATTTGATTCCAGATTCCAAGCCCAAAATCTCACTCGTCCTTTTGGTCGATTAGTACCAAGAGAAACATTGATGAGGAGCAGTTCCATCTTGTCAGAACAAAACGGAATCTGAGGCCCAAATAGGATCCCATTGTAACTATAAGATCTCCAAGTCTTGTCGTATAGAGGTATTGTGTAAGATCCCGAAGATCTTAATGCTCTGCTATCTCCAATTCCCTTTATAGAGACAGAGTATAGCCTTTTACTGCGTTCTTTGATAGCAGATATATACAAAGGTAATTCTTCCCTCTGAAAGGGAAGAAAAAACCGCTATGTGGTTCACAGAGGTATCGGAAGAGGACAGTTTCCTCATTCCCTCAAGCACGATCTGCAGTAATTATATATCTTATCCATGACTACTGTCATTTACTTTGAAACATGCTCTCATTCATATCCACTTCTGGTCAGTCTGCACGCAGACAGACTCAGAGTGGAGAGGTTGTTAAGGTCCATTTAAAAATAGATGTTGAAAGAATATTCAGACTGTCTTGGAAAAGACTTCCAAAACCTGCTGTGAGAAGAACGTGACCTCTGAGAATCCAACCTCTCTAAGTCTAAAATGAGGCATAACATATATCCTCTCTTTCTTTGACGCCCTTTGTCTTACATTTTGTAAAGAGTTTATCTTTTAGGGGAAAAAGACTAACTTTTATTCCCCTTTCTATAACATAAAGATGGCGTATATTGCTACCTCTCTCTTATGTTCTTTCTTCCTGTCCTCGTGCCTGGGCAACGAGAGAATGGAAAAATTCTATCATCGTTATTCTGCAAAACAAATTATTATTATCCTATTCTCCTACTAACTGATCCAGGATCGAGGAGAATCATTCAAGATTCCTATCCTAGGACATCAGGCTGTAATGTACGGTTCAGATACTTGAAAGAGCCTCTCATCCAATACTGAGAGCTCCTACGAGTCTTTTCCAGTACCAAAACATTACAAGGTCTCCCTTGTTATATGTTTACATAGGAGTAGGATAATATACCATCCTGTTAATAACAATGAAAGAGGAGAAAGAGGAGCTGCATGGTTCAAGGGACTAGCCGAAACGTGCAATAAAAAAGGGGTTGCCAAGGTCTTTCTAAAACCTGCACCCAGATTAACTTATGAGTCCGATATATTTTCTATCACTTGACTCATAAGGTTGAGGAAAGCGAGAGACCTCTAAAGATATCAGTTCCCTTCACCATGTAAAGGTCTATAAAGCAGAAGAACCCACTTATCCTGACACGTACTACGTTCGCCTGTGCGATATCTAGAGGGTTGATCTGGCAAAAAGAGTTTCTCCCAAAACAACTCCTCTTGCCAGGAAAGAAGTCGCTCACGCGACCACTATATTACCTGACATGAGAAGTCTGTTCTTGTTAGAGACTTCCGCAATTTCAGTTAATCCTGACAAGGGCCACGGCCGCCTGTGCGACAACTTGTGTCCGTCAGGAAAAAACTGATCTTGTGTCAGTTCTCAAAGAGGAAACTCTTGGAAAGTCTATCTCCAAATACTGAGAAATTGGAGATCCTGATGTCTTGCGCCTGGCTGACGCCTCGCGCCTGGCTGGCGCCTCGTGCCTAGCTGGCGCTCGCGCCTGGTTGGTGCCTATCGCCTGGTTAAAGCCTGGCGCTCGCGCCTGGCTGACGCCTCGCGCCTGGCAGGCGCCTCGCGCCTGGTTGGCGCCTATCGCCTGGTTAAAGCCTGGCTGGAACCTTTATGACTTCTGCAAATTCCTCTGTATCTCGGGAGTAACCGCGCCTTGCGGAGTAGGACTGTCCAGTCCCTCCAGCAAGAACAGATCCCGAGATACTCCTCCTTCAGAAGGAGGAACAGCGGCAGACCCCTGACGGTCGCCTACAGCTACTTGCACGTATGTCCTGGTCGGATCCTAGAACCGTGCCTGGTCCATACGGCCCGTCATAGGCGGTGGGATCGCGAGCGGCGCACCTCTCGCGATCACTCCTAGGTACCTCGCTCCTCCCGGTGTAGCCCGAGGAGGTTGAAGGTACAGGAGAGGCAGACCTGACGCTCACCCCCCTAGCTCGCTGGCAGGACCAGCGTGCTTGGAGGGCTGCTGCTGATCGTCAACCCGCGGTGGCGATCGAGCAGCAGGCCTAGCCTTGCCGCTCGCCTGGGGCGAGAGGCTCGGCTGAGAACGTCGACGCTGATCTCTTCCGTCAGGCGAGCTGTTGCTGGTTTACCGTCTCCGCCCGGTCCCGATGGGAGCGGCGGTCAGGTGACCTGCTAGGCTCGCTGTCGCAGTGAGACCGGCGAGCGTCCTCTCGGCGCGTCGTAGCCGCTGGTACCAGCCGTGGCTGGTACCGACGGCCGCGGGGACCCCTTCCCTCGCCTCAACCTGTGGCTGGTCAGCGACCGTCACGTCAACCCGAGCAGCCAGCTGGTCGCTGCGAGAGCGTCCACTGGCCTGGCGAGAGTCGTCTGCACGACTCTCGCTAGTCTTCTGCTCCGCGCTTCGGTCTTGACGGCGAGCGAGCTCGGGCGTCAAGACTTTGGCTGGACGGTCTCCCGCCGTCCACTCGGTACTTCTCGCGAACAAGAAGCGAGGCGGGATCCTGGTTTAGCGGCAGAACCGCTAGAAACCAGGCGAGGAAGTGCCAGCCGAAGCTGGTACTCCTCTGGTCCCCGTCTTCTTCTCCTTGGCAGAAGAAGAGACGGGCCCTGTTCCCGAGGGAGAAGGAGGACCAGCAGAAGAGCTCCCCGAATCGCCGGAGCGAGACGGGCCCTTAGAAGGTCCCGAAGGAGCCTTCTTAGGGGGGCAAAACCCGGGTTACCAGCTGGTCGCTGCAAGAGCGGCCGCTGGCCTGGCGAGAGTCACCTGAGCGGCTCTCACCAGCCTTCTGCTCCGTGCCACGTCTTGGCACCGAGCCAACTCTGGCGCCGAAACTTGGCTGCACGGTCTCCCGAGGGAGAACGTACACTCGGGATCTCTCGCGAATGAGAGACCGAGCCGGAACCTGGCGTATAGCTGGCATCGCCGCTAGCACCAGGCGAGGAAGTACCAGAGCTAACCGATACTCCTCTGGTCCCGTCTATCTCTTCCTTACGGAAGGGGAGACGCGCGGAGACAGGAGACCCAGCAGGAGGACTAGCAGAAGGACCCCCCGTCCCCCCTTAGAAGTTCCCGAAGGAGACTTCTAGGGGGGAAGGCAGCCTTCTTCTTCTTCGGCTTATGGGCCTTAGAAGTCGAAGGGGAAGAGGCAGCAGCAGACGATGAAGACGAAGATGACAGCTTCCTCTTCTTCCTCTTCCTCGTCAGCTCACGCAGGACAGTCGTCAGGTCCTCCATCCAGGCCGGAGCCGGGGCTATTGCCGAAGCAACACGGCCCGACTGCACCTGTCCGGAAGGACCTGGGACTGGGGAAGACACACCGTGGGCAGGACCAGCATGGAAAGGCTCAGGAACCAGGAGCGACAGGAACAGCAACCAGCTCAGGAGCGGCAGGAACAGCGGCAGCGGTAGACCCCAGAAGGGACAGCCAAGCCAACGCGGGAATCACATCAGCGGGCAGGGGTACGGCAGGCCCAGCGATCGCCTCGTAGAATCATCGGCAGCCAGCGGGAACCTGGGTACTGGCGGCCGGTCCAGGGGCGAGTGCTGGAACAGCGGAAGTCTGGGGCAGGCAACACGAAGAAAAACAGGCGGCGGCGGCAACCCCCCTCGGTACGGCGGCGGCCCTAGTAGTGGCAGACGGCGTCACCGACACAGCATGGGGTGTGTAGACCAGGCGGGGGGGGAGCAGCATAAGCGGCCGTGGTAGTAGTGGAGACCGCCCCAGACCTCGCTAGACGCTGCAGCAGCCCGTGGATGCTAGGCACGCCCTGCCGCCGCGGTGGTCCATACCTGTCCAAGGTCGTCTCCCACGGATGTAGCACCTGCGGTAGCATAGATAGATTAGTAAGAGGGGTTCCCTCACGCACGGGGGGAAGACATGCCCCCCCCACCCCGAACGCAAGGAAGACCCCAAATACAAAATACAACGAGGAAGCTGAGCGGGGGGCAGGAAGGAAGACGAAGAATCGGATTACCAAGGGAGTCGCGGGGAGAGCTTTCCGACGACTTCCTGGCAGACCTTCGCTTCCCCTACCCCCGCACAGCAGTGAAAAGTAATATGAAAATGAAACAGAATACTGCCCTTGCGATTCACTTCATAGAACTTAAAGGGAAAAAGATCAATTCCCGGGTAAGAACGGAAACTTGATCCAAAAAAAAATGATGCTATCATAAAATATATATGAAAATGAAACAGAATACTGCACTTGCAATTTCACTTTCATAGAAAATAATCGTAAGGATCAATTCCCGGGTAAGAGCGAAAATTGATCCAAATTAAATTATGCAAATAAATAAATGAAAAGAATACTGCAATTGCGAATCCACTTTCATTGCATTTATCATACAAAATAAAAGGCTCGTGCCCAGCGCAATCACGCTCTCGGTAACGAACGCACAGGGCAAAAATATAATGAAAAAAGTACTTACATTTTTCCACTTTGCCCAAAATACATGACTCGGCGCGAGCGCGCCCGCCCTCGACACCGAGACATTATCCAAGGGTTCAATTCATGAAAAGAGAGGAAATCGCCGCCTCTACGGCGATAGCTCCATGTTGGTTCATAATTAAGTAATGAAAATGAAAACAGTGTACTTACAGTTTCATTTTCAAGTCAAACAAACCATTAGTAGAAAACACAATATAAACAAAGCATACGACGATGAAGCGGGCAGAGAGCGATGACGAACACGTCCTTCACACCCGCGGCCGAAAGCAAAAGTGATTTGTTTACCTCCCAGTCGCGCGGCGCGCGACTGTCGGACAAGCAGTTAACTACCGTTCTCCCCTTGTTCGAAGCTTACGACCGTTCCAGCTGCCGCTACCTACTTCCTATTGTTAAAGGACCGATGGTTTGTATTACGTATCGGAACAAATAATGTTTTACGTATACTTACCTGGTAGTTACATATCTGGTTAGGTGATTCCCGTACCCCCTCCCTCTACCGGGGAATGTAGAACTACCACAACTAAACCTCAGAATTTTTATGCCTACCTGTCCATGTGAGGGGAGGTGGGTGGGCTCTAATGATATAACTACCAGGTAAGTATACATAAAACATTATTTTATCATAAAAATATCATTTTTACGTATGCAACTTACCTGGTAGTTACCTATAGCTGATTGGCACATTTTGGAGGTGGGACCATGGCAGCTAACCATATTTAATGAGGAATTTCTATTGGAATTTAGTAGTTCTCTTTTAGTCCTTACCTTTTGAGATAGCTGACTTGAAGGTTACTGCCTCTTAAGTCTGCTGATCTTGAAAGCCTTGACGAAGTACATGGAGCCTTGCGTCAAGCTATAGACACGTACCCAGCATTGGCGAGGTATACGGAACCGTGCGCCAAGCTATATATACGTACCAGCATTGGCGGGGTATATGGAGCCGCGCACCAAGCTAAAGAAGTGTACCAGCGTTGGCGTGATATATGGATCCGAGCGCCAAGCTATAGACACTTACATGTAGTCTAGGACTAACCGTGTACTGACATGCGATAATTATACGTCTGCTCATGGAGCCGTACACAATAAACAATAAGGACAACAACAACATGGGAATCACCTTCACCTAAATATTTTTACCCTTTACCTAAATGGACTGTAGGGTACCACTAGTACACTTCCGTACCCTCAGACACCCTTAAAAAACAACACCAAAGATCAAGTTAAAAATTATTAGGAAGGATTGACTTCCTTTCTTCCCTTACCCAACACCGTGCCAGTTACTACAAAAGGTCCCAATGTGGAACAGTTTTTGTACGCTGCTTGAATCTCTGTTAAATAATGTGTTGCAAACACTGACTTACATTTCCAATATGTCGCATTGATAATGGCGTCTAAAGATAAATTGCGTTTATACGCCATAGAAGTTGCAACAGCTCTGACTTCATGGGCCTTTACTCTAGCCAGATCAACCTCTGGTTCTCCCAACTGAGAGTGAGCTTCAACTATTAAATCCCTCAAAAAAAAGGATATTGCATTCTTAGATAATATCCTCGAAGGATTTCTTACTGAACACCAAAGATTGTCTGACCCTCCTCTTATTTGTTGAGTCCTGTGTATATAATACTTCAGGGCTCTTACTGGACATAATGATCTCTCTGGTTCTCCCTCTCCTACTAACTCTGAGAGGCCCTATATTTCAAACGAACGAGGCCATGGTTGTGAGGGTGACTCGTTCTTTGCTAAAAAGCCAATCGTCGATGTGCATATTGCTTTGTCTTGAGCAAATGCCACTCTTTTATCGATGGCGTGAATTTCACTTATCCTTTTGGCCAACGCTAGAGCCACTAAGAATAATGTTTTCCTAGTGAGATCTCTGAAAGCTATCTCACCTAACGGTTCAAACCTCGTAGATAGAAGCCATTTGAGCACTATATCTAGATTCCAAGAGATCACCTTATTTCCTTCCTGTTTCTTTGTATCAAAGGATTTTAATAAATCTGACAGTTCCTGATTGTTCGAGACATCCATTCCCCTATGCTTGAATACTGAGGATAGAGCATGGCCCTGTATCCTTTGATAGTAGGAGTCGAGAGTTTCCTTTCTGTTTTAAGGAAAATAAGGAAGTCTGCCATTTGAATTATAGAGGTTTTAGTAGACGAGACTCCATGCTGTCTACACCAGGCCCTAAAAATTGACCATTTTGCCTGGTAGACCGCTGCTGAAGATTCTCTCCTTGGCCTGGCAATAGCCCGTGAAGCTCGTCTCGAAAACCCCTTCTGTCTGAGGGTACACTCGACAGTCTGAATGCGATCAGACGTAGAGTGTGGATATTCTCGTGGAATCTCCTGAAATGAGGTTGTTTGAGTAAATCTACTCGCTCTGGAAGTTTCCTCGAGTAGTCTATTAGAAGGTCCAGGATCTCCGGGAACCATTCTCTTGCTGGCCAGAATGGAGCTATTAACGTCATTCTGACATTTGCGTGTTGCCTGAACTTTGTCAATACTGCCCTGATCATTTTCATTGGAGGAAAGGCATAGAGGTCCAAGTCCGACCAATCTAGCAGCATTGCGTCTAAAGCGAACGCTTTCTTGTCGGGTACGGGGGAGCAATATATTGGCAATCTTGTTGTCTTTTCTTCCCCACAGATTCCACAACTGCTGGCATACCTGTAAGTGCAGAGTCCACTCTGTAGGTAGTACCTGATTTCTCCTGCTCAACTCGTCCGCTCTTACATTGTATCTCCCCTGTACAAACATGGTGAGCATTCTTGTCCGATTTTCTTTCGCCCAGATGAGTAACTCCCTCGTCGCTTCGCACAGAGAGAAGGAGTGAGTCCCCCCTTGTTTCTTGATGTACGAGAGAGCTGTGGTGTTGTCGCAATTGATGACGACCACTTTTCCCTGTACTTCCTTGGCAAAGGCCTTCAATCCCAAATGTATTGCCTTTAGTTCTTTTAGATTTATATGCCACTGTCTTTGACTGATTGTCCACAAGCCTGACACTTCCTTCTTTCCCAGCACCGCTCCCCATCCTTGATCCGAGGCGTCTGAGAAGAATGCAAGGTTGGGGTTAAGTGGCCAAAGAGACAGACCCTCCTTGAGTCTTTTTTCTAACCTCCACCAAAGGAGATCTTGCTTTATTTCCTCCGTTATTGGAAAAACAAAAGTGTCTGGGACTCTCTTTCTTTCCCAACTTGCTCTGAGGAAGTACTGAAGCGGTCTCATATAGAGTCTTCCCAGAGTTACAAACTGTTCTATTGACGCTAAGGTCCCCAAAAGACTCATCCACTCGTTGGCTGAGCATGTCTTTTTTGCTAAAAACTGATTGACTTTTCTCAGGCATGAACTCACTCTCTGTTCTGACGGAAAAGCCTGAAAAGCTACTGAGTTCATCGTCACTCCAAGGTAAGTTAAAATTTGGTTCGGAATCAATTGAGATTTTTTAAAATTCACTAGAAGACCCAGCTCTTCTGTCAGTTGAATTGTCTTCTGCAAATCCTTCACACACCCTTCTTTCGACTGTGAACGGACCAGCCAGTCGTCTTCTAGGTGTAACCACCTTGCTACTGATGAGAGGACTCTTGTGAATACTTGTGGCGCTGTGGATAGCCCAAAGCATAGGACCCTGAACTGGTATGTCCTTCCCTGAACCACGAATCTTAGGTACTTCCTTGAGTCTATGTGAATTGGAATGTGGAAGTACGCATCCTGTAGGTCTATAGAAGCCATCCAATCTCCTTGACGAAGTGCTGACAAAACCGACTGGGTGGTCTCCATCGAAAATTGTCTTGCTCACAAATTTGTTCAGGGCACTGACATCCAATACTGGTCTCCACCCTCCAGAAGTTTTCGGGACAATGAATAGGCGATTGTAAAAGCCTGGGGTGTTCTGATCTTTTACCAGCTCTATCGCTCTTTTTTCTAATAGAGCCGACAGTTCCTTTCTCAACGCGCAACATTTCTCTAAGTTTGACGAGTAAGCTGTCAAAACTATCGGTACCTTTGACAGAGGAGGATGTTTTACAAACGGAATTGAATATCCTTCCTTCAGTACCGATACTGTCCATGGATCTGCTCCTCTTCGTTCCCAAACTTGCCAGAACTCCTGGAGTCTGGCTACGACTGGTGTGTGAAGGATTCCCTGCTCATTTCTTAGAAGTTGTTGTCTTATTGGGCTTAGGACCGAACCTAACTCTAGGCCTCGATCTCTGCAATCCTCTTGTTGGTGCTCTGCCCCGAAAGGGCTTCTCCTGCTCGGCAACTGGCGCTGGGCGTACACTCGAAGTCGTCGTGCCTTTCGGCTTCTTGGCCGACTGAGCTAAAAGGTCTTGAATTGCTTTCTGGACCAGAGAGGCAGAAATTTCAGACACTAAATCCTTAGGAAAAAGGTTACACTTATCAAATGGAGCGAACATAAGCGCCGACTTCTGGGTTCTTGTTACTCCCTTAGATGTAAATGCACACAAAGCTGACGTTTCTTGAGGATCCCCACAGTTAATAAGGAGGCGATTTTAGTCGCTCCATCCTTTATTCCTTTATCAATACAGGACATCACATTGGAGAAGTCACTAAAATGTTCTTCTGACAGGTTAAAAGACTTTGCCTTTCTTCCCAAGGCGCCAATCGACCAATCCAAGAAGCTTATTACTTCCATAAGACTGAAAACTACCTTCAGCAAATGATCTAATTCGCAACTCGTAAAGAAAATCTTCGCTGAATTCAAAGCAGAACGTCTGGACGAGTCCACTAGGCTGGAGAAGTCTCCATGGGAGGAGGCAGCGCCTCCCAGGGAGAAGGCTTCCCAGTTTTGTACCAAACTCTGCTCTTAGTTAAAAGTCTCGAAGGAGGGAAACAAAGCACGGTCCTACCTTGCTCCCTCTTTTCTCCCAACCACTCATCCATCTTTTTCAACACCTTTTTAGCTGAAATCGACAAAACCAGCTTAATGAAAGTCGAAGAATCTGGTTTAGTATCCCTAGCATACTGGGATTCAGGTGAGGCGGGAGTGGCTGGTAAAAAAGATTCTGGAAAGTTATCTAGGAAAAAGTTGAGTAATTGTTTGTATGCCGACGACCGAGTCTCCTTCTCGCCTTCTACTGCTTCTCCTTCTGACGCTCCTGCTGATAAATTGTCCTCCGCTTGTTCTTGATCCACTGGACAGTCTAACTCCTGCTCCACCAACTGCAGTGGCTCTTGAGACTCCTCCGGTAAAGTTCTAATTAAAGAAGGCGTCGAAGTAAGAAGTGGTTGCTGCTTCTTACCAACTACCCCCAAAATATTCTCTAATTTTTTATTCATCTCTACTAAGAATCTATTAGAATGCCCTGAAGCACCCAAAACTTGACTTGGTTTCGTAAACTCTCTCTGTTCCAAGTCAATCAAGTCAGGCGTATGGCGTCTGATACTACCGTATCAAAGCGCTTGGCCGAGTCCGAATCCGTGCGTCTAGTAGCTTGGCGTTTAGCGGCCGCTTCTTGAGAAGCCAGGCGCTTTGGCGTCTGGTGTAACGCGGTTGTCGTGTCATCAGGCTGGCGCTTCTCTACTGGCTAAAGTAAGCTCCTTCTCTCGTCTAGGTACATCAGACTGGCGCTTATCAGTCACCTCGCGACTGGAAGACTTATGCTTCCTCCTCTTCTTCAACATCGGTCTCTCTACTTCCTCAGAAGTCGAAGAGAACGCTTCCGGCGCCTCCCAAAAACTACATGACGGCTCTTCCACAGAAGCCACGATCTTCTTCTTGGGAATTGCGGCTGGCGAAACTTGTCTCGTTCTCTTTAGTGGACGAGATTCATCCTTAAACCTCCAACCTCTGCGAGGCGAATCATTTGCACTCAAAGAAGACGAAAGACACTTCTGCGATACTCCTCGAACACCTTTATAGCATTGCTCTTCTGCCTCAGCCGAACTTGCAGCAGAATCACCTGAGGGGACGACTGCTCGGATGTCAACTTCGCTCGTCTCCCTTCGGCTTTCGGCATGCCTCCTCCCAATGTCCGGGGAGTTTGGCAGGGGCCCAGGCCTAGGAGAACGAGAGGACCGTACAGCCGCCTCCTCCACTGCACTATCACTTAACACAACACTTTTCTTATTCTTATCTAGCATCAAAGAATGCACAGATTCTCCTAATTTATCAATTGCTGCCATAAGCACGCTAAATCTTAAATCCATCTGTTCCCGTAAGCTGGCAACGGTGTCGGGTTCGGGAATAACGGTGTCATGGTCAGGTAATATGTTAGGCGGATCTGGGTTAGACATAGAACAAGGAAAATCCTGACTCTCTAATTCCTGAGAAGCTAAGGAAGAAGTCCTAGATGAAGCTTTCCTTAATTTATCTTTTTCTAGCTTTCTCATATAACTCTCCAACTCCTTCCAGCCTTAATCAGTCAAATCCTTACATTCATCACATGTTACACTTTTGCTACAGTTCTGACCTCTGCAATTAACGCACAAAGTGTGCGGGTCTAACCTAGCTTTAAGTAACCTGGTTTTACAACCCTTGCTGCAAACCCTAAAGTGAGATCCCGAATCTGACATTTTAAATTTAAACCTTGATGAAAATCACATAATTGTTGCCTATCTGGCTAAATAAAGATAAATAGCAACTGCCGAAAGCCAAATCCCAGAGAGTACGTCACCAAATCAATGAGTATCCGTCGTGAAAAACAAAGAAATTCCACCAAACAAAACCGGTGTTCCGGTTGCGACGGCAGAAAAATTCTGAAGTTTAGTTGTGGTAGTTCTACATTCCCCGGTAGAGGGAGGGGGTACGGGAATCACCTAACCAGTCAATTAGCGCTGCCGCAAAATTCGAAATTCTGCTGTGACGTCGGAGACTACAGCTGTATATAACTACCAGGTAAGTTGCATACGTAAAAGTAAGGTTTTCTTAGGATTTTTGACAATGTTCCGGCTTACGACGCGTCTCAAGAACGGAACCCCCGTTGTAACCCGGTGACCGCCTGTATATACATATTTATTAAAAAAAAAAAAAAATTAAAGATCCCACCGGGAGAATGATTAACAGCTAGCCAGCAAGAGCTCACAAACACACATCTTTGTCGGAAGACGACCGAAAGCAAAGTGGAGTGTTTACATCCAGGCAGGCGGACCTACCAGATGGTAGTTTCTGCCTAACCATCTTGTTCAAGAATTTAATGGCCGTAATTCCAGCCTACACTGGACCGAGGGTTTGTATATTGTGTAGGAACAAATGGGTGGTTTAACAGAAGCAGCTGTTTATAAGGGGTAACAATTACATTTTCCTTGCTCTGTCTTTGTGGGAGCGTGATATTTATTTAACCATAATATTTATTATGGGGGACAGTGTATACTATGTCCCCCCAACTCAAACTTTTTGGGGGGACATCCCCCCGTGGGTTACGCCCCTGGTAATAACGATAAAATTGCCATATTTGTGTATGTAACTGTGATAAAAAATGGTCACAGCATAACCAATGAAGTTTGTGTCAGGAATCTGGTTACTTTTACAACAACAAATATTTTAAAATGAATTATCATGAATACGTAATAAATTCATGCAATTCATAACCTTATTCTGGTGATTAATTATTCAAATGTTATGCAGCGCACTCCTCCTCTTTTTCTTCTTCCCGACCAACCTGGCCGCAAGCATAGGCTATACACCATCATCGTTTAAGATCGTTGTCAAGAAATTGTCCCAGCATCTATGGATACAAGTGGTGTGTGGATTTAACACTGGAAATGGGAAGTTTGTTTACGGAAGTGACTCCATAATCATTGAGATGGCATCAATCGTCTATATGTTAGGTGTTTTAGGTAAAAATTTCAGAAGTGTCATCGAGGTAAGTTAACACTGCACACGGCTAGACTTCCATTAACTTATATTTAATAGAAAATTATGGCCTTAATTTCTTACTTGGCAGAAAACTCTTACTTTGAGAGGAAAGTAGAGGTCTTGAGGTGTTGCTTCCACGGAGGTTGGCTTGTGAATGACCTCCAACTTTGCTTACTGGCAGTGCTAGTAGCTAGTTATTTTTTGGGAAAGTGTTTGTGCTGCCATACAGATGGCCGTCTGGCCGCGCAGCGATGTTTTACCCTATAGGAATCTATATAATTTCCAAAGAAATACTTGATATGGAGATATTGCTTAGATGTACCCTGGTAAAAAAATTCCCTCTTGCACTGATAGCCAAGCTGTTGACTCCAGCCCCCTTTGTTGCTGACTGGTCCGTCAGAACCTTGCTTCAACCACAAACTCATAAGGCTACATGGCCTCCTTTATTATTTCTCCAAGCTTAAAATGCATTTGTTGGTCCCCTCTCAAGTTTACTTACACTACTCGCATGACTTTCTAGGAGAGGTCAGGTTTGTTTTTGTCCGCAGAACTCGTTCCCTTCGTCCTACACAACAATCGTAAAATTTTCCTCAAGGAAAACTTGAAGCGCAGCTCTTCCATACCCTAGGCCTAAGCAGTGGAAAGCAATTGAGCAGACAGACTCCATTGTCTTCCACTAAACTATGGCACGAACCCCTTGGCTTTAAATACTTAAGCTATGTGCAAGCATCAAGATTATCATTTGGTCACCTTTAATTACCTATAGTAACGTCTGGTCTCACCCCATCAAGAAAATAGCTAAGGTAGGTACTCTATACCTACTACCTAGTAGGTGTAGGCTATGTTTAACTATCAAGAACTAGCCTTACTGAATAGTAAGTATACATACAGCTGATTTAAGGTAATCTGTACTCTTTCACTTAAAAGCTCATCAAGAACCCTGCCTCACCCTGGGAATTTTCGGCGTCATCTGGAGGAAGGAAAAGGCTGGCAAATGTTTCTGTTCCGAACCTCCCACCTTCAGTTGGAGTTTCCTCCATGTTTGTTGACACTTCGTTCGGCTTCGTTCATAATATTGGTAATTGTGTTCTTAAGTTTTTCGAACTGATCGATCAGGTTTAATCTTCATACAAATATCATTCTGTAATCTTTTACTTTGAAAGTTAGCCATATACTACTGATGCAAAGCCAAGCGAGACAAAATTATCGTATACGTATCACAAACTAGAAAAATTCATCATATACCTACATTTCACATATATATTTGTAAAGTACATGAGTTAAACTCCCGAACACTTGTTCAGGTGACCTGCGAAGTCTTGAAGAACAGTTTTCCTCTTACAAAACAAAAGTCTTGTGAACGCACACTTTGACAGCTGTTGCGTTAGCAGCGTTCGTCGTTAATGCAACCGGTGTAACCCAAGAAACTACACTTCAGCAAAATACAGTTTATAAATTACTCAATAAATTTGTAACGCGTTCTAATATAAAGAAAAACCTTACTTTCGCAACTAGTTTAATGAGATTCGATGTTTTATTAGGCATAATAATAAAAGAAACAATGTACAACACTGATGTCTAGGCTTGATTTGTGGCGGGGCCTAGGCCAGATTGATTGGCAGGAAAACGGTTTATCAAGGGATTTTATGACTACCTACTGTTGCAATAGTATAGATTTTACCTTAAATTCAATTCACAGAACATTTCCCACGCCAAAGGCTTCTGCTATAATCATAGTTATGGTTACTTAATTATAAATTATTAGTACATTTGATTAATGTAACATTGTTCACTGTATATAAGTCAGGAACTTCCAATCCCCTTCTTGATTATTTGGTTAGTTATCAGTCTACGGAGCTGAGTGAATTAAATGCTAGTTAGCACCAACCAGAGACACTACGTTTAAAGTATTGCTTTGTTGGCCCATACCAAAGGAAAATTTTGCTCAGTAAGATCGAGTTATCTTTGGTGCTGCAATATGCACTAAATGTATTACACATAAGGCTTACGGCGTTCGCTATAATGGAAAATGTATAAGAATTTTCCATAATAACATATTTATTAGACTTGTAACAGTGGAAATGTAATTTATGGGCATTTCTAAACCCATTATTTATATTGCCTACACGTTTGTGTGTATCAGATTTTTGCAGCAGGAGTGGTGGTTGGTATACCCCAAGGCAGAGTTAAGCCAACAAAGGGCACATGCCTAGAGGGAAGTGTGATAATGCACGAGCGGCAGCAGGAGGCACGGTGTGCATTTCAGGTGTTTTTCTCAACAGAGCTGCAGCGCAAGCATTTACAAATCATGTAATATATTTCATATCCATTACTTTTATCACCGAAGAAGTGATTCACAAAAATGACATTAAATAGACATTATAAATCAAACTAAATATCCTATACAAACTTTGGTGCATAAGGGGGTGTGCCCTTTATTTAATATGGGAAATCTTAATAAAAGAGCACACAATATTGCTTCATCCTACATCTAATAAGCAGCGGGTTCTGTATCTAGGTAATGTGTACATCAGGACAGCAGATTGACAAACCAATCACTCCATGGCAAAATACAATATACAAATGTTAATTTTTTGTGGAAATGTTCAATCAGCCTCATCCAGCTCCAACTTCATGCGAAACAACGGACTTGAATTTTTTTTTTTTTTTTTTTTTTTTTAATATGACGGCTATCTGGAGATGTCCAAGTAT
>NC_087200.1:151969553-152001005 GCF_015104395.2 Macrobrachium nipponense
AGATCTGGATCAGGATGCACATCCCTGATACGACAGAAGTGGACAGCAGTAGTCTTGCTTACAGAGATTTTAAAACCGTTTCTCAGCCCTACTTACTATTCTATTTATTGTTAACTGTAGCTTCCTTTCTCTTACAGTCATCCGGGTGGCAGCAAACAATATTGACAAGTCATCCACAAACAGTGTCTTTAAGACCTCTCTTGGAATAACAGCTGCAACACTGTTTATAGCCAGAGCAAAAAGTGTTACACTGAGAACACTGCCCTGAGGAACACCTTCTTGGCACCTTTTCTCTGATAAAGTACTGCCAACTTTAACTTTAAAATACCTACAGTGTAAAAAAGATTTCACAAATAAAGGTAATTTGCCTAGTAGATCACTATTATGCATAGTCTTCTGAATACCATGTCTCCAAGCAGTGTCATATGCCTTTTCTATATCAAAAACACTGTCACATGGTGTTGCTTGGAGACAAAGACTTCACAGACAGAGGCTTCAAGTTGCAGTAAGATGTCCAGGGTGGAGTGCATTTTTCGAAAACCACACTGAGAAGGTGTTAGAATATTGTTGTGCTCTAGATACCACATCAGTCTTACATTTACCATTTCTTCCATCAATTTACATAAACAGCAAGTTAAAGCAATGGGGCAGTAACTTGCTGCACAGAGAGGATCTTTTCCAGACTTAAGGAATGGTAACATAGTAGCTAATTCCCCTATGCTAGGGTAGCTGCTTTCATCCCATATTCTATTGATAATACTTATTATAAAAAGTTTTGTGTTCCTTGAAATGTGTTTAAACATTTCATAAGGAATCTCATCTGGACCAGGGGCAGTGTTCTTGCTCCTAGCTAAAGCAGAGTCAAATTCCCTTCCAGAAAAAGGCATGTTATATGATTCAGCTTTGTTTGATGAAAAGTCAAGTACCTGCTGTTCTTCCTTCATTCTGAAATCATGTCCTGGGGAACTATCTGATTTTTCAGAGACTTGAGCGAAGTGTTCAGAAAACATATCACTCATTTCTGTGGCATCAGTGACATGATTATTCACTTTAAGTACTGGAGGAGGATTGAGTGTAAATTTACCCTGAATTTTTCTTATTTTCTTCCAAATGCTACAGAGTGGTGTTCTACTGTTAATAGAGGATACATATCCTGCCCATGCTTGTCTTCTGGCAGCTTTCATAGCTTTTCGAAATCGTGCCCTACACTGTTTATAAAATATGACATTGTTCAAGGTGCGATGTCTACGGCACCTGGTCAATGATGACCTTGTAGCTCGGTGTAACAGCTTTAGGTCTTCTGACCACCACGGTACTGACTGTCTCCTAAATAGTCCTTTAGTTCGAGGAATCGAGTGTAGACCTGCAGTATGTAATGTTCCATTGAGTAGATCAATGGCATCATTTACACTTGGGAAATCTTTTGCATCCCCTCAAACTCACTCAAATCTTTGAATTTTCTCCAATTTGCTTTCTCTAAGCACCATCGTGGTGATCTCGGGATAGGTGGACCATCATTGGTGTTGATCACAATTGGAGAATGGTCACTGGTATGCCAGTCATCACTTGTTCTCCAACTAAAATCAATATTGCAGTTGGAGCTACATATTGAAAGGTCGATGTAGGAGATGGTACCTGTCTGAATGTGGTAATGGGTAGGTTCTCCAGTATTAAGAAGACCTATATCTTCATTTTCGATTAAAGATGCCATCATATTCCCTTTTTGATTTGATGTTATATCTTCCCACAATGGATGTCTACTACTGAAGTCACCAAGTAGAAGAAATGGCTCTGGTAGTTGCTGCATTAAGTATATTAAGTTCTCTTGGGAGACATGGCTATTGGGTGGAATGTAAAGGGAACATAAAGTATATTTCCTTCTTAAATTAATTCTTACCGCCACAGCTTGAAGTGGAGTATTTAGTTTCACTTGGTAGTGTGGAGCATCTCGACGGATGTAGATGAGGGATCCACCATGATTTCCCACTTCTAAATCAAATTTAGTTCCATAGTGAACATATTCCCTAGGACAAGGGGTATATTCACCTAGCATAGTCTCCTGCAAACATACCCCTACAGGAGAGTGCTCATAGTTCAAAAGCTTCACTTCCTCATACTTCGCTCGCAGTCCCTGACAGTTCCACTGAGTAATGGAAGTGAATTTATTCATGTTTAGGACCAACATTGTGGTTACTTTTTACAAGACTGGGAGAGTTCTTTTTTCTACTAGGGGGAGGCATTTTGATGGAAAGTTTTGTTGGCTTTTTGGGAGGAGTTATCACCTTCGTAGAGCCAACATCTTTTCCTTCAATGTCTTTGACACTGAAGGTTTTTTTTTAGTTTCTTCGTTCTCCATCTCTATCGAAACGGAGAGAGCAGAGGTGCTCTCTAAAGAGACCACCTCAAGTGTCTTTGTATTGCTGGCAGTAGCCAGCTCTGCCTCTAATGAGGAAGAAGTACCAGCAAGGACTGGCACCAGGGGACCAGCATCTGCTGGTTTGTCCTCAAAAGAGGAATTGGCACCAACAGAAGCTGGCACCAGACCAGCAACCACTGGCCTTGCCTCCAAAGAGGCAGATGGTGGAGGGTGTGTCTCTACTGACACTTCAATTTTATTCAGTTCCATACTTGTGTCTTTCTTGTTGGTTCTAGTGAACCTTGCCTTTACATTCTCATCATCAGTTGACTCGAATGATTCAGTTAGCTGTCTTTTTAATGATTCTTTATTTGATTTTCCTTTTGTGCTCTTAACTTGGGTGTGTTTATTTGCCTCTTTCTTTTGGTTTCTTAATTTTGCTACTACAGAAGCAAAACTTAGACCGGGTCTTACAGTCTTTGCTTTGGCTCTCTCTCTCATGCTTCCTTAAATGTTGTTCTTTCTATTACTTGGATTGCTTGGATTTCTTTTTCGAGTAAATATACATCACACTGCTGAGATGATGATACATGTCCCTCACCTTAGTGAACGCATTTAGGTTCCCTGTTCTCTGATGCACGTACCATGCTCATCTTCTCCACAGTTGACGCAGACTGCAGGATTTTCTTGCAATTTGGATCGACACGATTGTAGGGTGTGTCCAAAATGCTGGGAATGGAAACACCTTCTGGGTCTCAGGATGTACTGTTTTATCTTAAACCTATACCAGGCTGCAGAGACACACTCCGGAAGTCTTCAGGTATTAAAAATTAATATTAAGGTAGGCTGAAGTATTCTGTTACTATCATCCTTCTTTGACATCCTGTCCACCTTTATTACACCCTGGTCTTTTAATTCTGTTAAAAGTCTCTCCTCAGAGAAAGCCATCAACTGAGGGGCATAAATCAAGCCCTTGCTGGAGTTCAGGCTGGAGTGGGGAGTGCACTCAACCGTAACTCCCGCAAGGTCCGACAATCCCATCAACTTAATGCTCTCCTCTGGGGAAATGCTTTCTTTTTGGCTGTCTGCCACAACATTTCACAATTTCCCTGTGTACTTGAAAAATGTCTATATTGTCACCTTCAAGCTTCAAATTCAGGTATTTGTTAAAGGAATTGAGTACAAAGACCCCAGGAGCTATTTCATACTTTTTATTTTTCTTCATGGCAAATGGCTCCAGTTTGACAATACTGGAACCAGATGGTTTTTGTTGAGATTTCCTGGCTATATATCTACTCGCATTGATTTGGGTCGTCAACTGTGTCCATCTGTCATTCGGCCCAGGGGTACTACATTGATCATGGGGACCAACTATGAAAAATATAAGTTTGGGTTCCATGGACAAGTCCTTTGATAAAAACAAGGCATCATGATGTCTGTCGAGATCAGACCCGGCACTGAGGATAGGGTTTGACATTAAACTTTTCCTCGCTACACCACGTCAGGTACTAGAGTTCTATGGGTGAGGTGACATGCCGTCCATCCTCACCCTCCTTCAAATCCCAAGATTTAGACTAAAATCATGTCCAAAACCAAGCCACCAGTCATCATCATAGAATCCATACCCTATAGGGGGAGGAAGGCAGAAAGATGAAATGTTTTTAGTAGAAGGAAAATGGCTAACTTATTTAGTTGGATCAACAGCTGGGCACCAAGGCCCAGCAAGAAAGCAGTTCCCACTAGGCATCAGGGCCCAGCTGCTGAACCCTAATCCCCCCATCCTCGGCAAGGCTTCAGTATCTGGGGGGATCTCCCGCCGAAGCGCCTCCAGGAAGCCAAGAAGGCATTTGTGGAGATGGAACAGATGAGCATCTGTAAGAAGGCTGTGAGTCCATGGGCGTCCCCCTCCACATGGTAAGGAAAGCAGATTGTACATGGAGGCCCTATGGGGACTACCACCACCTCAACCACGCCCGACAGCTACCCCCTGCCAAACATGCAAGACTTCACCGGGCCCCTCCACGGGGCAAAGATCTTCTCGAAGGTGGACCACCTAAAATCTTATTTTCAGGTACCTGTCCATCCTGATGACATCCCAAAGACAGCAATCACCACGCCTTTTGGGTCCTTTGTGTTTGCCTTCTCCACTTTCAGCCTGCGGAACACTGGAGCCACCTTCCAGTGCCTAATGGATAGCATCCTCGGCGATTTACCTTTCTGTGTCTGCTATGTAGACAATATTCTTATATCTTCCAGATCGCCGGAGGAGCACCTGAACCATGTCCTTGCCATCCTCAAGCACCTGCAGGGGAACAGGCTCGTTGTCCCATTCAACATATGCACCTTCGGTGCGGAGAAGGTGGATTTCCTCGGCCACGAAATCACCCCAATGGGAGTATGTTCCATGGCATCAAAGGTAGCCGCAGTGGAGAAGTTCCCAACACCAACGACGGTCAAGACCCTATAGGAGTTCATCAGGATGGTGAACTACGATAGGAGGTTCATCCCAGACATTGCCCGCATCATGTACCCTTTCCCAGAAAGGAAAGCCAAAAAAGCTGGTATGGGAGGAAGCCCAGCAAGCGCGCCTTCAATCTCGCCAAGGCGTCCCTCAGCAGAGCCACAACCTTGGCCCACCAGGACCCCGACACGCCCGACTCTCATGACTGATGCTAGCAAAATCGCATGCGGAGCCGTCCTGGAACAGCTGAAAGATGGGGTCCCTACGCCGCTAGCCTTCTTCAGCAGGTAACTGAAACCCGCTGAGACCCGCTACAGCACCTTCGACCACGAGCTCCTTGCTGTCTACCAAGCCATTCGCCACTTCAAATACCTCCTGGAAGGCATCCTGTTCACCATAAGGACAGACCACCAGCCACTGGTCCACGCCTTTGTCAAGGCAGGAGAAGCTTGGTCCGTAAGAGAGCAATGACACCTTGTGGTCGGCTCCGAGTTCGGGTGCTCCATTGAGTATGTTCCCAGCGGGAGGAATCCTGTAGTCAACACCCTCTTGTGAATTGAAATGAATTCCCTGCACCTCAGCGTGGACTATGAGGACCTAGCACAAGAGCAAGCCTCCGGCCCTGAAGTGCCAGCCTACCACACCGCCATCACCGCCCTTCGGCAGGAAGACATCCCCTTCGGTTCTTCCAAGATGATGCTCCTCTGCGACACCAGCACTGGCCACCCATGCTCCCTGATTCCAGCCTCCCGGCGGAAGCTGGTATTCGACATAATACACTTGCTTCTGTAGCCCCGCACAACTAGCACACTCCTGACGGAGAAGTTCGTGTGGCGGTGTGGTTTATAACTTCACTGTGCGTCCTGGATTTGTTGGTTTCGAAGGTTTGGGCCCAGGAGCCGACAAATCTCTTATTGACTAAAAAATTCCCCTTCAGTTAAACAAATATGAAGATATATTAATTCTGAGGTAGAACAAATTAGATATTAAGGACATTTGTAGCTCAATGTACGTATATGAATCATGGTAATGTGATATGAATCATATAATTGCTATGTGCGGACAAAAGCACTACAACATTACCAAGGTTGAGGTTATTACTATTATTAAAGTAGTTTAACCAGACCACTGAGCCGACTTTCAGCTCTCATAGGGCTGGCCCGAAGGATTAGATTAAAATAAAAAAATCATGTCTAGGCCAGAGACAAAACTCTGGAACCGAATTGTTTATTTGATGTGGTGACAAATGAGTAAAAATTAAACTAAAAGCCGCACAAAGGCACACACTCAAACTGGAACACTTCCACACAATAAATACATTTACATCGATCATGTATCCATACTTTTATAAAAAATAAAATCAGAATAAGTTATGTAACATTTAAAAGTTTTGTTTTTAAAATTCATTAGTCTAATAATTTTCGTAATTTAAAATTTTAATTAGTTTTATATTTTATCAACTAAATTACACTTCTTCAAGAACATAAAAATAGGCATGACCGAAAACGCATAGGTTTGTTTGTTTGTATGGTCTTTTTACGTTGCATGGAACCAGTGGTTATTCAGCAACGGGACCAACGGCTTTACGTGACTTCCGAACCACGTCGAGAGTGAACTTCTATCACCAGAAATAAACATCTCTCACTCCTCAATGGAATGGCCGAGAATCGAACAGGCGACCACCGAGGTGGGACGCCAACACCATACCAACCACACCACTGAGGCGCTACATAGGATCCTGACAAGATTTCTTTCATAGATCTGTTTCCAAGTGGCGACAGTCGTTGTTGGTTGTACTTTGGGTACTCGCATAACACATGTTTGACAGTTATAACCCCCTTGCACTCAGGAGCTGAGCTACGTGGGCTGCTCATTAAGTGTCCATGTGTCAGACGAATATGGCCTATACGGGACGTGTCAGAATTACTTGTACATGTCTCTCTTTCTGATATGATGAACTCCACTTTTCAACATCAGGTTTTATTTGTTTTTATTTATTATTTTCTGGGCCTTCATTCCAAATATGTTGCCATTTCTTTATAATACCCATCTTTGTGTATGTTACATAATCACTCATAGGGAGATTCACACTTGATCTTGTCATTTGATTTGCTTCTTTGTCAGCCTCTTCATTTCCTTTGATCCCTACATGAGCAGGGATCCAACATATTTCTACATTTTTCCCAATACTATCTAATTTATGAGGTGATAATTTAATTTGTTGTACAATATTATTTTTTGGTTTGTAACTCTGGATGGCTTCTATGGCACTTCTCGAGTCACTAAAAATAAAATTATTGAGCGATGTTTCTTTAATTATCTTTGTGGCTGAGGCAATTACACAAAGCTCTGCTGTAAATATTGAAGCTGTATTAGGTAGAGAGAATTGATATGATTTGTCCTGGGACACTGTAGCATATCCCACTCCATGTTCCGATTTAGATCTATCTGTGTATATTGCATAATGTGCATCTTTTCAGTTCATATGTTCTATTGTATCTTGTCTATGGTGTGATGGCGTATATGAGTATTTTTTTGGTAAATATTTTAATTGCGTGCAAGTTTTCATTTTATTCATTGTCCAAGGCGGAGGTAATTTTACTATTGGAGGAATTTGTACATTCACATTTAGTGACTCAAAGAATCTTTTAGCTCTAATTGGAAAAGGGGGTGGATGATTGTTTATAAATATATCTCTGAGTTTAAATAATTTTTTTGTTGGAGAATCGCTTGTCCTAATTCTCGGAGCACTCTTCATTATTACTAGCTCTATATGGAGAGAGAGAGGTACTTCACCAAATTCAACCTGTAAAGAAGTCGGTGATGATCTAAAGGCTCCTGAACATATTCTAAGAACCTCATTATGAACTAGGTCCAAAGTTTTCAGTGCTGCATCTGATCCCGAGCCATATATTTCACTACCGTAATCAATGATAGACAGGACTGTTGCTTTATACAGTAATGAAAGGGTTTGTCTATTAGACCCCAAGTAGTGTTTGATAATTTTCTAATTAGATTTAATGCTTATTTACATTTTGATTTCAAGTATGCTATGTGGGGTTTCCAGTTTAAGTGAGTATCAAACACTAAACCTAAAATTATTCTAGTTTGTCTAATTGGTTTACTATGATTTCTGAATTTTAAATCTATTACTTCACCATTCATCCACCTTTTATCTTTATAAAACATTACTGCTTGAGTCTTATGTATGGATAACTTAAATCCTACAGATGAGGTCCATTCATTTATTTTTATTATACTTTTATTAATGATGCGTTCTGCATGTTGAATACGAGAGGCTGAATAATATATGGCAAAATCATCCATGTATAGGTTGCTTTTGATTCCAGAAGGTAGATTTTTATTAATATAATTAATTCCTAAGGTAAACAAGTGTGCCACTAAGGACACTTCTCTGTTGAACACCATTTTCAATTCTCACTTGAAAGCTACGATTTGTTAAAATTTTTTTTTTTGATGAACCTAGGTCAATGTCCACGGATGTTGTTATTTTGCAAAGTTTTTAATATACGGTACCTCCATGTAGTATCATAAGCCTTTTCAATGTCAAAAAAAGACTGCTACAGTTATTTGTTTTCGCTCAAATCCTCTACGTATATGGTCTTCGAGGTTAGAGAGAGAATCTAACGTAGATCTGCTGCACTGTGACCCGAATTCAGTGGGAGTCAAGATTTTATCTTCTCGAATGTGCCATGTTAATCAAGCATTTACCATCTTTTCTAGTAATTTGCATAAGAAACTTGTTAGAGAAATTAGTCTGCAGTTATTTGTGTTACTTGGATCTTTTCCAGGTTTGGGGATAGGAATTTATTGCTTTACGCCATTCATCAGGAAATAAATTTCTAAGCCATAAATGATTATAAAATTGCAACAAGTATGTTTTGCCAGAGGTGCTAAGTGGGTGATCATCTCAAAACAAATATTGTCACCTCCAGGAGCAGATTTATTGCTGTTCGTGAGAGCATATTCCAACACTTCCATATTAAATTTTCTATTATATGTAATATATGTCTTCTATTGCTTCGAAATTTATTGTTATTAGTTCTATATTATTTTTCTTTGTGCGGAAGTGGCCATCTAAATTTCTATCACTACTTACATTAGCTAAGTTTTCTCCTGTTATATTACTTATTTCTTTTGGATCGAGTATTCTTTTTCCATCTTTTAATATGGCATGTCTGGGTGGTTTCACATGATTATCATTTATTTTCCTGAATTTTTCCTATTATTTTTGTATGGGAGTATTATTAGAGAGATATGATACATATTTCCTCCAAGAAATTATTCTTCCTTGAATTACTTCCTTTTTAAATTTAGCAGATATATTCTGGCAACAATATAGTCAGTTTTTGTAAAGTACCTTTTAATGTTTTATTTGTTTTACTGAACTTTCTATTCAAATTATCCAATTGTCTACCTATTGAGTGTTTTATATTTATTAATCCTGTTAGCTTATCGGACCACCATGGAACTTTGTGTTTTGTTGGGTGGGGTTTAGAGTTTGGTATTGCTTTATCAGCAGCATTTTTGATGAAATTAACAAGAAACTTATTAGCTTCATTATGGTCTTTTAGATATTCAAATGGTGGTATATTTCTAGTATGCATTTCATATCGCTCCCAAGCTGCTTTATAAATGTTATAGTGAGGAACATGTTTTGCTGGATTATTTATAAAAAGGAAATTAGTATTGGGAAATGATCACTGGTGTACAAGTCATCAATTGTGTTCCAATCTAACCTGTCAACTATACTTGTTGAACATTGAGTTAAGTCTACAATGGAAAATGTTCCATGTGTTTTTGAATAATATATGCTAACTTCATCATCATTTATACAACACATGTCATGTGAATCTATAAGTTCTTCTACTTTACTTCCTGCTCTATTTGAGTTTGAACAGTTACAGTCCCATATTGGGTTGTGAGCATTAAAATCCCCTACCATTAATATAGGTTCTCATCACCCTTGACATAGTCACCATCATCCATGGTATGGTTCTCCTCCACTTCTTTGGTGTTTTGGATCTCTGCATCTATAGGTTTTATTATTATTTTAGGAGAGAAAGGTATGTTCTCATTTTGTGTTTGTTCTTTCTTCATATCTTTGGTTTTTGGTTTGACCGATGTTTCTCTAATTATAGTTTGGTGTCTTTGTTTTTGGCGGTGCTCTCTCTAAAGTTTTTTACTTTTCTTTAATTTCCGGTATATCCCAACTTCCTCTGGTAGAATCAGTGGAGAATTCATTGCTAAAAGCAGTAAAGGGTACTACACAATTTCCCACCGAGCTCAGTTCCTAGCGGATTAAGGCTAGTACTGACTGAGCTCTACGATGTATAAAATGTTGAGCGAAAGCCTATAGAATAGCATTGTGAGAGGAAATGACAGGTGTATATGCAATTGCTATGATTAATGCAATAACAATCTGTAGAATTCTATCATCGATCAATGCCGTACTTATTTTTCTCAAAAGCTACTGAAACCTTATACGCTCCCAGCAGTTCAGTGACTATTCTGAAAGCAAGTCTCTTGGAAAATGACTTAGCTGTGAAAAAAAATTCAATCTGAAACGATACTTTACTCTAAGATACACAACTTTCCGAATCATATAGATAACTATAGGTATTTATTACTGGCATTAACATTCACAAAAGTTGAGCACTTGGTAACGTAGTACATACTCTTAGGTTAATGATAAAAGATTGCATGTGGATAGGTGTTGAAGACAAAGCAAATGTTCATTATGTGCATGGAGCATTGTTCGATTGCTTGGTTGCCTTCTGCTGTTTTCTCGCTTTCTGATGTGCTGTTCTAGGCTCTTGTCTGTCTTCTTTTGGCAAGAGTACTATACTATGGAGATTTTCCACTACTTGAGAATAGTTCATAATTTTTGTTTCTTTTATAATCAATTTTTTTCACTTGTGTTCAACTGAAGTATAAACTCTCTGAGCCACAGCTTTCAGTTGGGTAGGGTAGTGTGGGGGTATAACGTACTATTAGTGGAAAAATATTACTGAAAAATCAGATTTAAACCTTGAAAATAAGGCTGTGGGTCAGAAGTATTCCCCAAGTAATGGGCTACCACCAAAACACACAACTAAATTTATCATACGAAGCTAGGGACCTTTTTTGGCTATTAACAAAATTTCCATACATGCTATTTTCACCCCAAAACAATTCATTACAAACAATTGGTTGCCTTCTGCTGTTTTCTCGCTTTCTGATGTGCTGTTCTAGGCTCTTGTCTGTCTTCTTTTGGCAAGAGTACTATACTATGGAGATTTTCCACTACTTGAGAATAGTTCATAATTTTTGTTTCTTTTATAATCAATTTTTTTTCACTTGTGTTCAACTGAAGTATAAACTCTCTGAGCCACAGCTTTCAGTTGGGTAGGGTAGTGTGGGGGTATAACGTACTATTAGTGGAAAAATATTACTGAAAAATCAGATTTAAACCTTGAAAATAAGGCTGTGGGTCAGAAGTATTCCCCAAGTAATGGGCTACCAACAACACACAACTAAATTTTATCAATACGAAGCTAGGGACCTTTTTTGGCTATTTAACCAAAAATTTCCATACATGCTATTTTCACCCCAAAACAATTCATTACAAATTATAATGAACTAGATACTGCTGTCTAAAATTTAACAAATACATTATCTAAAGTGTTCTATTAATGAATGAGCAACAGAGAAGGAGTTTTTTTAGCCTTATCTTGGCAATCAGTATTACCTGTCCATTTCATCCCTGCAATACCAATAAGAAGTTTTATGAATGATATTTTGTTGTGTGAAATAAAACAAATAAGCATCCAATATTGTTTATTTAAGAAAACTGTGGAAAAATAAAGTCAGTTTTGTACATTTATCACTCCTAGGCCTACCTCAATTCATGTTAAATGAATACAATGGAACATCTTTGCAATCTTGATAGCGTAATCACAAAGCTGTGTCTCCTCCCCTGTGAAGACCTTGTGGGGACTGCCATGGAGGGGGACAAAGGTCTTACCATCAGATAACTTTCTGGATCTACTGACTGCCTCCTGTAAGGTCATCACTTTCACTCCAAACTTCTTGCAAGCTTCCCTGATACTGCATCCTGTTACCATACAGTACTGAAAAGCCTCCTTCAAAGCAGTTCTGTCTGTTTGCCTCTCCCCCTTAGGCATAAACGTCCTCGGCATGTTTAAGTCTGAAAGTGAAATTACAAGTCATCAAATAACTGGCAATTACAAAAATAAACAGTATGTGTCAAGTGTGGGGGGTGCAACGTACACCATCGTACGCTGCACCCCCATACCTACAGCTGTTTTTGAAAAAAAAAAAATGTATTCAATCACCCTACACGATTATAAACTTCACAACACACGTACAATACTGCAAATGCTCACTAAACATCATTACATGTGTAACATCACATTTCAATTGCATTCAGAAAATATTTATTTTCCCTTACCATTTTAACCATGTAACAGTTTTTTTTTTGGCACCTATTACACACCTGGTACTTGCATTTCTTCATATTGAATGTAAGTAAACTATTACGTAGGGGTTTTATCTTGTTTGAATGTAAAAAATAAAGTATGTAAGAAATTTTTGTACGCTACACCCCCTCACAACAATGTACTCTACACCCCCTACAAGCTATATTGCCTTCAAACCAGTATCACAGCAACAATGTTGGATAAAACTTAGATATATCTTCATATATCACGTACATCTGCCTAATATTCATATTCAGTACCTTACCAATAGGATCAGGCTTCATTCAAGATTAGGAAACAATATGATATGGATATCTCAAGTTAAATTGGATACTACAAAAATAAAAAATCTTACCTCCAATCCATACCCGGCGAGCTAGAAGAAATGGAAGCAGCATCTTGGTTCACTGACGACACTTCACATCTCAGTATTGCCAACAGAGCTCTTCTATAAATTCTCTGATTTTGACGGAGCTTGTACGGTCCACCCCCGTGTACGCTAATCCCCCACATTACCCTATAATTATTAGTCCATGTCAAATGAGCTCCACATAAGCCTCCTGTTCGTCCAATTGCCACAGATCCGGGGTTTGCCTTTAATACAACAAAATGCCAAAGAATCTGCGACATGCGCGGTCTGAAATGGCCAATGTGTGACCCAGGCTTTACATCCACACTGGAGTAACTAACGATCGAAGAAAAATTGGAGGAAAACAAAATGTCAAGAAGAGCAAATGACATCAAGCTCATCGCCTATACAGATACAGCCTATGGATGACGCTCAGCTTTCAGAATACGTTAGAAAATGTAATTTACCATGGATAATTATGAATTAAGTTGTGTTGCCATGTACAGCGTACAGAGGACTGCTAAATTCTTGAGTTCGCTGAAGTTTAACCACACATCCGTTAAGTGAACCATCTATAGTAATTAGTTCGATCCAACTTTTTTCTCCATATGCAATATGCACAGTGCAATGTAATGAAGTAGAAATATACATAAACCATTGTTTCTACGCGATTCTCTCCGTAAAAGGATGAATCTTAAGATAAATGGCCATCACATCAGCGGTAAACAGATACAGGCACATAATTCTTTATATACTCAAGTCTAACTGAAAGGCCACTATAATTACCTAGACATATTTCCAACGAAAATATCCATGTCTAAAAAACAAGAGGGAATGGCGAAAGGAAAAATGACTGAATGTCAACAAATATGTATATATAGGGTCAAGCATCATTGTAATTCTAAAACTAAGGCTTCAGGGCAGGGCCATTAATGTAGACGTACAGGCAGGCATTTCATCAATAAACACTACCAAGAAGGCAATTAACATTTACAAGGAAGTAAAATTTTCTGCCTCAAACAAACACTGGCTTTTGACCAAGCAAATAGCATAAACTGATTCTCGTTGCGTAGCACTATGGTCATTAAGGACGCTCCCGATAAGAATGCAAAGTTCTACTGTCCTCAGACACCACGTCGACATTGGGTAGACCACTACCCAATAAAGCTATAAATGTGCCATATAAGGAAATATCCCACCAAGTTCCCTTATTACAGGAGGTTTCAGCTGTACGATTTTAAGGCAAGGCTAAAAACTTTAAACGATATACGTGCTTGCGGACTGTATTCCTTTCAGGCTACTTTGATCTATGAAGCATAAAGTGAAAACGAGCCATCAAATCTTTATTTATGGACACATATACATACATTCAATTGTATTCTAAAGGTCCATAAAACACTATTTTAATTTAACGTTGCAACCATATATTTCGAGCACTTCCTTCTGTGAAACGTTAAAATAGAGTTTTATGGGCCTGTTATCTCCATATTGTACTAGTTGCAGTAAAAAAAGACATTCATACATACACACACACACACACACACACACACACACACACACACACACACACACACACATATATATATATATATATATATATATATATATATATATATATATATATATATCTATATCTATATCAAAATAGTGTTCCTTTATGAAGGGGGTGGCGGCGAGGGCTCTATTAGTGTTATTTACATCATAAGCATATTGGTAGATGTGTTCTTTTTAAATTGCTTTGTCAATTATACCATTAACTTTTATTCTTTTTGGATATAAATCCCATTAACAGAAAATTACCATATTATACATTTTATTTCCAATCGTTCATTTATCATCAGCTCTTATTTCGGCAGAATATCAATTGACCCACAACAGGTCATAATCATCGGTAGCGAACGACGAGCAACGGCAATACCAAAAACAACAACAACGTCCCGATCGCAAGTATTACTATACTCGCTGACTCGCGTTTTCCAGTTGGATCCACCAATTTTCGTTAAAGTGATTTTCCTATTAAGTCATCATCGCCTCATACCAAAATACAGGTACTGTGAAAGATACCGGTGGGAGATGCTATAGGCTAGGTACTAGGCTAGTAGACAGATACCTTATGTCTTTATGTAGCCTAAATGTAGACAAGCCTTTCACATGAAGTCCTGCAACGTGATAGGTAGTAGCCTGTAGCCTATAGGCTAGGTACTACCTTACTAGGTACAACTAGGTACAGCTATCCTAGTAGTAGCTACTACTATACAAGGGTAAACAACCGCATGGACTGGCCAACACACCGACGGTCACGGCTGGACACCCTCCGAAAAAGTACTTAGCTAGCTAGTATACCTACCTATATAGGGGGAAAAACCAGCGACTACTAACCCTTATCACGGTGGACAGGTCTTATTCACTCGATATTTAAATGGTGAAACAAGAATACAATTACAACTCCAAGCATACCATTCAAAAGGTTGAAGTTTCGTCAACATAATGTGATATATGAAAGCCCCATACGAACTAAAATAAGCATGTGACGCTCTTCGTAAAATATGTTTTCAAGGCTACCGTGCGATGTACATGTTTTGATCAGTGACGAAAATCATCTTTCCCAGCCTTCCCAGCAATCATTTGAACAATGTTAGCATATGTATGTAACGTTTATTGATCTTACTCAAGATTGCAGTTGTAATCAGCACAATAAAACAACATTTTGTTGCCTATAGGTATTACTGAAAGTATGAAACTTGTTATTCCCGGGGTCATGGTTTGAACTGAATTCATTTTTACCTTGTAATCAGTGGTTTTTATCCTTACTGCCATCACAACTGAAAGTCCACAGTGCTTATTTGGGAGCACCTGCAGATTCGTTGGGCAAGAGTACTGTCTGCTAGATAATTGGCGGACAAATACAAACAAGATGGCGAACGTATGTTTTGGTGCGATTTTTGAAAACGTCCAGTAATGGAATATCAAAAGTATAAAAAAGAAAAAATGGCCTAGACAAAAAAAAAAATTAAATTAGTTTCGGCGCGGTGGAACGGCGCTGTGCGCCTCATCCAGATTTTCAATGATTCTTGGCAAGCTCGTATGTTCTGGCAAGAAAAAATGGCATTGACAAAAGCAACAAAAAAACTAGTTTCGGCGCATTGGAATGGCGCTACGCGCCTTATCCACATTTTTAATGATTCTTGGCAAGCTCGTATGTTCTGGCAAGAAAAAATGGCATAGATAAAAACCAAAAAAATTAGTTTCGGCGCAGTGGAACGGCGCTGCGCGCCTAATCCACATTTTTAATAATTTTTGGCAAGCTCGTATGCTCTGACAAGAAAAAACCATATAAAACCGCACTTACCTTATTGGAGATCGAAATCGGCGGACCAGTCGGAAATTACCGATTCGGACGACAACGACAGACATTACACTGCCACTGGAAAGTGTCGCCATACTTCACGAGGCCGACTGTGCCTTCTTTACACTTATCACATTCACCACTAAAATCGCCAAGAAGGCCACTTTTCATTAAAAAGAAAAGTAATGACTTCTCGTCATTACATAAGATACCTAAATCCAGCAACACGACCGGATTGGCGGTGGCAAATTGAAGGTGAGCGGGATAGACATGGTCACAGCCATGTTGGGAAGCCAGGAGAGACTGAGGAGGTCACATTGGGTCGGGGGCTCGGGGCATAACGGACATGAGGTAGTCAGCTGTTTTGGGTGGAACTACTTACCTTGTCAGGGGGATTGGTAGCCCAGGCAGAAGGAGTTACTAGGGCTGCCCAATGAATTTGCAGACTACTCTAAGAAAAGTAATGACTTATCGTCATTACATAGGGTGAGATACCTAAATCCAGCAACATGACCGGATTGGCGGCAGCAAATTGAAGGTGAGCGGGATAAGACATGGACACTGCCATGTTGGGAAGTCAGGAGAGACTGAGGAGGTTGCATTGGGTCGCGGGCTCGGGGCACAACGGACATGAGGCAGTAAGCTGTTTTGGGTGGAACTACTTACCTTGGCGGGGGGATTGGTGGCCCAGGCAGGAGTTACTAGGGCTGCCCAATGAATCTGCAGACTACTCCTTATTTGATTGTTATTATACACATTTTGGTCTCAGTTCACTCCACATTGCACTTTAAACAAGTTGCTGTTCCTGGTTCCTAAGCGCGCGCGGCACAAACACAGTTACGAACAGCAGACAACGAAACTGCAAAGTTTTATTCCCTTAATTGTTTACTTTACTCATTATTTAGTTCAAATTTACTTTGTTATTTAAAAATTTTAATTTAATTAATGTATATTATCCCTATTTTGCAACCAAATTACCCCGAAAAATTACAGATATTTCTAAAGTAGATACAATCAAATGTTTCTAACGTTTTCGTACATCTGGCTGCCGAAAACCATAGAGGAACGACTACCGATAAGTGAATTATATACATGTTTTTTTTTGCTTTTTTGTTTTTGCTAGCACTTTTCATTGATTTCAGTCTATATTAGTATTTTGAATTTCTTTAATAACCATATGCCAGAAATAAATGTAACCTTTAATGTTTGCATTGCTAAGAATGCAAAATCATCGTTGCCACATTAGTGGAGGCTTCACACATACGCCGATTCATTATTATAAACTGTTTCCATGAATTCTAGTTGTCATAGTAATGCCTGGGGCTTTCATATATCACATCATGTTGACGAAACTTCAATCTTTTGAATGGTATGCTTAATGTTGTAATTGTACAGTGGTACCTCGAGATACGAAATTAATCCGTTCCAAGGCGGCCTTCGTATCATGAGCTTTTCGTATCTTGGACCGCATTTTACATGTAAAATGGCTAATCCGTTCCAAGCCTTCCAAAAACACCCCAGTAAATTTCATAATAAAGCTAAATTGACCTATAAACAATGAAATACTACAGTAAGTTCCAGAAGTAAAGCGACAAATCTCAGAATTGATCGTACTTCTTTAGAAACTCGTGGGGTTGCCAATTAGTATATTTATTCCAAACTCGTGGGGTTGCCAATTAGTATATTTATTCCAATTATTGTCATCCTATTTATCTGATAATACGTATCAGTGATTAACTGTATAAGCACAGAAAGTATTTCCCCAGTGAATGATCAATGTTAGTTCAATAATTGTTTATTAAAAGAAAAAAAGAAAAGAAAAAGAATTTCCCCAAAGAAACATCTGCGGCTCTCAAAGTGTGATATCAAGTGTTCACCATAGAGTGGCAGCAGTAGGAACCGAGTGCATAAGTATTGGCCTAATATTTGTAAATTATCTTTCTACTTTTATAGCGTTATATCGAAAGTTATTATGATTTCTTTTGATGAACCACAGAGAAGTTTAGCATCTGATTAAATGAAATATAAATAAGACAAGTTGGCGTAAAAAAAAAAAAAACGAAATCCAAGTTATATGTGTGTTTAGCATTGGTTACATGGTTAGGCCGATTTCTAGAATCAAGGAAATATATTTTTATGCATGACACTTACCTGGCAGGTATATATATAGCTTATCCTCTTGTCGCACTGGCAGAATTTCAAAACTCGCGGCAACCGCTAGTACACTGGTAGTTCAGGTGATGGCCACCCCGTTCCCGTGGCGCTGGTGCTCGGAACCATTCCCGTTTTCCTCAGATTTTCTCTGCCAGCCGAACCGGCAACATCGTTGTTGGTTCTCTGATAGAATTTCCTGCTCGTTAACTGACTTTTTGGATATTGGTATCGTATTCACGAAGTTAGCTTGGCAATCGCAATTGATCTTGCATTAGTATGTCTGATTCAGGGAGTAGGTTTAGAGTTTGTGTGAAAGAAGGGTGTAAAGTGAGACTGCCGAAATCATCGGTAGATCCCCATACTGTATGTAAGAAGAGTCGAGAGTTTGTATGTACGTGGGACAATAGGTGCAATGAATGTGAGTGTCTGAATGAGAAAGAGTGGAAGGCTCTTATTAAGTATGTAGAGAGACTAGAAAAAGATCGGGTGAGAAGATCAGTTTCTAGAAGTGAGAGATCTGGCTCTTCAAGTAAACCTGTGAATGAATCTTTGCCTGTGTCTTCTCCAGCTCATTCACATGTAGATGTAGCACCTTCCCCTCAGGTTTCTCCTGCGCCCGTTGCTGTATCTGAGGATACTACTGATCCGCAAATTGTGAAAGTGTTCGCTGCCCTTGTGTCCATGGGAGATCAGATTAAACGGTTAACGGACAAAGTGGAAGTGTTTAATGACAGTTTTGTGGAGGGGGCGCCTGATCGTCCCTCTCGTGCTCCTAGACCTAGACCTCTGTCAAGCTCCCAGACCCAAGGGAGAAGGCATGTCGACAGTTGAAGGGAGGCGAGAGGGGTTTACTCTCGATCAGTCGTCCCTTCAGGCAGTCCTGTTGTTGCGTCCCAGGCTGCAGCAGTACGCCATAGGAAAGTCGATACTGGGAAGTGCATTTATTCTTCGGATAGTTCGGCTTCAGGAAGGAGTAGGCGTTTTGTGGAAGTATCGCGTCCTCTCAAGAGATCATACATGCCGACCTCGTCACAGGATGAAAGGGTTTTTGAACAAGAGGGTTGAAGTAGCCCTGAGATTTTTTCATCGGATGATGAAGAAGCAATCCCTATCAAGAGGAAGAGGATTTCTCGTCCTTTAGATGTGACTAGCCGTGCGGTGAGCTGTGTTTCCCTTATTAGAGAAACTCTGCTGCGTAGACGTCAGGATCGCTCACCTCTCCGTTTTAGCCCAGTGCGTCCTCGATCTCCTCCGCCTCAGGAGTCTCGTAAGGAAGCGGAGACTAAGGAAGTTCTGCGGGACATGCAGGAGAAATTGGCAGTGATTGTTAAATCATGGGAAAAGCCCGAACAACCTTCGGCTAGACGTAAGGACTCGTCTCTCCCAGTTAAGTCCTCCAAGAGGACGCAGGACGTACAGTTGCCTCCTCGTTCTCAGGCGGGATCTTCTCGTAACCCAGGACGCAGTGTGTCCTATAGGAAGGACGAATCTCCGACACTGCAGGACGCAAGAGGAAGAGTGATGGACGCAAACGTTACAGAGGACGCAGGCGGCAGCATGTGGAAACATCTTCCCGACAAGGAAGAGAAGGGTTTTACAAGGAGGCAGTTCCGCATTCGCTCTCCAGGCAAACTGTGGATAAGGATCCCGCTATGGAGGGTCATCAGGATCTTGGATTTCAGGATATTTCTTCTCAGGAGGAAGACTTTGTTGAGTTTTCGGAAGAGGACAAGAATGTGGAAGCTCCTTCCTCGGACTACAAGAAGCTAACCGAGTGCCTCCTTTCATTGTTTGAAGGAGATTTTCAACCTTCAGCCCCGCTATCTCCTCTATCTCAATTTTCGAAGACGAAAGCACCCAAGAAATCTTCTTTTTTGAAAATGACCTTGTCGATTTCAGCGAAGAAAGCCCTTCAACGTATTAATGAGTGGTTGAAGGAGAAGAGAGAGTCGGGAAGACTTCTTTTGCTGTTCCCTCCGGCCAATTGGCTTGAAGTCTGGTGTTTGGTACGCTACGGGGGAAAGTCTTGGCCTGGGAGTTCCTGCCTCCTCCCAGGGAGACTTTTCTAATATAGTGGACAGCTCCCGTAGGCATGCCTTACACGCAGCCAAAGTGTGGTGGACTTCTTCAGAGTTCGACCATTTGCTAAAGGGTATTTATCGGACTTTTGAAGTTTTTAATTTTCTTGATTGGTCGTTGGGTGCATTGGCTCGGACTTCAGAGATGGGAGATTCTTCAGACTCGGATTTACCTAGAAGCATCATGTCCTGTATGGATAAAGCCTTGAGGGATGGAGCTAATGAACTTGCTTCACTGTTTACAGCAGGTGTTTTAAAGAAAAGGTATCTATTGTGCTCGTTCGCTGCGAAAGGAGTCTCGAACGCGCAAAAGTCGGAGTTGATGTTCTCCCCACTTTCAGGACAGCTTTTTCCACTGGACATCATTAAGGATATCACACTTTCCCTTACTCAGAAGGCTACACAGGACCTGCTGACGTCTTCAGTAAGGAAGTATTTACCCTCTAAGGTAGTGAAGAAGACACCGAAGGAAACAAGGACAGCACAGCAGCCCTTTCGGGGTAGGACTTTTTCCCGACCAGCCTTTAGAGGGAAAAGAGTTCCGGCCAAAAGAGGTTCGAAAACCTCAACCAAACAATGAGTTAGAAGTCCTCCAGACGGGTGTTGGGGCCAGACTTTTAGACTTCTGGGAAGTCTGGCAAAACAGAGGAGAGGATCCTTGGTCTGTAAGTGTAGCGAAGGAAGGCTACAAGTCCCCTTCCTAAAGAAACCACCTCTTGCTACAGCTCCGAGAGCCCTAGGGGCTCATTACATCAATTTAGAGAAGAGAGAGGCTCTTTGGCATCAAGTTGTCAGTATGTTAGAGAAGGGAGCCATAGAACTTGTTCTGGATCACGAATCCCCAGGTTTTTACAACCGTCTTTTTCTGGTACCGAAGTCATCAGGAGGTTGGAGGCCAGTACTGGACGTAAGTCAGCTAAACTTGTTCGTAGAAAAGACCAAGTTTACGATGGAGACGAACGATTCAGTACTGGCAGCGGTACAACCAGGGGACTGGATGGTAACGCTGGACCTTCAGGATGCGTATTTCCATATTCCGATTCATCCAAGGTCCAGAAAATATTTGAGATTCGTGATCCAGGACAAGATATATCAATTCAGAGCCCTTTGCTTTGGGCTTTGCACGGCCCCTCAAATCTTTACAAGGATGATGGCGAACGTGGCGAAGTGGCTTCATTTGTTAGGAGTCAGAGTCTCTCTCTACTTGGACGATTGGCTCATAAGAGCACAATCAAAGCAGCAATGTCTGGAGGACACGGACCTCACATTGGATTTAAAAAAGCAGCTGGGTCTGATGGTGAACCTGAAAAAGTCACATCTGATCCCCACACAGGAGCTAGTTTATTTGGGGATTCTGATATCCTCAGTGACTTTTCAGGCTTTTCCGTCACCCGAAAGGCAGACCATGTGCCTTCGGAAAGTGCAAGAATTCCTATCGAAAGACCAATGCTCGGCGAGAGAGTGGATGAGCCTGCTGGGGACACTCTTCGTTAGAGCGGTTCATTTCCCTAGGGAGACTTCACATGAGGCCCTTACGGTTCTTTCTGAACGAAGTCTGGCCAAGAAGATCGCAACCAGATTCCTTCCTGTTTCCAATTCCTTTAAAGATAAAGGAGGAATTAAAGTGGTGGCTAGCCCCGGGAAGGTTAGCAGAGGGTACGTCACTCCAGCAGAGGAACCCAGACCTGATATTATTTTCCGACGCGTCAGACGCAGGCTGGGGAGCGACGCTGGGCCCTCGAGAGGAGTCAGGCCTTTGGAACGAAGAAGAGAAAGCGTGGCACATAAACAGGAAGGAACTGATGGCGATCTTCTTGGCTCTGAAAGCGTTCAGACCGTGGATCAGCGGCAAAGTGGTGCAGATCAACGCGGACAATACCACAGCTCTGGCATACATACGCAAACAAGGAGGGACCCACTCGTTTACTCTTTGCAACTTGGCGAAGGAGATTCTTCTGTGATCAGAGAGAGAAAACGTCACCCTGCTCACCAGGTTCATTCAAGGGGAGAAGAACGTCAGAGCGGACCTGTTGAGCAGGGAGGGACAAGTGCTTTCGACGGAGTGGATCTTGCATCATCAAGTATGCCAGAGGCTGTGGAAGCCTTTGGGGCAGGCCAGTGGTGGATCTTTTCGCTACCGCAGCGACGAAGAGGTTACCGAATTACTGTTCTCCAGTCCCGGACCCTCTTGCAGTCGCAGTAGATGCCTTCCTACTAGATTGGACGGGGCTAGAACCGTACAGTACATTTCCCCCGTTCAAGATTTTAGGAAGGGTAATGAAGAAATTCAGAGAAAGTCAAGGAACAAGGCTGACTCTAATAGCTCCATACTGGCCGGCCCAAACGTGGATCACAGAGGTACTGGAATGGACAGTGGATTCTCCGAGAAGTCTACCCACGAGAGTAGATCTTCTCAAACAACCCCACTTCGACAGGTTCCACAAGAACACCCTCGCTCTGGGTCTGACTGCGTTCAGACTATCGAAAGACTTGTCAGAGCGAGGGGGTTTTCTAGAGAAGCAGCAAAGGCAGTTGCGAGAGCACGAAGACCTTCAACTATCAAAGTGTACCAGTCGAAGTGGGAGAACTTCCGTAAATGGTGTAAGAATCGGAAGATTTCTTCATCCAGTACCTCTGTGACCCAAATTGCAGATTTCCTTCTGTATCTGAAGAAGGAAGAAGTGGGTTTGGCAAATCAAACCATTTTAAGGTTATAAAATGTATGTTGTCTGCAGTGTTTAGGCACAGAGGTTTAGATCTGTCCAATGACGCAGATCTTAAGAGATCTTCTCAGATCTTTTAATACGAAGAAGGATCGACATTGCAGAGCTCCTTCTTGGAATCTTGATGTCGTTCTCAAATTCTTAGAAACGGATAGGTTTGAACCTATGGACAGTGCTTCTTTGCGAGAGCTAACGAAGAAGACTATTTTCTTGGTAGCCTTAGCTACAGCTTAAAGGATTAGCGAGCTGCAAGCTATTAACAAACAAGTAGGATGGAAGCACAACAAAGCAGTTTGTTCGTTTCAAGAGGAATTCTTAGCCAAGAATGAGAATCCTTCACATCCGTGGCCAAGGTCATTTGAGATTTCAGGACTGGCTGATCTAGTAGGTCAAGAACAGGAAAGGGTTCTTTGCCCAGTAAGAGCTTTACGTTATTACGTAGAAAGAACAAGAAGCATTAGAGGGGCTTCAGGTTCTCTCTGGTGTTCTGTCAAAGATCCTACTAGACCTATGTCTAAAAATGCTATGGCTTTTTTCGTAAGAGAAGTCATTAAGGAAGCACATTTGCTTTGCCAGGAAGAATGCTTCGGTTTGCTTAAGGTTAAAGCTCACGAGGTGAGAGCGGTAGCTACGTCCTTGGCATTCAGAAAAAATTTAGCCCTCAAGGACATTATAGATTCTATGTTTTGGAGGACAAATTCGGTCTTTGCCTCGCATTACCTCAGAGACGTGAAGACAACTTTTGATAATTGTCAAACGTTAGGCCCGTATGTATCCTCAGGTACAGTACTGGGCAAAGGAGTTTCCACCCCATAACTACTAACATGCTAGGCTATTATTTTAATTAGGTTATAGTGTTTTATGGTTGTCTGAGAAGGTTATTACCTGCTCAGTTTTTTGGTGTAGTATTTTGTTATAGTGATTGTGTGTGGTTCAGGTGACTAACTTTCCTAGCATGAATGCCCGTGGTAAATGAGGGCTAGGGTTCTCTGTCAGCAGATTGGTATGACGATGTTGCTGTCTATGACCCACCTCCAAATGTGTCAATCAGCTATATATATACCTGCCAGGTAAGTGTCATGCATAAAAATGATATTGTTATGATACAATAAAGTTTTATGCATACTTACCTGGCAGGTATATATAATTAAATTCCCACCCTCCTCCCCTCAGGAGACAGGGTTCAGAGAAAATCTGAGGAAAGCGGGAATGGTTCCGAGCACCAGCGCCACGGGAACGGGGTGGCCATCACCTGAACTACCAGTGTACTAGCGGTTGCCGCGAGTTTTGAAATTCTGCCAGTGCGACAAGAGGATAAGCTATATATATACCTGCCAGGTAAGTATGCATAAAACTTTATTGTATCATAACAATATCATTTTCCAGCTTGTTAGTTAATAATTTCATGGAATTTCTCAATTGTGCAAATTTTTGCATGTGAAATTGCGTTCACGGTCGCACCAAACAAGTATTTTCGTAGTTTTCCACCTTTTATTTGTTTTCAGTGCATAAGTGAGACTATTCTTGTCCATACGATCCGGAGTGTGAATATGTGTTATTTTAATTCGAGTACCTCCTGTCATGCTCTCTCTCTCTCTCTCTCTCTCTCTCTCAGGACCTTTTTATCTAGTCAGGAATAATCAGAGGTCTGTTTTAAGAATCGAGCACTAGACCTATTGGTCATGCTCGGGTGCTTGTTTATAAGTGTGTATATATATATATATATATATATATATATATATATATATATATATATATATATATATATATTATATATATATATATATATATTATATATCCCAAAAAACTCATTAATTTCTGTTATACAATAATGCTTAATTGGATCGAACTGATTAATTACTGGTTGTCCGTGGAAATATGAATTGGGGTGATATCACTCCCTTATGATTTGCCCACTTACGCAAATCCAGTCTTAAATTTCACGGCTGGGATATGATTAGAAGATTTGAGGTAAAAGGTTGAGGTGAAAAAGGTGTAGTTAGTATTGAAAGACGTGGGTAAAGGTAGAGATAGAGGGGGGGAGGGGTGGTTGGGGTCTGTCATCTCCCTACTTAACCAGGTGGTGATTTTACTGGTATTCTGGTCGCGGTCCTAAAGGGTATATCTTTGCCTAAATAACAGACAGTGGCCCTGCATTGTAAGCCTTGCAATGCCAGGAACTAGGCCTAGTCACCTGAAGGTAGCAGCAGCAGTTAGAGCCTTTCTCGAAGAAGGTGTTTTATGCTCGGTCCTAGAAGCTAGAATCAGAACTACCAACCACACCCAACTTCTCTATTGAATCTAGGTGCATTCATGGTTGATTATGTTTAATGTTGCAGAGATTTTCCCTTTACATTCTATTGATACTTGCATGGTTTTATGCATCTTCGCTAAAATAATTTATAATACACTATGATATTAAATATTTGTTTCCACATTGCTCGAAATATACAGTGGTAACGTTGGTAATCCTGTGTTGCACGAGAATTTCAAATTGTTTCATTTCTATAGTTTGAAGTAATTACTATACTTTAAAATAATTACTATTGCCGTAATTTTTTCTTATGATTGTTATAAATATCATAGTTTCATACATTCAACTTCCCTGTCAGATATATACTTAGCTATAGACTCCGTCGTCCCCGATAGAAATTCGAATTTCGCGGCACACGCTACAGGTAGGTAGGTCAGGTGATCTACCGGCCTGCCGCTGGGTGGCAGGAATAGGAACTATTACCTTCTAAGGACAGATTTTTCTCTATCGTTTGGACTGTAAACATACGTTTACGGTTCCTCCTGATTTGATTTTCGTGTTTCATCGCCATCGATCTTCTGGGCTGTCTTTTGCAGGGAAGTACTGGGTCTTTGGTTCGGCATACGCTTTTATTAACTTTTTAATGAAATTCGCTTCGAAATTTCGAAGAAAATACTAAGTGAAACTACCGAAATCATCGGTAGACACTCACATAGTTTGCCATAAAGAGAATTATTAATATTTATTCATTATTACATGTAATAAAGGTTACAACTTTATTAAGGAAATATTAAACTCTAATTTCCTACTTTAGGAAGTCAGAAAAGCATATAACTAGATACGCTTACTTTATAAGCTTTAATAGCGTTTGTGCTAACGAGCAGTTAGAGTATTAGCAGTACTAGTAGTTGTTGCATCCTCATCACCTTCTTACTCCTCAGAAACTACAAATTTATATATGCAAATTGAAGATAAATGGATAGCTCAAATGCAAGCTTTTAAAAGGTAAGAAGTGAATATAGTGTTCCCCCATTGCAATGGAGGGTGCGTCTGATCGGCTCTGTCTCGCTCCCAGGTCTAGACCTCTTCCAAGCTCACAAGCCCAGAGGAGAAGGAATGTCGACAACCGCAGGGGGTTTCAGAGAATCCCCACCGATCAGGCGTCCCCTCGGCAGGTTCTGTAGAACGTCCCAGACTGCCAAGTTCGCCATTGGAAAGGCGTCCTAATGTAATGTGTTCCCCTTATTATTATCGTGTTGACGGATAAGGAGAAGAAAGTTTCAACGGCGTAGATTCAATGAAGATGCAAGATAATCTCGTCGTAGATATCGGAATCCTCAGAGAGATATCTTTCGATAACAGTTTGCGGTAGAGGCATTGCCCTATCCTGTTTTCGTCCCCCGTACAAATAGACGGAGGCTCTATCCCATGGGGTTTGAAAGAGTTATTTCAACAAATTCCTCATCGGTACATTTATATGAAAATATATCTATTCTGAGAAGAACGAATTAGATATTAAAGAATATATGTTGATCGAATGAATTATGGATCTCGGTTAATGGTTAAACTTACATATATAATTTTTAAGCTTCTAGCTCCTCTGACATGAAACGCCTGAAACAAGGCTCGAGGCGCCTGAAGAGCCTGGAACGAGGCGCAAAGCGTCTGAAGAGCCTGAAATGAGGCGCAAAGCGCCTGAAGATGCTAAATGAGCAAAGCGCCTAAAGAGCTGAAAATGGCTCAAAGCGCCTAAAGAGCCTGAAATGAGGCTCAAAGCGCATAAAGAGCCTGAATCGAGGCGCAAAGCGCCTGAAGTGAGGCGAAAAAGCGTCGGAGGCTCCTCAAAGGAGTCGCAAAGCCGAAGCTTGCAAAAAAAAATTCCTGAAGCTCCTTGAAAACAGGCTCGGAGTGCCTGAAGCGCCTGAAACGAAGCGAAACAAAAGCGCCTGGAGCGCGTTGAAGCGCCTGAAACAAGGCTAAAAGCGCCTGAGGCGCCGGAAATGAGGTGCAAAGCGCCTGGAGCGCCTGAAACGATGCGCAAGGCTTCTGAAGCGCCTCAGATGAGGCGCAAAGCGCCTGAAACGAGGAGGAAAGCACCTGAGATGAGGCGCTAAGCACCTGAAGCTATAAACCAGGATCTTCATCGTATATGGAGTTAGATCCTGATTCTGCATAAGGTGAAAGATATTCGAGGATTTCTCCTGATAAGGACGGGAGTTGTTGCACAGGCGGCCGTCGCCCTTCTCAGGATAGTCTTAATGCAAGTAATGGCAAGAGCAAGATCGGTTTTTTTTTTTTTTTTTTTTTTTTTTTTTGGCACCCCTGGGCGGGATCAAGATGTCGCACAGGCGGCCTTAGCCCATTGTCAGGTTAGAATCGGTACTGTAAAAGCCCTTCACCTTACGGAAGGAGGCGCTCTCCTCCGGTTGCTCATTCTTCTCCCAACTTGATGGACAGGAAATGGAAGATAGATCGGAATTGGAAGCCAATAAGGGAGCGACCTTTTTTATTGAAAAAAAAAATTAGTTCATTACTAATAAGACGATATTAAAATCTTCCTCCTTCTAAAATAATGCAACCAACCATTTACAGAAAGAGTGGCAATCGTTTGCAAATTGAACAAGGTTCGTACGAGCTCTCATTCATTGATTAGAGGCTCTTCCAGATAATAGAGGCGTAGAATACGGCCTTATCTCCAAGAGAATAAAAATTTGAGGGATTCTCTTCGATCCGAGAGTTTTCATTGCGATCTCTTTCGACTAATGCTAATTCGTGTTTATTGACGAAAAGAATGGAGAGGGCAAAATTTCCATTCTCTCTCCGCATCGGAGAGGAAAGAATGTAGAAGGAAGACTTGCTGCATACGACTGCTGAATGACAAGTCATATACGCATACCATAGTTGCCTTTGTGGTTCGCTACGAAATTATCTATATCCTTACAGGATTTTCCTGGTAAGGACTTTGCTTAAAAAGTTTGTTACGACAATACCTACTCAGCTTCGGTATTTAACAAAGGTTGTTTGGCTTAAATTGGCATTATTGAGAGCTTCCTTAGGCTCGGGAATAATTTTATTATATTCCTTCATTAAATGAAGTAACTGGCAACTCACGATGAATGCAGCCAGGCAGCGAGCGAGACGGCCGGGCTGTCATTGTAAGCGTAAGGCCAATACAGTACCATCCAGGTCTCGGTCATTAGCAGTCGGTTGCATCTCTCTCTCCAACGGGATCGAATGGTTAACCGTATATTCCCCATACAATCATGGACTTAGTCTCGAATGGATGGGGATAGTTAAGCTAACATAAATAAACAAAAATATTGTCTGCCTTTTGCTAAGAAGCTTTCAATAAGAAAGATATTATAACCTTTCAATGCTGTTTACCGTAGGGACAACATTATTAAAGGATTCTAACAGCAGAACATTATATTATATAATGCTCTCATGCTTACGAAAGCATGGCTTATTAGAATACATGCTTAGTGAAGAAGATGGATGTAGTAGAGAATTCACTTTAAGACTACGGTATGGTCAAGTCTTTCGAGAAACGCACACAACCTTTTTGTAGAATCAGATATTGCTCAAGAGAAGATGGATGAGTGGAATGGGAAACATTCTCTTTCGTGGCAGAAATGGTTTTCCTGGGGGATAGAATATACTACGATATAAGAGTTTTTTTTTTCCTACTAAGAACGGAAATTAACATGTGTAAGAGATGCCGGGGTACCATAAAGGCAACAGATGTTTTCTGCACCCCCCCCACCCAAAGAAAGAGTATTAGAAGAAAGCGCCGGTCTGAAACGCCAACCTGGCGCAATGCGCCAGAAGCGCCAGCCTGGCGCAATGAGCCAAGAGCACCATCCGAGATATTTTCTCGTTTTAGCGAGTTATTAACATAAAGAGTCCAGTAGCCTCTCAGACAGCACGCTCGGTAACGGCAAGATTCGTTCCTGATTTCGTTACCCATTTAATCACTTAGGCCAATCCACGACTCTCTCATATCGCAAAGAGCATTGAGAAATCTCTTTTTTCGCTCCTGTTCGCGGTTAACAAAGAGAACCTATTTGGAAAAGAGGTTCGATGCAAGATTTTGCATGTCCGTGAGAACCTTCTCGATCAACGATAATAACTGTTATCATATGTCTAACATTTTATTGCAAAGAGTTGTGAGAACCTACGGAAAGTCTTCTTCATAGATCTCTTAGCAAGGTAGAAGACGAACGGCTTCCGTAGACTGCTTCCTTTTCCTTGAACCAAGAGAAGTAAGCAATATACACCATCTTTATTTTATAGAAAGGGGAATAAACGTTAGTTTTTTTTTTTTTTCCCTAAATATAAATGCTTTACAGAATTTAAGATAAAGGGCGTCAAAGAAAGAGAGGATAATACTTTATGCCTCATTTTGGCCTTAGAGGTTGGATTCACAGAGGTCACGTTCTTCTCACAGCATGTTTTGGAAGTCTTTTCCAAGACAGTCTGAATATTCTATAAGCATCTATTACAAATGGACCTTAACAACCTCTCCACTCTGAGTCAGTCTTCGTGCAGACTGACCCAGAAGTGGACATGAATGAGAGGATTTTTTAAAGGTGAATGACAATAGTCATAGCCAGGACATAGAATTGCTGCAGATCGTGTGTTTTTTTTTTTTGATGAAAAGGAAGAGGAAACTGGCCTCTTCCCGATACCTCTGTGAACCACATGTAGGTTTTTTCTTCCTTTTCAGAGGGAAGAATCAACTTATATATCTGCTATCAAAGAGCACAGTAAAAGGCTATACAGGCGGTCCCCGGGTTACGACGGGTCCGGCTTACGACGTTCCGAGGTTACGACGCTTTTTCTTAAATATTAATTGAAAAATCCGCCCTGGGTTACGACGCTTGTTCCGAGGTTACGACGCTGACGCTTGCGACGCTCCGAGTTTACAACGCTTTTAAAAAACACAAACTATGATAAGAATCCTTTATAGTTTAGCACAGTTTCTCTCTCTCTCTCTCTCTCTCTCTGTATTTTCTGATGAAAATAATCACTAATTAGTGTATTTTGATGTTTATTTTCATGACTAAATACATTTCATAAAATATAAATTAATCAGACTGCAATCATGAAGCCAACAAATACATATGTATTTTTTAGAATTCTTCTTCTGTTTTAATATTACATTACAATGTTTCATTATAGCTGTCAGTAACTCGGTATCTCCATAAAAATAATAATTCTCTCTCTCTCTCTCTCTCTCTCTCTCTCTCTCTCTCTCTCTCTCTCTCTCTCTCTCTCTCTCTCTCTCTCTACTACAAAGATGTATGTTTTTTTGTATGATAAAGAAATGATTTACTATTTTCAAATATTAACATTAATTATACAGCAATAATATCAATTCAATAAGAAATACCATAGTGAATTAGTAAGATTTTAGCTTATATTTAAAAAATTATGGAAGAATGAGGAAATCCCAGTCCTTTCTCTGTAACCTTTTCCTCAGATGCAGGTACTAAAACTGTCAGTATATCAAGTTCTGTGACAGCCCGAGGGGGGAGAGTTGGGGGAAGAGTTGGGGGAAGAGCTGCAGTGTTGCAATGACGTGGTCCTGAAATTTCCCCCCCCCCCTCTCTCTCTCTCTCTCTCTCTCTCTCTCTCTCTCTCTCTCTCTCTCTCTCTCTCTCTCTCTCTCTCTCTCTCTCTCTCATTACTGAGACTCGAGATTTTTTTATGTACTTGTACTATTTGTTTTTAATACTTTCAAATAATAATAATAATAATAATAATAATAATAACTGTAATTAAAAAATTCATATGTGATAGTATTTTTAAAGAAATACAATACGTACTAATCTATCCATGTCACTTTTAATTAAGGTTAACTCCTCTCTCTCTCTCTCTCTCTCTCTCTCTCTCTCTCTCTCTCTCTCTCTCCTCTCTTTTGCCACACAAGATAATAATGTGTCATTGTGGTTAACGCAATCCCTCTCTTTCGCTGGAAGCGTATAAGTAGTTTTTTTAGAGAGAACAGAGAGAGATAAACACTCTCTCTCTCTCTCTCTCTACGAGATGAAAAGAATTTTTATGGTACTAGTATGTAAAATGTTTGATTGATAATTTCAGTTATTTAATAATAATAATAATAATAATAATAATAATAATAATCTAATAATAACAAAACTTTAATTACAAAATTCATAATGGTCGTATTTTAAAGAGATGAAAAAGACTTTCCATTTCACTTGTAAGG
>NC_087200.1:152001505-152072411 GCF_015104395.2 Macrobrachium nipponense
TTGTTTACCTGTCTAATCAGTAATTAGCTGTCTCTTACCCACCGCCAAAGGTGCCAATCAGCTAAGTATATATCTGACAGGGAAGTTGAATGTATGAAAATGATATTGTTATTGTACAATAAAGTTTCATACATACTTACCTGGCAGATATATACAATTGAATGGCCCACCCAGCCTCCCCTCAGGAGACAGGTGGAAGAGAAAAATCTGTCCTTAGAAGGTAATAGTTCCTATTCCTGCCACCCAGCGGCAGGCCGGTAGATCACCTGACCTACCTACCTGTAGCGTGTGCCGCGAAATTCGAATTTCTATCGGGGACGACGGAGTCTATAGCTAAGTATATATCTGCCAGATAAGTATGTATGAAACTTTATTGTACAATAACAATATCATATTTTATATTTGTTCATCATATGTTACCTTTATTTTGCTTGATAGAGCTTTCACTGTAGAAAAAAAATTAGTTTTTCAGCTACGAGTTGTAGTTGCCAGTTAGTGAATTTTGAACGAAATCCTCTGAAATTTGTCGCTTCACCTCTGGAACTTACTGTACAACAATTTGGACCATTCAATACCTAACTTAATACGTACTGCTAATATGTACTATATAGTACCTGTAAATAAAGTGTATTAGTGTACATGGTATACAAGAAATACTGTACTAAAATGTGGAAGCTTACTTTTCGAGTGAGGCTATCTCCGAAAGTGGCAACAGAGGAGGAGGACAAACGGCAGATACGTACGTACACTTAACTTTACGAAACACATAAAAAAATGTAAGGAAAACATAAACTAAACTTTACGAAACACATTAACAAAACTGTAACTCTTAACTTTACAAAAAACTTAAAATTCAATTTTTGTTTGTCTTTTTTATTACAAAATTTCAACTTCTTCACCACTTTCAACTTTCTGTTTTTTCGTAGTATCACTTGGTTCTAACTTTTTGCTTACTACAGTGGTACCTCAAGATAGGAAAGTCGCAACTTACGAAAAACTCGAGATACTAAAGCAAATACGAAAAATTTTACGGCTCTTCAAATGAAAATTGCTCAAGATACGAAAGGTTGTTGCTGTAAAGTCCGAGATTCGCCCGGACCACCGATAACAATTTTGAAACTCACGCGCCGCCAACTGAGTAGACTCGCCACCATCCTCCCGCTCTCCCATTGGTTCCTGATGCTATTCACCGCCATGAGATCCTTCTCTCCTATTGGTCAGCATCCCTCCCATGATCCCATCATGCATCTTATGTAGCGGCATTCTTCTTCAGCCATTGCTTCTCACCAGTGCTATCGTACGCTTGCGGAATTCGTTCGTTCAGATATAAAATTTCGTTTGTTAACGTAAATTCGTGTTAGTGATTTCGTTGTACTATTTTATCGTGTTGTATGAGAACCTAATTAGCATACTACATAACTTAATTACGTACAGTATAGTCATGGGTCCCAAGAAAGTTGCTAAAGTTCACAGAAAGAAGAGAATGCTTTCTATGCAGACAAAAATGGAGATAATAAAAAAGTATGAAGCTGGCTTGCGGTTGAGTGTGATCGCTAAGGAATACGGCTGAAATCCGTCGACAATAGGCACCATCCTTAAGCAGAAGGAAGCCATCAAAGCAGCTACACCTTCCAAGGGCGTGACTATTTTGTCCAACAAGAGGAGCCATGTGCATGATGAAATGGAGAGGCTGCTTCTTCTATGGATTGAGGACAAAGAAATCGATGGCGATACGATAATCGAGACGGCAATCTGTCAGAAGGCCAGTGCTATTTTCAGTGATTTGATTGCCCAAGCATAAGACGACGGAGGAGAGGGGACATCGACGGCAACCCCAGAGTTCAAGGCTTCTCATGGGTGGTTCGAAAAATTCCGTAAACGGACTGGCATCTATTCGGTGGTGAAGAAATTGAAATTTTGTAAAATACAGTCGTACCTCGAGACATGAAATTAATCCGTTCCGAGGCGCCCTTCGTATCATGAGTTTTTCGTATCTTGGACCACATTTTACATGTAAAATGGCTAATCCGTTCCAAGCCCTCCAAAAACACCCCAGTAAATTTCATAATAGTAAAGCTAAATTGACATATAAACAATTAAATACTACAACAATTTAGACCATTCAATACCTAACTTAATAACGTACTGTTAATTACCTGTAAATAAAGTGTATTAGTGTACATGGTATACAAGAAATACTTTACGTATGTAGTAAAATGTGGAAGCTTACCTTTCGAGTGAGGCTATCTCCGAAAGTGGCGACAGAGGAGGAGGACAACCGGCAGATACGTACGTACGTACGTACGTACACTTAACTTTACGAAACACTCAAAAAAATGTAAGGAAAACATACGTAAACTAAAATTTACGAAACACATTAACAAAACTGTAACACTTAACTTTACAAAAACTAAAATAATTTTTTTTTTTTTTTTGTCTTTTTTGATTAAAATTTTTTTTTATTTTTTTTTACTATTTTATACTTTCGTAATTTTTTTTTTTTTTTTTTTTTTTTCTACAAAATTTCAACTTCATCACCACTTTCAACTTTCTGTTTTTTAGTATCACTTGGTTCTTCCTTTTTACTTACTCCTGCTAATACTAAAGGCCTCTTTAAAAAATAACTATCCAAGGAAGATTGCTTCTGCCTACTTTTCACAATGTTCCTGAAACGACTCGGGCAAACGTCATCGAACTGCGCAAGCATATGACCTGTGGGAGCCTTTTTGGGGTGTCTTTTTCTACAAATGATTGCACTTTATGAAAAGCGGCTAGAACATCCTTAATTTCATACATTCAACTTCCCTGTCAGATATATACTTAGCTATAGACTCCGTCGTCCCCGACAGAAATTCGAATTTTGCGGCACACGCTACAGGTAGGTCAGGTGATCTACCGCCCTGATAGGAACCATTACCATTCTAGAACCAGATTTTCTCTGTCGCCGGTTCTGGTAACATCGTTGCTAGTTCCTCCTGACTTTGACTTTCGTGTTTCATCGCCGTTGATCTTCTAGACTGATATTTTTGGTGACGTATTGGATCTCTGGCTTGGCATACGCTTTTGTGGACTGTTTTTTTGGATTTTGGTTTGGATTTTTCTTAGAATGTCTGACACTAGTTTTTCGTTCAGAGTGTGTGTGAATGAGAGTTGTAGTGTGAGACTACCGAAAGCTTTGGTAGATCCTCACACTACTTGTAAAAGGTGTAGAGGGAATGAATGTTCTCAATCTAACACATGTGCTGAATGTGAGAATTTAAATGAGGAGGAATGGAAGGTTCTTAACTCATATTTGAGAAAATTGGAAAGGGATAAGGCTAGAAAAGCCTCTTCCAAAAGTCTGAGTAGGTCGGTCTCTAACGACCCAGTTAGTAGTCTAGTACCTATCTCTAATGTAATTGTTGCTTCCTCCCATACAGCATTACCTTCTCAATTATCAGATTCTGCAAGTTTGGCATCGGAAATTGCAAATTTGAAGGCTTCCCTTTTGAAGATGGAACGCAAATTGAAGGATTTAGAAGGTAAGCAAAGTGAAAGTGTTCCCAGTGAAGTGGAGGGTGCGTCTGATCGGCTCTGTCTCGCTCCCAGGCCTAGACCTCTTCCAAGCTCCCAAACCCAGAGAAGAAGGAATGTCGAAAGCCGTACGGAGGTTTCAGAGAATCCCCACCGGTCAGGCGTCCCCTCGGCAGGATCTGTAGTAGCGTCCCAGACTGCCAAGGATAGCCGTTGGAAAGGCATCCTAAAACAGTGTTTTTCGCCACCCGATTCTTCATCGAAAAAAGAATGGAGTTCTGACAAGCTGTCGAGACCTTCTAAAAGATCATGGAATTCGCCAGCTCTGGATTCTAGCCCGGAAAGTTTTCCGGAAGACTATCCACCGGAAAAGAAGAGGAAGGAGATCTATTCATCTAACCCTCCTTCCCCTAGATCGGATACGGAGAAAGAAGACGTTGCTACGAAGATCCTAAAAGAAATGCAACAGCAAATATCTTCGTTGGTTGGAGTATTGAAGAAGGATCCTCCTCGGAGAAAGGACCGCTTCCTTCCTATTAAAATATCCCGTCCAGCAGAAGTCTCTTGACAGCTCGGACGAGGCGCCAGCCAGGCGTAAAACGCCTATGAGGCGAGAGGATCCAACCAATATTGATAAGTACATGAAGGCGCCTGAGCTCCTGAGGCTCCTGCCAGGCTCGCGCCGGGCGCCTGAGGCGCCTGCCAAGATCCAGGCGCCTGCCAGCCGCGAGAAACCATCCAGGTATGATACATCATCCAGGTGCCAGCCATGGCGCCAGGCGCCATGAGCCAGGATCTCCAGCTTCATCTGACATGGAGTTAGAAGTTGACCGGGAGGCTCCTCTTTGGGACTTTTTGCAGGATCAGTTTTCGCCTGACAGGGGCTCGAGATGTCGCACAGGCGGCCGTAGCCCTTGTCAGGATGTGGCTGATTCTGTGAGAGGTTTTGCGCATTCAAGACCTTCTCCTGATAGGGACGCTAGTTGTCGCACAGGCGGCCGTCGTCCTTATCAGGACAGTCTTAATGTGAATAAGGGCAAATTGCAGGATCGACCTTCTCCTGGCAGGGACTCAAGATGTCGCACAGGTGGCCGTAGCCCTTGTCAGGTTAGAGTCGGTACTGCTAAGAGCCCCTCACCTTGCTTGGAGAGGAGCCCTCCTCCGGTTGCTCATTCTTCTCCTAATGTGACTGGACTGGATATGGAAGATGTGTCAGACTCGGAAGCCAATAAGGGGGCAGGTCTTTCAGACTATAAGACCTTAGCAGCCCTCTTATTGAAAGAGTTTGGAGAATCTCTGAGTCCTGCTGCCCCTCCTTCTCCTAGTTCTTTATTCTCAAGTACGAGGACATCAAAGTCATCCTCATTTTTGAAGATGCAACCTACCATCTCAATGAAGAGGGCTTTGCATTCCTTCGAGAATTGGTTAAAATCCAAAGAGGAGGCGGGGAAGACTGTGTTTACCTGCCCCCCTTCCAGACTATCGGGAAGGAGAGAGATTTGGTATAACACAGGAGAGGCAATGGGACTCGCCCTCCCTGCTTCTGCAGACGCAGACTTCTCTACATTAGTGGACTCGTCAAGAAGACATGCGCTTCCATCTGCGAAAACGAATTGGACTATGTCAGCAATGGACCATCTCCTCAAGGGAGTATTCCATGTCTTGGAAGTTTTTAACTTCCTAGACTGGTACCTTGGGGCTTTGGCCAAGAAGACGCAAGACCCCGATATCTTGGAACCCGAAGTCCTACATAGCGTACTGGCCTGTATGGACAAGGCGGTTCAAGATGGATCAGCGGAAGTAGCATCCCTTTTCGGGGCAGGAATTCTCAAAAAGAGAGCTGTGTTCAGCTCATTTTTGACGAAAGCGGTCTCTCCCGTTCAGAGGGCGTCTCTCCTATACGCCCCTCTTTCGAAGCAGCTTTTCCCTTCTCAGTTAGTGAGGGATATTTCTCGCTCGCTGACTGAGAAGGCAACGCAAGGCTTGCTAGTTCAATCAGCGAAGAAGATGAGACCAGCTGTTCCTGCCACGAAGAAGGAGTCAAGAAGCGCTCAGCCACCCTTTCGAGGGAGTTCATCAGGCCGAGCCCCTAGGAAAAGAGGATCAGAAAGAAGAGGAAGGTCTTCTTCCATTAGACCAACAAAGGAGACCAAATAAGACACCAGTCCTCCAATCACCAGTGGGGGCCAGGCTGCTGAAGTTTTCAGAAGCGTGGGCCTCAAGACAAGTAGATTCTTGGTCTCTGGAAATACTCAAGAAAGGATATCTCATCCCCTTCAGAGACAGACCTCCTTTGACGTCGACACCGAGGGAGCTGTCAGCGAGGTAAAAAGATCCTGCAAAAAGGGAATCCCTGTTACGTCTGGTACAGCAAATGTTGGAGAAGGAGGCCATCGAAATAGTGCAGGATCCTCACTCCCGGAGCTTTTACAATCGCCTTTTCCTAGTGCCAAAAGCTTCGGGGGGGTGAGGCCTGTGCTGGACGTGAGCGCATTGAACCGCTTCGTGGAGAAGACAAAGTTCTCCATGGAGACTTCCAACTCGGTCCTTGCGGCTCTGCGTCCAGGAGATTGGATGGTCTCCCTCGACCTGTAGGAGGCTTACTTTCACGTCCCCCTGCATCCTTCATCGAGAAAATATCTTCGATTCATGGTACAGGGCAGGATTTACCAATTCAGGGCTTTGTGCTTCGGCCTCTCGACGGCTCCTCAAGTGTTTACGGCATTGATGAGGAACGTAGCAAGATGGCTACATCTGAAGGGGGTGAAAATATCACTCTATTTGGACGACTGGCTCATAAGAGCGAGATCGAGGCAACAGTGTTTGGAGGACTTGGAAAGAACTCTAGATCTGGTAAGATCACTCGGATTGCTCGTGAACCTTGAGAAATCTCAGACGATCCCCAGTCAGGACATTGTGTATCTGGGGATTCGGATGGATTCTCGGGGTTTTCGAGCATTTCCATCCCAAGAAAGGATTGCTCGAAGATTGGAGAAGGTCTCGGCCTTCCTAGAGAAAGAGCGAAGCTCAGCGAGGGAATGGCTCAGTCTTCTGGGCACCCTTTCGTCGCTAGAGCAGTTCGTTTCTCTGGGGAGGTTGCACATGAGACCTCTGCAGTTCTACCTGAGGAAAATGTGGAACAGGAAGACAGGAGAACTGGCAGATTCTTTCCCTCTACAACAGGATATAAAGAGCCACTTGCGATGGTGGTTAAATCCTCTAATAAAGAACGAGGGAGTGTCCTTGTCTCTGCGGAACCCTCGCCTAGTGTTGTTCTCCGACGCCTCGGAAACAGGATGGGGAGCAACATTAGGGACGAAGGAAGTGTCAGGCATCTGGACGAGAGAACAGATGTCCTGGCACATAAATGCAAAAGAGCTTCTAGCCATTCATTTGGCTCTGAGGCATTTCGAAGAGGATGTCAGAGGCGTGGTAGTCCAGGTCAACTCGGACAACACCACGGCTCTGGCATACATCAGAAAGCAGGGGGGGACGCACTCTTATTCCCTATACGAGTTAGCAAGAGCTCTATTGATCTGGGCAGAGGAACGGAAAATAGTACTCCTAACAAGATTCGTTCAAGAAGGGAGGAATATAAGAGCAGACAGACTGAGCAGGAAGAACCAGGTCCTTCCTACAGAATGGACCCTTCATTCAGAAGTCTGCCAGAAACTGTGGTCTCTATGGGGAAAACCTCAAATAGACCTGTTTGCGACGTTCCTCTCCAGAAGGATGGAGAACTTCTGCTCGTTAGGGGAGGATCCCAGAGCCATAGCAATCGATGCCCTTCTCATGGATTGGTCGGGCATAGATGCTTACGCTTTTCCCCCGTTCAAGCTACTGGGGGAAGTGATAAGGAAGTTTGTGTCCTCAGAAGGAACGAGGATGACACTAATCGCTCCCTTTTGGCCTGCTCGAGAATGGTTCACAGAGGTACTGGAATGGATGGTGGACTTCCCCAGATCTCTTCCCGAAAGGACAGATCTGCTCAGACAACCCCACTTCGAGAGGTTTCACAAAAACATCCACGCTCTCTCCCTGACTGCCTTTCGACTATCGAAAGATTGGTCAGAACGAGAGGCTTTTCCGCAAGGCTGCAAGAGCAATTGCAAGAGCACGAAGATCCTTTACCATGTGGATCTACCAATCGAAGTGGGAAGTCTTCCGTAGATGGTGTAAGGCGAAGAAGCTGTCCTCCTCCGATACCTCTGTGACCGATATTGCCGATTTTCTTCTATATCTGAGAGAAGAATCTCAACTGGCAGTTTCTACAATAAAAGGGTATAGAAGCATGCTATCGGCTGTGTTCAGGAACAGGGGCCTGAACATAGAAGAAAACAAAGACCTTCATGACCTGATACGATCTTTTGAAACATCAAAATCGAAAGCTTCGCTTCCCCCTAGCTAGCTGGAACCTAGACGTGGTTCTGAAGTACCGCACATCAGAGAAGTTCGAGCCTCTTCATCAAGCATCCTTCAGAGACATTACAAGGAAATGCATTTTTCTCATGGCTCTCGCTACTGCCAAGAGAGTCAGCGAGTTGCAGGCTCTAGACTCGAGAGTGGGATTTAAAGGAGACTCTGCAGTGGTATCTTTCCGGCCTTTATTTTTAGCCAAAAATGAAAATCCTTCGAGACCTTGGCCCCGGAGTTTTGAAGTTAAAGGACTTTCTCAACTTGTGGGAAGGGAACTTATTGTATCGCCAGCGATTTCTTTGTCTTTTATCTAGACAAGAAGCAGCCGTTCCATCTCGTTGTGGACGTGGGTCCTCTTGCTGGACAAAATAGTGACGCCCTTGGAAGGTGTAGCTGCTTTGATGACATCCTTCTGCTTCAGGATGGTGCCTATTGTCGACGGATTTTGGCCGTATTCCTTGGCGATCACACTCAATCGTATACCAGCTTCATACTTCTTGATAATCTCCATCTTTGTCTCAAAAGAGAGCATTCTCTTCTTTCTGTGAATTTCAACTTTCTTAGGACCCATGATTACTACTATATATTGTACGTAATTTACGTATAAGTGGAGTAAAGTTCTCACACAACACGATAAAGTACGTATACTGCAACGAAATCACTAACGAAATTACGTTAATAAACGAAATCATTTGAACGAATGAATACCGCGTGGGTACGATAACGATGCTGGGACGAGTGGCCGAGGCACGCTGCTACGTAGTAGGTGCATGATGGGAAGGATGCTGACCAATAGGAGAGAAGGATCTCATGGCGGTGACTAGCATCAGGAACCAATGGGAGAGCGGGAGAATGGTGGCGAGTCTACTCAGTTGGCGGCGCGTGAATTTCAAAATTGTTATTGGTGGTCCAGGCAAATCTCGGACTTTACAGCAACAACCTTTCATATCTTGAAAAATTTTCATATGTAGAGCCATAAAATTTTTTGTGTTAGCTTTTGTATCTCGAGTTTTTCGTAAGTTGAGCCTTTCGTATCTCGAGGTACCACTGTATTTTTGTTTCACCAATTAAATATCGAGTGAATAAGGCCTGTCCATCATCCGCTGTTGTTTACCCTACGTGATTTTACAGTATCAATTAATCAGAGAAGCAATGGCTACTTTTTGTGTTTTTTTAGGTATTAGGTAAGAGGTTTTTACCATGATGCATTTACCTACCTGGGTACTGCAATTGCTTAGGGGAAATAACCGAGTCGACTACCTGGGCCAGTCTAGCCCGCTCATTGGCCCATCTTCCAGAAAAAGTGATTTAACACGCCCTGACACCAGAGATGGACACTTGTCACAAGTCATCGGTCATGGAAGCAACACTGCGAGACCTTTACTTTCCTCTCGAAGTAAGAGTTTTCTCCCAAAGTACAAAATAATGCCAGAATTTAAGATTAAACAAGAGGTTAATGGCAGTCTAGCCATGCGCAGTGCAAACTTACCTCCAAGACGCTTTCAAAATTTTTACTTAAAACACCTCTCGATGTTTGCAGTTACTTGTGTCAATAAACTTTCCATTTCATGTGCTAAATCCGCACACCACTTGTACCCATAGATGCTGGGACACTTTCATCACAACAGTCTTAAACGGTGACGACATTCGCTCTTGAGTCCAAGGAAACTTGCGAATTTTTGGGAGGAAATACACAGTTAAACATTAGTGTAAGTTTATGAATTGGGTTGTTTACAGTTTTGCGGGCCAGTTTCATGGGCCAATTTCCAGAGCTGCACAACATCCAAATCCATCCGCACGGGTAAGTAGTTCCTTCAACCATGGGTGGTCTTCACCTGGAAGACCTACCACGACCCGCGACCTTTCAAAACAGTCAACATGGTGTCGCCGTCTACTCCTCATCCGTCGCATGTTGCTTTTGCCACTTCTAACCGGTTATTTTGGACTTGATCAAGTTATGTGACGATATTGATGTGTCACATTTGCTCCTTTTTAAAAGTGGTTTTTTAGGCAATTTTAGTGGTCAATGTGAACACTGCAAAGAGGAAACAATGAGCCTCGCAAAAGAGGAAGACAGTTTTGTGCCCTAAGTCAGGTTAGTATGGTCGTTTGGTTAGGTCACATCCTTTGTTATCATACTGGTGGCCCAGGTTAGGGTACGCACCCTAAGTCAGGTTAGGTTGGTTCGGTCACAATCATTGTTACCATACTGGGCTTTGCCCCCCGGCCAGGTAAGGACATGCACCACAAGTCAGGTTAGGTTTGTTTTGTTAGGTCACAACCATTGTTACCATACGGGGGGTGGGGCAAAGCCCCCAGGCCAGGTCAGGGTGCAGCACCCTAAGTCAGGTTAGGTGGGTTCATTTAGTTAGGTCACTACCATTATCCGTTTCCCCCCACCCAAATACCCTGGTTCCCCAACAGGCCCAACAGGGTCCCCCTTTTAGTAATCTTTCAGTGATCGCCTCCACTTGTATCTGTTTCCTCCCACCCAAAAACCCCGGTTTCCCAACAGGGTCCCCCTTTACCGTTTTTATTAAGCTTTCGGCGATTGCCGCCACTCGTGTCCGTTTCCCCCCTACCAAAAACCCCGGTTTCCCAAATGCTACACTGTTTGTTGTTGTTTTGATTTCACCGCCATTTTGGTTGTGTGTTCTTCTGCTGATTTTCTTGTCCGGACTTACTGCCATCTAGTGGTAAGTTTGGACATGAAAATTGGTCAGAGGTAAGGCTGGCCCACGAAACTGTAGCCGCTTCTATGGATTACAAAAATTTATTACGTATTTATTATAATTAATATGAAAATATTCGTTGTTGAAAAAGTAACTAGATTCCTGACTCAAATATCAACGGTTTTGCTGTGAACAGTAGCTACGGTGTTGTTTGTGCTCTCCTATTTTTCAAGTGTTGCCAATTGGTATGTCTTTACCCTCCAAACTGGGCATAAGACTTACACAAAACCTTGGAAATAAGTGAAATTATTGTATCTATTTGTAGTATATATACATATTAAGAGCAATTTTATCATTATTGCATTACTATGACAACTAGAATTCATGGAAGCAATTTGTAAATGCATCGGTGTATGTGTGAAACTCCACTAAATTGGCAACGATGAAATTTTGCCATTCCTAGCATGCACACATTAAAGGCAGATGGCTATCATAAATCTATAGGGGGGGACAGGATGTTTCTTAAGGCTTAGCTGCAAAGCTAGCTGGTCTTTGCTCTAGTAATAGACATAAATAATAATTAACCAGGGAAAGAAAGCACAAAATTTAATCTGAGATAAGTTCGTACGCTTATTGGTCATTCATGAATTTGTCAGAACGTCAGCCCAAATTTCTGTCTTCTTCGAATTCATTGGTAATAAAATACTTGCTACATTATCAGGAAAGGCTGTCTATCCACTTCACTTCGTTGTCTTCTGTCCAACCATGACTTTCTTCTACTGCAGGTTATTGCGGACAGCTAGTCAAAGAAAGCCTCCAGATTCTAGCTACATAACAAGAGTGTAAGATATGGATAAATAGACTACTAAATGGCGGCAATAGTGACAGGTCAATGATTCTGTTCTCCGATTCATATTTTCTCTTGAAGGGTTGGAACCTGACTGTATTGATACTTTTAAGTCAACGGCTGCCAAAAAGCAAGAATACAAATTCCTCTGGTTGTTGAGTCAAACTTTCTGAAGGTAGCTATTCTGTTCCTACATCTACAAATACTTGCCATAATCGTGGATTGTCTCGCAAAATGTTCCAGCATGTTGTTTTACCTTTCTGAAAAAAGGTTGAAATGTAGTCATTCCCTGTGAATGCATGAAATCGAATGAGTGAAGCCTTTTCTTCTGGTGGCATGTCAACGTCTGACAACTTGAAATGCTTGCTGATAATTTTCTGTGTTAAAGTCAGTAACTAATCGTTCGTAATTGTCTGCAATCATGGCTATAATAATTACATTGATGTCAACATCTCTGGAATGGTTTCTAACGATTACCATGCTGTTTGGATCACATTTTAGGGCGTAAGAGCCATGAAGGGGTAATTTTCTGTCTGCCTCTTCTTGATTACTGGACAAGTCACTGGAGATAGCAACATTCTCCTTGGTAATGACATGGCAAACATTGTCGTTTGAGTACAATAGTGTGTTACTTCTCAGTATCTTAAGAACCGCTGCTTTCCTTGTGATAACTGCTTACTGGATAAGGTTGATCAAGTGGGTTTTGTTTTCCCCATTGTTAAGGAACTCGGTGAAGTTATGCAGAAGCTGTGCTGCAGCTGAATGGACTATTACTTTATCAGTACATCCTTCTTTCAAATGCTCAGGGTCCTTGATAGAGGGTGATCGATGTGTGTTTGCAAGCATGTGAACGTGCTAGTGTCCTGACAGTATAAAATGGACTATATGCATTGCCACCTCTTCATACCTAGTAATCTGTGTACTTTGTTGTACTCTTACAAGAGCCATTAGGTCTACGATATATGCTGTGACTTCCTGTTTAGCTGGCATTTCTGTGCTGTGGTTCAGGACGGTTATTTTTTCATGATGGTCGTGGCTACCTTATTTTTGTCTGTGGTCCTTCTTGTTCCACCAGCATTGACAATATTCAGTGGCAAAGGACTCTGTGGAAATTGTAGTGCTGACTCAAAGTCAATGACTTGTGTCTTTGCTACTGCCGCTAACAGTGTGCTGATAATATTAGATTGGCCCCCACTCTCTTCATTTTGCCATTTTTCTTCATTATCACCTTTTGGCTGCATTGTTTGAACAGCTTTATTCTCAATCTCTGCAATATGTCATGAATGCCTTTCTCATCAGACATTATCCATTTGCTAACAAACTTCATGTGTGGGTTCCTCCCAATTTCTGGTATCTGCAGTATGCCATATGCAAGGTCGTCATCAACTGGTATTCCAGATGCCAGGTTGTACAACTTATCAAGTGAGAGATTGGCTGAACGGGCTCAAAAAATTTTCCAAGATTGTAGATACTAATGTATTTTGACAATTTGCCATTCTTCATAACCTGGCTAATATATGGTTAATATTATGACTTTTACTACAATTTCACCTATTTTGGGTGCCATTTTGGCCCTAATGATGGATTTAAAACATGGTACAGTATTATACAAATATGCTTGATGATAGTTTATACATAAAAGGTATGTGACCATATTTAATGGTTTAACTTCTATTTAAGTATTAATACTTATGGCCAAAATATGATTTTTTGGTAAAATGTGACTTGTTTGGTGCCATTTTGAATGGCCATTCCTGTATTCTCCCAACCTACCCTAAAATGTGCATTTACCTGAACTTTTCTGTTCATACACATGGTAAAGAATGGAATGGAATATGAGATTTAGGCTTGAATCCAAAGGGATTATTCAGCGCTATAATGACTTTGGTTTGAGATGAATATTTATGGTGATGAATTTATAAATTAAACAAATAAAATGTGTAAAGGTATTTTAAAATTATGGTTAAAACTGATATCCCCATAAAAAATATAACTGCATTTCGAGTATGCAAACAAGAATAAAAAAAATTTATAAGTACATACCATACATATACACATACATAATTTGCATAAAAACATGCTTATATAAACAACTTTAAGTGTATATGTTACACTTGGCAGTGTACCAAGAGGTCAATATTAAATTTCATTAACCATTAAATGCCGAAGCGGTAACAAAAAAAATGTCTCCCGTGTGCCGGAGACGTTTCAGAGTGAGCGCGGGAGCGGAAAAAATATTTTTTTCAAAAAATCATAGCGCACTTAGTTTTGAAGATTAAGAGTTCATTTTTGGCTCCTTTTTTTTGTCATTGCCTGAAGTTTAGTATGCAACCATCAGAAATGAAAAAAATTATCATTATCATATATAAATAATGCGATATATGATAGCGCAAAAACAAAATTTCATATATAATTGTATTCAAATCGCGCTGTGCGCAAAACGGTTGAAGGTAACAAGTTAATTTTTTTTTTTCGTTGTAATGTACACTAAATTGCGATCATTTTGGTATATAACAAATTGTAACACGATAAAAGTAACACAGAGAAAATATTAACACAAAATAATGCATGAATTCGTAACGCGCAGACGTAAACACATATTTTTTTTCAAAAATCACCATAAAAAGGATTTGACGTAAGGAAAAATCTATTTCTGGGCGATTGGCTCGTGTCGCCAGCGAAATATCCTTTAATCTATTATTTCTAGGGTAAATGTACTAACACATACCAGAGAATAAATAAAATAAAGAAAAAGGTCAGTATGACTGACTCGCTCACCCTCTAGGAGGGTGTCGGTATGAACACTAGGCGAGTGAGACCACTACCACGAGCCAAATGCCAATAGAAATCTCCCACTTAGAAAACCCTCCAAGAGGGGAGCCGTCCCACCCCAGAGGGAGCAGCTCGTACTACTACTACACCATCCATGCTTGCGACTGCTGCGCCTCTAGTGGCATCCTGAAGTTAGCAGACAATCTTGAGCGAAGGGATGGGTAGGGGGGGTATTTCGCTGGCGACACGAGCCAATCGCCCAGAAAATAGATTTTTCCTTACGTCAAAATTCCTCTTTTTCTGGGGCTCAGCTCGTGTCGCTTGCGCGAAAATCGTACCAGAGAAAGCAGCACAAGATTGTAAACAAAGTAAATAAAATATAATAAAACAAAATAGGTCTCAAATAAAAGATACAAAATAAAAGAATGAATATAATTGCTAAAAGATACAAGTACACAGTAAAACAAAATCAGAATTATGCTTAAATTACCCCTTAAATCTAATTATGTTAATAATATAAGGTAATTTACATATATACAAATAGGTACAATGATTACCTATCACAATAAATCTGTGTAACAACATGTATCAAAAATAGAAATAGCAATTAGTATAAATTTACATAAATATTTGATCAATGATAAAATAAAATATCTTAGGAATGTATATGACTTAATATACAAAACCCGTAACCATTGCATTATGATGATCCCCTAGCATAAAAATAAGGGGATAACATCTATGAGATCAGTATGGTAATCAGAGTGAGTGTCCTAACCAGACAAAAGGGGCACTATACAATCATAAAGCAGCTAAGACACAAGGTAAATGTTAATGAACAAGGCAGGAATAGACGAACTGTTGGGTGAGGCAGGTAGAAAGGAGGACTGAATCTTCTACTTTCAATCTAGCTAGAGTCAGGGGAAACTATGTTACCCGCTGCTACTGCTGGGAACTTTCAGAGCTTCCAAGGACTTAAGGTAGTGACGTTTGAACACTGTCGGCGATTTCCATCCGGTATACTTCTTTAAATCAGCAAAATTCATATGTTGGAAGTAATTAATTGAGGTGGCTACTGCCCTGACATCATGTGCTTTTGGAAAGGAGTCAGGATTGGCTTGTTTGATAAAGTACAGGATTTGTTGCCTGATGCCTTTAGTGGATAAAGTACCACCTTTTTTCCCTCCTAAAGAAAGAGGGGCCCCGATGAGGAAGAGGAGGTCCTGGATAGAAAGGCTCGTAAGGTTGAAACCGGACAAAGGGAAACATCTTGTGGAAGGGGTAGTACCTTCCAAGGTTCCCACCTCATCAAAGGATCTTCATTCTTTGCTAAAAAGCTACGTTCCGGAGAAAGTAGCACTTCCCCCGTGGGAAGGAATTGAATATGATCCGGATCTCTGGATAAAGCCGACAGTTCTGAAATTCTTGCTCCTGAAGCTAGGCTTAATAAAAACAGAGTTTTTTCTTAGGAGCATCATAAACGAGCATGTGTCATTATCGGTTTTCGGAAGCCAGTTTTAGAACATCGTTTAAGAACCATGAAACTGACGTAGGCCTGACAGAGGGCCTAAGTCTAGCACATGCTTTAGGAATAGACGAGAAATAGGTATCTGTCAAGTCTATGTTAAATCCAAATTGAAATATCTTTTTCAATGCTGACTTGTTTGTCGTAATCGTGCTAGCTGCTAAACCCTTTTCAAATAAAGATCTGAAAAAGGATATAGCAGAATTAACTGTCATGATTCTGATATCTGACTCTCTCAGGAAGATTGCTAACTTTTTGACGGCAGCATCATACTGCCTCAAAGTTGAATCCCTTTTATCGGATCAGGAAAAGAATATTCTGAGGGTCAATATTCGCATCTCTTTTTGCCGCAAACTTCATGAAATCCATAAAGTTAGGGTTTTGAGAATCCTGAGGAATGCGAACACAGTCTTCGTTTGTACTGACTGGGAGAGCTTGGGACTGGGGATCCGAAGGGGACGAAGACCCAGTTCCAGGATCAGGGGGTACCAATTGCTCTTCGGCCAGTGGGGCTACTAGAGCCACTGACCCCTGAATGTCCTGAGTTTGTCTAAGACCTCATAAGGAGATTCACTGGAGGGAAGACGTAAATCTTCTCCCAGTTGTTCCAGTCCAGAGCCAGGGCGTCCGTGGCGTAAGCCAGAGGGTCCAGGTTGGGGGCTACATAACACGGTAGTTTGTGGTTCGCTTGTGATGCGAAGAGATCCACCTGTAGCCTGGGACTCTTTGAAGGATCCATTGGAACGAACTCTCGTCTAGAGACCATCCGACTCTAGGGGTACTGATCGGGATAGGGCGTCTGCTATGACGTTTCTTACTCCAGCTATGTGGGTGGAGGAAAGATGCCAACTGAATTTGTCTGCCAGGGAGAAGATGGCTATCATGACGTGATTTAGATGACGTGACTTGGGAGCCTCCTCCTGTTTATGCAATGTACTACCACTGCGCTGTCCAAGACTAGCTTTATGTGGGAGTACCTTGGTGGGGCGTAATCTTTTCAGAGTCAAGAAGACTGCCATTGCCTCCAGTACGTTTATATGGAACTGACGGAACTGGGGTGACCAAATTCCTTGCACCTTTTTGACCTGGGAGTACCCTCCCAGCCGCTTAAGGACGCGTCTGTGTGGATGTAATCCCTGGTGGAGGGAACTGAAGAGGGACTGACACTGACAGATTCTTGACTTTTGCCCACGGCCGAAGCCGTTCTTTAGAATCAGAGGTACTGAGGATAGCTTGTCCCCCTGGACCTGACATTTGCTCGAGAGCGCCAGATCCTGGTTAGATCTTCAGTTTTGGCTTTCATTAAGATGTTCGTTACTGAAGCAAAAACTGGAGAGAGCCGAGGATTCTTTCCTGAGCTCTCCTCGATGCTAGTTTGTGACTTAGAAATGGCTTGACTTGACTTCGGCTATTTCTTTTCCTTTTGGTGGATGGAATCGACAGAGTGTGAGGATAGATTCCATTGAATGCCTAGCCACTGAAAGTTTGACTCTGGGGTGAGTCTGGACTTGGATCTGTTTATCTTGAATCCTAGATATTCTAGGAATTGGATCACTTTCAGTGTGGCCTTGTTGCATTCTTCGACTGATGGGGCCCAGATCAACCAATCGTCGAGATACGGCTACTACCATAATCCCTTGAGCTCTGAGCTGTTGCCACTACTACTTCCGCTAGCTTCGTGAAACACCCTGGGTGCCACGTTGAGCCCGAACGGGACTACCTTGAAGGAGAAACTTCTTGGTCTCCATTATCTTGAATCCCATGGATACGGACGGAAGGTGTCTTGCAATAAGGGATATGATAGTAGGCGTCTGTAAGATCGATAGAGGTGGTGACGGCCCCACGGGGAAGTAAGGTCCGCACCTGTGAGATCGTGAGCATCTTGAACTTGTCGCAGCGGATGGCTAAGTTTAAGCGGGACAAGTCTAAGATTACCCTTCTTTTGTTTGAGCCTTTCTTGGGACGCTGAACAAGCGACCTTGAAATTTTAATCTCTTGACTTTGACTATAGCTCCTTTCTGAAGGAGGTCCTCTGCGTACTCTGTCAATTCCTTGGAAGGAAAGATTGACGGAAAAGGTCTGGCTGGCGGAGGTGGGTTCGGTCAAACCAGCTCCAACCCAGCCCTTTGAACACTTCATGCTCTGAGCCCACTGGCTGAAGTTCCACCGGTGGCGAAAGTGAAAACAGCCTCCCTCCTACTGAAGTTCCTCATTGGTTCTGTAACCCCCTCGACCTCCTCTGAAGTGCTTTCCCTATTGAAGGGGCCTCCCGATCCTCTCCCACGAAAGGACCGCTTACCTCTGCCTCCCTTGTTCGAGCGGTCATACTTCTGAGAAGCTTGACTCTCGAAGGCTGGATTGTAAGCTAGAGAGATGGCGTATGAGGTGGAGGGTTGAGGCTGAGGGGATATCACATAATAGGCTGTGATTGACCTTTAGACGTGGAGGGCTGAGCTGTCTGCACTAACGGCACTGTAGGAACTTGTTGAGGGAAGCGCGGCTGCTTCTTTTTGGTAAGGTTGGAAACGTCTAGGCTTCCTTTGTCCCTTACCTTTGGTGTCAAGTCTTGCTTCTCCTAGCCGTAAGACCCCCAACGGTCCTTAAGGCTTTGGTTCAACCTCGTAGCCTCTGCTTGTACTTCCTTTACCATAGCCTCTGGGAAGAGATCTGCGCCCCAGATGTTAGAAGAAAGTAACCTATTCGGTTCATGCCGAATGGTTGCCTCTAGCAATACATGCTTTCTGCAATTTGTCTAGCAGTGGCAAACTCGAACATGTCTGACTGCACCGTTTGAGTCAGGGCCTTTGGTCATAAGCTTAAAAATTGGTTCTGAACCATAAGCCATGGTTGCTACCTCAGACATAGCCATCAGGTTGATTGACCTGGCTAGTCGTGTTTTCGAGTCAAACTCCGCTTGAATAAGACTATCAGGGAGCCTGGGCAGCTTTTCACCAAACTGCTCCATAGCACAGTCAGGTTTGAGTTTGCCAGCTGTGAAAGTGTTAGGCAAGTCCTCCATAATTCTCCAATTGACGGGAGCAACGGAGAAGTGGGGTCTGCTTCTTTCAGCTGAGGCATGGGTTCCCCTTTCTGAGCTGCTGAGATGGTCGACCTCGCTATCTTGGTAAGGAAAGGGAGCGGGGTACCTTCGTCCATCGTGAAAATGGTAAAGGGACTTTTGAATGGTTGGATCTTGGTATTCGAACAGTCCATGTCGTCTAGACATCTAAGCCATTCTCGTTGGGCCTGGTTCCCGAGAATAGAGGACTGTTCTCCTTTGGTACCCTGTCATCTCTAACCATAGCCGAAGGCGTGAGCCTAGCGTAGCCTATGAAGGGAGGCTGTAGGCTTCCGGGTAGAACTCGAAGTCCTCTATTCTTCGAGTTCCAAACTCCGGTATGGAGATGAGACCATCTTGGAAGGGAGCATATGACGCTACTCTCCAAGGATTGTTCATGGAGAAAGCGGGCAGCGAGTCATACGGGGGAAGCTGAAGATCCACTAGTGTTAGAGGTTGAGGGAGAGGCAAGAGGGGCTTCTCTTAGGCCGGCTATAATAGTATCTGAGAAGTTATCCTATCCGACAGGCGAGATATCATATGTTCCATACTCGTTCTTAAGGGCGCCTACCAAGTCGCCCACCTGTTGTGGCAACAGGCCAGCATTGGTGTCCAGAGCCGGAGCTGCTGCGGAGGTGGAGGGGAGACTCTGAATAGGCACCAAAGGTAGTGGAACTGGTGATACTGCCGGGGTGCGGGATTTCTCCTTAGGCTTACTCTTTGAGGACTTTGAGCCGGAGCTAGACCCTTTAGACCTGTCTGGGCGGATTACGAGCCGGAGACTTACGCGAAGAAGAAGACGAGGACGTCTTCTTCGAGGACGATGACGTCTTAGTCAAGGTCATATGCTTAGACTTGATCTTAGGCCTAACCGAAGCCTCTGGAGGAGTATATAACTCATCACCGGTAAAGCCTGGGAAGGATGGTGAAGTTGCAGGGGGTAGAAGAAACAGTCACTCCCCAAGGGGAGACCCTTGTGGGTACCTGCATTACTTACCTCGACCAACAGGTCGTCTATAACCTACCATAGGTTCAACATTTATATTCCAGGGTTGCGACATCCGTGGAGATATCCTGGTCTTGTTCAGTCAAGGAGGCCGCCAGCTGTTTGTTGGATAAAGGCAATAGAGGGGTCCGCCTCTACCGGGTCGACGTACCCAGTCGCCTTGCCTCCGGGGAAGATTAACAAAGCTAAACGCTTCCTCCAGTATGTATGGGCTGACCCTTGGCGGCGTTCTTGCCAAAACCTCCGACCCAGGCCCGCAGGGTAGCCAATGCCAGTATCTCTTACTGCCGGAGCCTGTAAGAGAGGATATTTTAGATTTAAGAACCACTTAAAACTAAACTTAGGATATAACTTAAACTAGATGCCTTAAGTTAAAGTAATGATGAAAACTTAAGAACTAAAAGAAGCGGAGCGGCATGCGGAGATGGAATACTTACGCCTTCCAAAAGCTGGCTCACCAGATCGTAACATATGGTACACGTCTCATGGTACCAGACCTGGATGTCCCCGTGCGGAGTCGCGCATGGAGCATGGGACGGCAAACTTCGTGTCCACAGGGGTCCTGAAGTGTAGCGGAACATCCCGGATGCTCACAGTTGGTGGCCTGTAAGTGGGAAGGACACATGAGTATCTTAAAGGGGTAACACTTACAGACTAAGGACAAAAGAACTCCGTTACGTGGCGGAGCTCGGAAAAATTTGGGCATAACCCCTCCCTGCATTGCCTGAATAGGCTATAATCCCGGAGAGATCCGGTAAATACTAAGGGAGGGGTGGGGATGGTTTAAGAAACTTAAGATAAACTTAAAGATAACTTAAACCTACATGCAAGTAACCGGACTAGGTCCAGTGAAGCGGAGTGTAGTAACTCAGCAATACGGTACGGTTAGTAAAGACCTATTGTAGCTCCGGTCCAACTATGGTGGACTATACCCTTCCGCTGGATATCAGAACTCCGATAGGGAGGAGCTCTAGTAAGGAGGGAAGGGCGAGATGACATACAGACTCGCGCTAACCCGGAGCGACAAGGAAGTAACGGAGGGGGGGAAGGCCAGAGCCCCCCACAACGTACCACCCGGCCGAGCCGAGAAGCGGAGAGGTCGGAACCAGTCAGGGACTGTCGGACTCCCAGGCCCCTCCGGTGGAGGGGAAGGGGGAGGCAAGGCTCGGGCATGCTGGGCGAGCAAGGACAGACCGACCCACCCCCGCCCGACCTTATGGGAGAGCGGAGAGGGGGAAGGGGACTGGCAGGCGCCTGGCTGACTCGTGATCACGTAGTGACCACGAGGCGGTAAACTAAAGATACGGTAACCAAGCCTAGGCCAACCAACTGATCAGAGAGAAGCTATCGGGAAGCAACCAGAACTGAAAAGCGGTAGCAATATAGGCCCATAGGGCGAAAACCAACTGATCAGAGAGAAGCTATGAGGAAGCGACCGAACTGATCAACGGTAGACTAGGCTCTACGAGCCAGGACCTAGGCTAAGCCAGACGCCAACTAACCTAACAATAACAAAACATAAAAATATAATATATAATAAAAATGAAAGAAAGAAGGTAAAATAGCAGGAGAAAAAATCCAGGAGTGTGCGACTAGCCCGAAGGCAAGTCTACCACCTCAAAGCTAGTCAGGGGCCGATACTAAGAACCTGGACTAGGGTCTGGAGAGAAAAAGCCTACATAAGGTGAAAATACATACATGTTCAATAAAACTTGATGTGTACGTAATAACGCGGATAATCAAAATAGAGCGTAAAATAATAAGGGATGTTCTAGGTATGGGAGACCAAGAACGAACCCAACATGCGGCAGGACCATGCTGCCATGCTTTCCAGCCTCCCCCGAGAACGTATCTATACCTAAAAAAAACGGCAAATACCGTCTCGGGGGGGACTGGAAAAAAAAAACTCGCTAACCGTAATACTGAGTACTTAACTTAGCTGCTGCAATAGCTGCACGCTCCATTATCGAAAAATCCGAAGAAAGGGCACAAATACACAGAGAGAAAATAGCACTTGAGATTCGTGCGATGCTAACGAAAAAGGATGCCATTAGAGGCGCAGCAGTCGCAAGCATGGGATGGTGTAGTAGTAGTACGAGCTGCTCCCTCTGTGGGACGGCTCCCCTCTTGGAGGTTTTGTAGTGGGAGATTTCTATTGGCATTTGGCTCGTGGTAGTGGTCTCACTCGCCTAGTGTTCATACCGACACCCTCCTAGAGGGTGAGCGAGTCAGTCATACTGACCTTTTTCTTTTATTTTTATTTATTCTCTGGTATGTGTTAGTACATTTGTACCTAGAAATAATAGATTAAAGGATATTTCGCGCAAGCGACACGAGCTGAGCCCAGAAATCTAAATATTGCCCTAGAGACTTCCAATTTCTTTCCAAAATGAAGACAGATTATTGAATATTACTATACTGTAAGAATATTAGCTTACAAATGCAGTTTTCGACCATATCTGACGAGTTAAAGTTGACCGAATGTCGAATTTTTTTATATATATTTTTTTATATGCAATTATTTCGGAAATAAGAAAAGCTACAACTTTCAAATATTTTTCGTTTTATTCTACATAAAATTGCGCACATTTTTCATATATAAAACTCTATGAAATGCCTAATATGAAACGGAGCAAATATTCCGAGAATGGGACTTACGCATTTCGGAGATTTGTGGCGGAGAATCCGCGCGTGGAGGGAAGGAAAGTTTTTTTTAAAAATTCACCATAAATTTAAATATTGTGCTAGAGACTTCGAATTTGTTTCACGATGAAGATAAATGACTGAATATTACTAGACTGTAAGAGTTTTATCTTACAATTGTGTTTTTCGACCATTTCGGTAGAGTCAAATTTGACCGAACGTGGTTTTTTTTTCTTTTATTTTTTTTTTTTTATTCGTGATTTATATGCAAATATTTCGAAAATGAGAAAAGCTACAACCTTCACTATTTTTTGTTGTATTATACATGAAATTGCGCACATTTTCATATATAAAACGTTATGTAACGGCTAATTTAAAATGGTGCAAACATTACCACAATCGCATGTATGATTTTTTCGGAAGAGTTACCGCGCAGACGTAAAGAAAATGTTATTTTTTTCATAAATTCACCATAAATCGAAATATTTTGCTAGAGACTTCCAATTTGTTGCAAAATGAAGGTAAATGCTTGAATATTACTAGAATATAAGCGTTTTAGCTTACAATTGCGTTTTTCAACCATTTCGGTAGAGTCAAAATTGACCGAAGGTTGAAAATTTGTCACTTATCATTATTTATATGAAAATATTTCAAATTGATAAAAGCTACAACCATGGGTTGTTTTTTAGTTGTATTGTGCATGAAATTGCGCACATTTTCATATATAAAACTTTATGTAACGGCTAATTTAAAATGGTGCAAACATTACCACAATCGCAATGTTATGATTATTTTCTTCGGAAGAGTTACCGCGCGGACGTAAGGAAAAAGTTTTTTCATAAATTCACCATAAATCGAAATATTGTGCTAGAGACTTCCAATTAGTTGCAAAATTAAGTTAAATGATTGAATATTACTAAAATATAAGCGTTTTAGCTTACAATTGCGTTTTTCGACCATTTCGGTAGAGTCAAAGTTGACCAAAGGTTGAAATTTTGGCACTTATCGTTATTTATATGAAAATATCTCAAAACTGATAAAAGCTACAATCATGAGTATTTTTTTGTTGTATTCTACATAAAAATGCGCACATTTTCATATATAATAGTCCATGTAACGGCTAATTTAAAATGGTACAAAAATTATGTCAAAGTGACGAAATAATTTCCGAGATGTGTCACAGATACTTTTTAGTGCGGGAAGAAAGAAATTCGCGCTTGCGCGCCTGCGTAACGATTGTAAACAAAACAACACCTTGATCCGTGAACTCCCAACATCCCCCAAGGCGCGTGATTCAAGAGTTTTCGGCTGGTAGGCCTAAAAGTATTTTTCCGCGAATTTTTAAAAAAACTTTTGTATGTCGACGTAAAATACGTCCAGTCGGCACCCGAGAGACAAAAAAATTGTCGACGTAAAATACGTCCAGTTGGCGTTTAAGGGTTAAAAGGGTTAATGTCTCTGAGGAATCCAACAATGCTATAAACATCTACATCCGGACCAAGCAGTTCTGCTCTATCCCTGCTCAGTAACCCATGCCTCTGCCATGCTGCAGAATACCTATGGCAATGTAATATGATGCATACACATGATAAGGACTCAAGAAAATGTGTCATTAATGTCCTTTCCAGGTGGCATCTAGCTCAGTCTGAAGCTGGTCTATGTAGTATGCTCTTATTTTCCAAAACTTTATAGTACATACATACATACATACATAGAGAGAGAGAGAGAGAGAGAGAGAGAGAGAGAGAGAGAGAGAGAGAGAGAGAGAGAGAGAGAGAGAGAGAGAGAGAGAGAGAGAGAGAGAGAGAGAGAGAGAGAGAGAGAGAGAGAGAGAGTGTTTTGTTAAGCTCATTCTGGGGTGGGCTGTCATTTCAGGGGTTGGCCCCGAATGAGCTTAACATGTTTGATTTGTATTAAAGATATATATTTAATTTTTATTAAACACATTATAGATATTTTGATGTGTTTACATTAATGTTACGTTTGAAAATTAGTAAATCATTTCATTTGAAAATTAATAAATCATTCATCATAAAAATGTATTTAGTCATGAAAATTAAATGAAAATACATACAGTAATTAGTGAATATTGCTCTAAAAAAATTTGCAAATTAGTTAAATTTCCGCAGCAGACAAGTGAATACGTAATGTGTTCCACAAAAATACACGACAAAGTTAAACATGGAAATGTGAAATGTGTAAAAACGGAAGGGTCACTGTACGTCTTTTAGTGAACTGAAGAAAGAGCAATCTTTTAGGCTCTTTGTTTTAAATCCTGGGTTTTAATATTTTGGGGAGTATGGAGGTATGGTGTATATACTACATTGTATAGAAGCGTACCATTATATCATAGAGGTACGTATTTATTTTTAGTGATGGGTTCCCACACACTAGAAAGGATTCCAGATCAAGTAAGAATGTTTTGGGTTTCATGCAAGGAACCTTGAGCTTGTTTGGCTGTGTGGATGTTGTCTAGAAGTACTACCTACCATCCTCTTCTCAATGTGGGAAACAGCTATCTTTAACAGTATGTAAAATATATCCCAAATATAATATAAATTTTCATAATAAAATTTATTATGTATTTGGTTACTTACCTACTGTTAAAGCATACCCCACCCAGCCTCCCCACAGCTTAGTGGGCTGTCAAGAATTCTGACAAGAGCTGAAAAATTCGAAAAATACCTGATGGAGAACAGGTGTATTTACACAGTCATCCATGTTGTCATTCAGTCTTTTACTTTACAAGGCAATTTTGCCTAATTTTAAACTGATGGTTTTACAAAAAAAAAAAAAAAGAAAAAAAAAAAAGTTTTGATTTTAAAAAGCATATGAGGGATGTTCAATAAGTAATGAGAAAATGTCAGGCGAGACACTAAATATGATTTGATCAAAATACTACTTCATGGTGAAGTAGTATTTCTATATTTGTAGGTCTGAGTGCAGCGGTGAACGTGATGGAAACAGTCTGATCCGGTTTGCCGATCTGTGAACACTTGTCAAAATGCAGGGAAAAATGGAGCAATGTTACGCCATCAAATTTTGTGTTAAACCTAAGAAAATCAAACAAGAAGCTTATGGAATGTTAAAGGAGGCCTATGGAGATGAACAGATGAGCCAAGCAAGTTTCTATCATTGGTTTAACAGATTTTCTGATGGAAATGAACAGGTTGAGGATGAACCCAGATCTGGAGCACCGAAAAGTGCACGCAAGGGGGTAAACATTGAGGAAGTGCAAAGGTTAGTGATGCAAGACTGTCAAATATCTGTGAGGATGCTATCTGAAGCTCTTGGTATTAGTATTGGCACAGTAGAGACAGTTCTGACCGAAGATCTGAAGCTCCACAAAGTCTGTGCTAAGTTCATGCCAAAGATCCTCTCCGACGACCAGAGGCAGTTTTGTGTAGAAAGTTGCACTGACATTCTCGAAATGACAGAGGCTGATTCAGGTTTCTTGAATAAAGTAGTGACTGGCGATGAGAGTTGGGTGTTCACATACTCGTACGACCCTGAGAGCAAACGTCAAGAGTGCTCAGTGGAAGTACGCGACCTCCCCCAGACCCAAAAAGGCAAAGATGAGCAGGTTGCAAGAGAAGGCCATGGTTATTCGTTTCTTTGACTCCCAGGGGCTCATTCATGTTGAATGGGTTCCTCAGGGTCAAACCGTCAATAAGGAATATTACCTTACTGTTCTGAAAAGGTTCAAGGACAAGACGAGGAAGAAGAGGCCTCAGCAGTGGAGGAGTGGTCAGTGGTGGTTCCACCAGGACAATGCCCCATGCCACAAGTCAACGCTGGTGACCACCTGGATGGCCGACAGGGGAATGAAAGTGGTACAGCACCCACCCTACAGCCCTGACCTAGCCCTTTGTGACTTCTTCCTGTTCCCACGCATGAAAGACAGCCTCAGGGGAACCAGATTCCAGTCAACAGGGGAGCTGAAAGAGGCATCGGAAAGTTACCTGAAGGGACTACTGAAAAAAGACTTTGAGGAGGTCTTCCAGGATTGGGAGAGACGCATGCAGAATTGTGTAGCTGCGAGAGGCAACTATTTTGAAGGAGACAAAGTTGTGTAAGCTTATGAAAATAAATAGTGTCTCTCCTGACATTTTCTCATTACTTACTGAACATACCTCGTATTTCTCTGCAAACTTGGAGATCAAAAGAATAATACAGTATTAGGTAAAAACAGAAATGTATGTACAGTATGTATACCATATTGGCTATTCAGTAGTACACGTATGCGGTTTCCCAGGAACACTTTAAAATATCTCTCAGTTGGTTGGTATCACTGGATTGTAATACATAAAGTGAAATACTACTGTCCAGGCAGTCCCTGGTTATCGAAGATCTGGTTTTATGGCGCTTGTTCAGCGACGACAATAACTGTATTTTCGGTGCTGATCTCCAGTTATTGGAACCGATCGCCATGTGACAGTGGTGTCAATAACTTGGGGATCAGCGCTGTTATCGCTGATTTTTGGTTTCCGTCATGCCGTCGGAAATTGAACCCCCACTGATAACTGGGGACTTCCTGTATAGGGCTTTGTTCTTGGTGCTGAAGCTTGTTTCATTTAGAGATTTTGTATTTGCTTGTTTTCTCCATTGTGTAATCTTGATCATTTGGTTGTTTTTAAGGAAACAGGCAGTCCCTGGTTATCTATCGGTGGCGGTTCCGTTCCTGATGGGGTGCTGATAAGTGAAAACTGCCATTAACTGAAACTTGGCAATTTATGGCGCCAATAACTGGTTAATGGCACCTCTGTTAGGTATGTTACAGCACTACAACTATCGTTGGCACCTTTTGGTGCTGATAACCGGAACTTTGTGCATTATGGTGTCATAAATTGCTGATTTTATGGTGCTAGACAAGCACCATAAAACCGATCACCATGAACCGGGGACTGCCTGTACGTTCATATGATGCACAGAATATTGTAAATTTGCTTATAAAGGGTAAAGACTTGGTCTTATATTGTTATCATAATGTATACATGTGATGCTGCATCAACTTTTATATACTGGATTTTTCTGAATAATTTACAAGTTAAACATGCTGTTGACATTGTTAATATCTAACGCTCTTTTTTTCATTACAAGTTGACCTTTGACAGCTATATTCACCATTACAGACATGGCTGTTGATCAAGCTGTTAGGAGATTGCCCTCGGTTACTTAAGACGACGTTTAAGGAAGAAGATTGTAGAAGATAGTTATAAACTCTATCACCAGTGTAGATATTAAATTGTATGTGGTAGGGGATGGAATACTACTGTCAATGTAATTGAAGAATATAAAACATATTACTATTCCTTTAACTTATTCCTTAGACATTGTATATCTTTTTCCAATAAAGGAGATATTTATTTTTGGCAACAGATCAAGACTAATTTTTAAACAAAATTGAACCTTGCAATACTAGGTTTTGTTTGTATTAAATAATTAACAAAGTGAAATTTGATCCAAATGGAGGGTTGGAGTCCATATACAAAAGTGTACAAACCTCTCGCTGCTGGGAGCATAGATGGCACAGACACTGAACCCCATGACCATGGGATTGTGCGGGCAATGAATACAAATTACACTCCCGCTGAGATTGATTCCAATTCTGAAAATACTCTCTTTGTGGGGCGCTTGCCACACAGTATTGGTGAAGATGAGCTGCGTGAAAAGTTTTCCCGATTTGGAAAATTGAAAAGTGTGTGTATTACAAGGGATGTAGTGACAGGCCAGAGCAAAGGTTATGGCTTTGTTGAATACTCTCGGAAAAGTGATGCAATGGAAGCATGGAAACTGTCACAGCACCTTGAAATTGAAGGTTTCCGCTTGATTGTTGACAAAGAAGCTGGACATACACTGAAAGGCTGGATTCCCAGGAGACTTGGTGGAGGTTGGGGAGGTCGTAAGGAAGCTGGACAACTTCGGTTTGGTTGTGTGGAACGGCCTTGGAGGAAACCTATAATACTTCCTCAGCATTCTTCAGGGTCTTCAGCCACTAATGATGAAAATGCAAGACTCTCAGACAGAGACAGCACAAGGGACAAAGTTAAGTTCTTAGAAAATAACAGGGGACAACATCCATACAAAACTGAACGTGGCAAATGGGGATATGACAGACATCCCGAATATGAACGATCTAGTGATAGGCATGACAAAAGTGATTATCATTATGATAAGCAAGAAGGAAAGTTCAGCTATTATACAAAGAGAGAAGAAAGAGGTAGAAATTATAGAGAAAAAGATAATAAAGGACGTGATTATAAAAGACACGATGATAGAGGTCATGAATGTGGTGAATGGGGTTCAAAAGATAGAGGCTATGATAGGTATGAAAGAAGGGAGTATTATTCTTCGAGACAAGATAAAAAAGATAAGAGATAGCAGATAGAAAGAAAGAGATCATAGTTAAGTGTTCAGTTAATGACAGTTAAAAATTTCATGGTTAAAATTAAACAGAGTGATGTCTTAGTTTAACTCTTAAGTAATATTTAATACAACTGAGCTTTGAGAAGTGATGTACATTGTGGAGGATTAATATTGATATAGTTTCTAAACTTGTGTGGGTGAAAGATTACTTTGTATGGTTAATTCAGCATAGGATTAGTTTTGACTTGAGTTAACTCAATTTGATGTAAAATACTGGACTAGTCAAAACTGTTCATATTTTGAGTGATTAAAGGTCTTATTAGTTTTTTGTGGGGTCACAAAAGTGTTGTATGGCATATTAACATATGGTAGCTTATTAATTTACTTTTTTTCAAAACTTTCACACATAATTATTCAATGTGAAGAAAAGGATTTTTTATTTTGAATTGTTCTGTCACTTATTTTCATATTTCATAAATTTTGCTAATAAATTTTGTACATTGTACACTTTTTAGTTATTTATTCATATCCCCCATTCTTACAGCAGTGAATTATTCTCCTGAAGAATAATTCTATTGTTTTTTGACTAATTTTGTATTAATCAGTTGCTTATACAGTACTGTAATAGTACAGTCATACCCCTACATACGAGTCCCTACGTATACGTATGAAAAATCCAGGTTACGAAGGCAAAGATGAAGATTTTTTTTGCTTCTGTGTACGAAAATAATTCAGGTTGCAAAAGGGTGTATGTACTGTAAAGTCCAAGATTCGCCTGGGCGAGTGTTGTGTTTACCTCTCTTGGCCTTTTCCCGGTTCATTGCCCGTTTCGTTTCTTTTAGTGTGTGTGTGTTTTTGCCTGGTATTATGGCTTCCTCTCCTCCTCGGCGTCAGCGTATGTGCCCTGGAGTTCTTGGTTTTCCGTGTTCTAGTTTTTTGGCTACGGCAGCGACCGACCCTCACATCACGTGCAGTAGCTGCCGTTCAAATTTTTGTACTATTACGGATCCTTGTATGGAATGCCGGGCATGGCCTAAGGAGCAGTGGAGATCGTTTTAAGGCAAGAGGGAACATCGAAGAGTCTCGACTCTTCCTACTTGGGAAGGTTTTGCTCCTATTCCCGATGTTTCGTCTCCCACAGTAGTCAACCCCCATGTAACGTTGTCCCTGCATCTCCTTCCTTGTCTTCCATTGATTCGTCGATGGAAGTATCGGGAGGTCGCCAGAGTAATATTTGTAATGTAGCCCCCTCTTCCCCATTTCATGTTGGTAGCAGGAATATGGTGGAAGAGAATATCATCTTTGGTAATGACATCTCTTGCTACATGGTCAGCAAGTTCATTACCAGCAATACATACATGGGCAGGGACCCAGCAAAAATGGACTAATTTGAATTTGGAAGCAAGCCTATACAACCACTCTTGAATATATTGAATACTCTAATTGGATGTTTAGGGTTATACTGCTTAATAGCCATGAGTGCAGTTAATTCAGCTGTTAAAATAGAAGCATTATTAGAAAGTCTGCCCACATATGAGCTACTACCATGAACAATGGCACAACCAACACCACTTGATGTCTTTGATCCATCAGTGAATAGTTTGACAGAACCTGAATGTATTTGGTCATGATCAAGAAAGCAAGCCTTTCTTGGACATTGACCAATTTTTTAACCACAGCTTTTTGACAGACTGATGGTTCCGTGGTCAACCACGCAGGCAACTGAGAGCAACATATTGCCTTAACTTTTTGGTCTCTAATAGACACACTGTCAACTGCAGCATTAATTCTTACATGAAAAGGCTTGGATACTCTAGCATTTGCAAGCTGCTGTGGATTGTTTTGGTTAAGAATAGATCCTGCAGGGTTTTCTTAGGAACCTCTTAATTTGAACATATAATTCAGTTCCAGTTCTCTTGACGTAAGTCTAGAGGGAGTTCTTCAGTGTCGGTATATAAACTTTCAACTGGAGATGTCTTAAATGCACCAGAGCATATTCTTAGACCAGCATGATGAACTAAATCCAACTCCTGAAGTTTGCTTGCACTTGCTGAAGAGTAGACTTGGCAACCATACTCAAGCTATGATTTATATAAGTCATATACCTAACTGTAAAAGTGACCTCTTACCAGCACCCCAGTTAAAACTTGAGACTACTTTTAAAATATTAAGGGACTTCTGCACCTTAATTTTCAAGGAGTCAGTATGACTAGCCCATGTTAGCTTCTTATCAAAGATCATCCCTAAAAACTTCACCTCCTCATATGGTATTAGTATGTCTTTCAGGTTAATATTTGGGATGGTTTCCTTTTGAGTACTTCTAGTAAAATGCACTGCCACAGTTTTGGAAGGGGAGAATCGAAAGCCATTATCATCTGCCTAATTGCCGACTGCATTAACTAACTTTTGCAAGAAATTACAAATAGCAAGATCATCCACAAACAAAGACGCCTTTACTGGAGGTAAGACACATTCAACGATGCTGTTTATAGCCACAACAAATAAGGAGACACGCAATACACTGCCTTGTGGGATGCCTTCCTCCAGTTCAAAAGCATTAGACAAGCTATTTCCAATCCGAACTTTAATACATCTGTCACATAGAAATGACCTGATGAAATTTAACATAGTACCTTGTGTTCCCATGTCATGAAGCCGCTCAATAATACCAAAACGTGAAGTAGTGTCATAAGCTTTTTCAAGATTGAAGAAGACTCCAATAGTTGGACTGTGTTTTGAGAAAGCTTACTGAATTTGGGTAGATAATCTTAGTAGTGGGTCCTGAGTGGAACAATTTCTCCTAAATCCAAATTGAACAGATGATAATAAACCCTTTTTCTCTAGATGCCACATTAGTTCAGAATTCACCATGTTCTCAAACAATTTGACCAAACAACTTGTAAGTGTATTGGCCCATAGCTTGTAAGATGTGGATCTTTCAATGATTTCTTAATGGGAACAACAATTGCAATCTTCCAAGAAGGGGGAACAATACCAGTTTCCAATTTTGTTCATGAAACTTACCTGTCAGATATATATATAGCTGTATTCTCTGAAGTCCGACAGAATTTCTAAAAACTTACGACACACGTAGTGGGAGTAGGGTGGTTAGTACCCATTCCCGCCGCTGGGAGGCGGGTATCAGGAACCATTCCCATTTTCTATCAGATTTCTTCTGTCGCCGGTGTTGTAAACATCTGTTTACAGCACCTTCGCCTCAGGATTTTGGAAAACTTTCTTTGCTTGAGTATCCTCTTGACTTTTTGGTTATTTGTTATTGGATCGATAGCTTGGCATACGTGACTTTGGATTGTTTTTTGAATTTGGCTTGGTTTTTTCCTTAAATATGTCAGGTTCTAGTTCGGCTAGTGCCAGAGTGTGTATGAAAGACGAATGCAAGGTGAGGTTACCAAAAGCTTTGGTTGATCCTCACACAGTGTGTAAAGGTTGTAGGGGGCAAGTGTGTAGGTATGATTTTCGCTGCACGGAGTGTGAAAGTTTGAATGATGCACAATGGAAGACGTATGAATCCTATGTAAATAAATTAGAGCGTGATAGGATCAGGAGGTCTTCCTCCAGGGGTAAATCGGGTAGCAGACAGAGTAATAATGTAACCCCTTCTAACCCTTCTTTAGATTTTGTGACTCCTAACCCCGTAGTGTTGCCTTCGGGCCCTCAAGTGGTGTCTGCGGAGGGTAATGCCCTTTTGCTTATTTTAGATTCTTTGAAAACTCTGGAATCTAAGGTTCTGGCCCTTGAAAACAGGGAAAGTGCTAAGTGTACTGATAGTGCCCCTAGTGAAGTGGAGGGGGCGTCAGATCGGCCCTATAGCGCCTCTAGGCTGGGACCTCTGCCGGACTCCCAGGACTCAGGGAGAGGGCATGTCGAAGGCCGAAGGAGGGTTACGGGGATCCCCCACCGATCTGACGTCCCTTCAGCAGTACCTGTTGACGCTTCCCAGGCTGCTAAGGAGCGTGCTCGAGCACGTATCCTAAAGGATTGTTTCTCGTCTTCCGACGCGTCCTCCCCGCGCAAGGGTGGGAATCTCGTTCGGATATTCGCGACCTTTGAAGAGGACGTTTCAAGATCAGGACGCTTCACGTCATGCTTTATCTGATTGGCATTCTTCTCCGGAAAGCGTGTCCTTTCCGCCCCCAGAAATAAGGCTAGGTCGTCTTCTGATGATGACGCCTCAGAGCGCCCCAGTCGCTCTAGAGCCAAGGCTGTTCCTGGGAGAAGGAAGAAGGCGTCCCCTCGCCCCTCACCTTCTCACAGGCATGGCTCTTCTCCTCGTAAAGAACCTTCGCAGACGGAGATAATCCTTGCTATGCAGCGACAACTGGATGCTTTACTTAAGCAGAAGGAAACGGTTTCTGGTCGTAAGAAGGACGATAGACTTTCCGATCAAGAGATAAGACAGTCTTCTCCGCCTGCTCGTCTTTCGTCCGGACCGTTTCCTGGTATTTCGTCTTCTAGACTTCGTTCTCCCCAGCGTTCGTTTAGAGGTGGAAGTAAACGTCAGGAGAGAGAGAGGTTTTTTCATTCTGCCCTCTCTTCTCGACGTGAGGACGCTCGGCGTTCCGACATCGACGTTTCTGATGAAGATGTTTTGGTTTCCGACGACTGGAATTTGGTACGCCCTGCTCCGCTTCGTCATGCTTGTGTTGACGCTCATCGGGACGCTCGTCAAGTGTCAATTCCTGTCTCTTCGCGGGATGATCGTAGAGACGCTTTGAGGGACGCTAGGAGAGACGCTCCACTCATCGCTTCTTTGGACGCTTCGTTGGACGCTCAGTTGGACGCTGATTTGGACGCTTCGTTGGACGCTCGGAGGGACGCTAGGTTAGACGCTCCGATGGACGCTAATAGACATCGTCGTAAGAGCTTCTTGGACGCGATTACGGAAGTTCGCTCTCGATCGGACGTTGTTCCCGAGTCTTTAGATGACGCTGCATGTCTTCCTTCTACTTCGCGTTCTACTCAAGTTGTGGTTGCTGATCCTGTGTCGGCTAACGATTCTGTTAAGGGTACTTTACCCTCTTCTTCTCGTCATCGGTCTGATAGGAGACTTGGAGTGAAAGGTCTTCTGCCTCTTCCTTCGGAGTTTAACTCGGGTAAGGAAGAAGGGGAATTGAGCTGTTCTTCGGAGGAGGTTGATGAAGAACAACCCTCGACGTCGTCTTCTTCAGACTATCAAGTTTTGGCTCGGCTGCTCCGTGATTCTTTTGGAGATACCTTCCTTCCTTCTGCTCCTCCTTCTCCTCCATCGCAGTTTTCGTCGTCGAAAGCTAAGAAGACACCAGGGTTTGTAAAGATGAAGACGTCTTTGTCTACCAAGAGGGCTTTCCGGAAAGTTAACACTTGGATGGAGACTAGGAAAGCTAAAGGAAGCACCACTTTCGCCCTGCCTCCGTCTAGGCTTAGCGGTAAGGCAGGGATGTGGTATGAAACTGGTGAGGAGTTAGGTTTAAAAGGTTCCGACGTCAGCACAGGGAGATTTCGCCAGCGTTGTAGATGCCTCAAGAAGAGCTCTGTTAGCCTCAGCGAAGGTGTCGTGGACTACGTCAGAAATGGATCATCTGTTGAAGGGTCTGTTTAGGTCCTTAGAAGTCTTTAACTTCTTAGACTGGTGTCTCGGAGTGTTAGACAACCAGTCTCGTAAGCCAGATTCGATCAGCTTGGGGGAGCTGTCCAGTGTATTGTCATGCATGGACAATTCCGTCAGGGATGGCTCAGAGGAATTAGCATCTCATTTTTCAGCAGGCGTGTTGAAGAAGAGATCGCTGTATTGCAATTTTGCGGCTAAGTCTGTCTCTCCCGCACAGAAGACAGAACTTTTGTATGCGCCGTTCTCGAGTCATCTCTTCCCCCAGGCTTTGGTGAAGGATCTGGCAGTAAGTCTACAGGAGAAAGCCACTCAAGACCTTTTGACACAGTCGTCGAGACGTCCTGCTGTCCCTTCCACGTCTTCAGGAGTTCAGTCTTTTAAGAAGCAGAAGCCCTTTCGTGGAGGATCTTCAGCTAGATCTTTACCCCAAGGAAGGGGTCTTCCTAGAGGTAGAGCCCCGGCTAAGTCCAGGGGCAAGAAGTGAGAATGCATGCCTTCAGTCACCGGTAGGAGCCAGGCTTCAGTTGTTTGGAAGAGCCTGGAGAGAAAGAGAGGCGGACACCTGGTCTCTCAATATCATAGAGAAGGGGTACAAGATTCCGTTCATAAAGCCTCCCCCTCTGACTTCCACTCCCAGGGACTTGTCCCCGTCGTATCCTCAAGAAAAGCAAAGGATTCTTTTCGATCTGCTCGAGCAGATGCTCGAGAAACGAGCAGTGGAACAGGTCTTAGACCTGGCTACGCCAGGATTTTACAACAGATTGTTTCTTGTTCCGAAACACTCTGGAGGGTGGTGGCCAATCTTGGACATAAGTCGTCTGAACCTCTTTATAGAAAAGCAAAAGTTCAAGATGGAGACACCTCAGTCAGTTCTGGGGGCCTTAAGACCGGGGGATTGGATGGTATCACTCGATCTTCAGGACGCATACTTTCACGTCCCGATACACCCCCAGTCTATGAAGTACCGCTTCGGCTCGTCCTGAAAGGAAGGTGTTTCAGTTTCAGGGCTCTTTGTTTCGGTCTGAGTACGGCCCCATTTGTGTTCACCATCTTAATGAAGAATGTGGCGAGGTGGCTCCATCTTTCAACATCAGGATCTCGCTCTACCTGGACGACTGGCTCATACGAGCTTCTTCGCAGACCCGGTGCCTGGAGGACCTGAAAACGACTCTGTCTTTAGCTGCGTCCCTGGGACTTATGGTGAACTTCGAAAAGTCACATCTGACCCCAACACAGTCCATCGTGTATCTGGGGATTCAGATGGATTCAGTGGCTTTTCGGGCTTTTCCGTCCCAGGAACGTCAGCAACAAGGCATAGAGAAAGTGTCAGCCTTTCTAGGGAAGGATTCATGCTCGGTGAGGGAATGGATGAGTCTGCTGGGGACCATTTCCTCGCTGGAGAAGTTTGTTTCCCTGGGGAGGCTACATCTCCGACCTCTTCAGTTCTTCCTGTCGGACAATTGGACAGAGAAGGACAACTTCGATATGATCTTAACCATCTCAGAAGAGGTGAAGAGCCATCTAAGATGGTGGCTCGATCCGTTAAAGCTCTCAGAGGGCATATCCCTCAAGCTTCGGAACCCCGACCTAGTGTTGTTCTCCGACGCGTCATCCACGGGGTGGGGAGCAACACTAGGGGGGGGAGGAAGTGTCAGGCACCTGGAGAGGGGAACAGGTAGCCTGGCATATCAACTTCAAGGAGCTGGCAGCGGTTCAATTAGCGCTCCAGTTCTTTCAGGACAAAGTCTCCCGTCGAGTAGTTCAAGTCAACTCGGACAATACCACAGCCCTGGCATACTTGAAGAAACAAGGAGGAACTCACTCTCGCTCCCTGTTCGCTCTAGCGAAGGAAATTCTGATTTGGGCGAAGGCGAGAGAGATCATGATCTTGACAAGGTTCATTGCCGGAGTCGAGAACGTCCGTGCGGATCTCCTCAGTCGACAAGGTCAGTTGCTGCCGACAGAGTGGACCCTCAATCAGGACGTATGCCAGGAGCTGTGGAGTCTTTGGGGACGCCCCTTGGTGGACGTTTTTGCAACCGCAAGGACGGCGAGACTTCCTCTCTACTGCTCCCCAGTTCTCGATCCGGGGGCAGTAGCAGTGGACGCCCTGTTATGGGATATGACGGGCCTAGACCTCTACGCATTTCCCCCCTTCAAGATTCTGGGGGAAGTGATGAGAAAGTTCACAGCTTCGGAGGGGGGACGAGGTTGACGTTAATCGCCCCCTTTTGGCCTGCAGCGATCTGGTTCACAGAGGTGATGTCCTACCTGGTGGATTTTCCGAGATCTCTTCCGTTAAGGAGAGATCTACTCAAACAGCCCCACTTCGAGAGGTACCACAAAAACCTCTCTGCTCTGAGTCTGAAACTGCGTTCAGACTATCCAGAAGTTGGCCAGAGCGAGAGGTTTTTCGAAACCTGTGGCTAAAAGCTATGCCACCGCGAGAAGACCTTCGTTAATCGCGGTTTACCAGTCGAAGTGGGCAGCTTTTAGGAGCTGGTGTAGGAAGAAAGGAGTTTCCTCTACCACGACCTCTGTGAGCCAGATCGCCGACTTCCTTCTTTATCTCAGACGAGATTTGAAGCTCGCAGTGTCAACCATTAAAGGCTACAGAAGTGTCTTATCTGTAGTTTTTCGACATAGAGGTCTTGACCTTGCTAATAATAAGGACCTACATGATCTACTAAAATCTTTTGAGACCACCAAGGTACCGATAGCTAAGTTGCCTTCGTGGAATCTGGACGTGGTTCTCAAGTTTTTAACGTCAAGCCGCTTCGAACCTATTTACTCTGCCTCTTTGCGAGATTTGACGAAGAAGACTGTATTCCTAACTGCTCTGGCGACGGCGAAGAGGGTTAGCGAGATACAGGCGATTAGTAAACACGTCGGCTTCAAAGGGCATAATGCAGTCTGCTCTTTGAGTATGTCATTCCTGGCTAAGAATGAGAACCCTTCCAACCCTTGGCCTAAGACGTTCGAAATCAAGGGTATGGCAGAAATCATTGGTCAAGAGCCAGAAAGAGTCCTGTGTCCTGTTAGGGCTCTTAAAGAATATCTTCGTAGGACAAAGGAGTGTAGAGGTTCTGCGGAGAACTTATGGTGTTCGGTCAAGAGGCCTAATATGCCCATGTCCAAGAATGCACTGGCATTCTTTTTGAGGAACACCATTAAGGAGGCGCACGCTTATTGTCAAGATAGTGACTTTAAGCTGTTAAAAGTTAACGCTCATGAAGTAAGGGCTATTTCGACTTCTATAGCCTTTCAGAAAAATATGGCTCTCAAAGATATTTTGAAGTGCCCTTTTTGGAGAAGTAACTCGGTGTTCGCCTCGCACTATTTACGGGAGGTCAGAACGACATATGAGAACTGTTACTCTCTTGGACCATACGTCGCCGCAGACACTATCTTGGGGGCAGGAGGTAGCACTCATCCTTTCCCATAGAAAAGGGTAGGTGAATTTTTAATGTTTGTAATGTTTATGGTTGTAGGGTCGGCCGCCGAATGCGGTCTTCCCTTCTTTTAGCCTTTGGTATATGGGAGTATTTGGTTAGGCTAACTTAGGGGTGGTTTTGCCTCGTTGTCCTCTTGAGTATGGTCATGGTCTAGTCACATTGTGGTCTCGTCCCCGTTGGCAGATCATCTAGAGCGCACCAACTACACAGGTCTCTACCTTGTTGGTAACTCTAGTGAAGCAGATGCAGGCTTGGGTGACAGTAATCACGAAGTCAGGCTATGCTAACAGCAAGGAACCAAGATGTCAATCATTCTACATATATATGTTTCCTAAAATCCTTTTCTGTCTCTCCCACCGCCAAAGGTGGGATTCAGCTATATATATATCTGACAGGTAAGTTTCATGAACAAAATGATATTGTTAAGATACAATAAAGTTTGTTCATACTTACTTGGCAGATATATATATTTTAAGTACCCACCCACCTCCCCTCAGGAGACAGTGGAGATAGAAATCTGATAGAAAATGGGAATGGTTCCTGATACCCGCCTCCCAGCGGCGGGAATGGGTACTAACCACCCTACTCCCACTACGTGTGTCGTAAGTTTTTAGAAATTCTGTCGGACTTCAGAGAATACAGCTAGTATATATATATCTGCCAGGTAAGTATGAACAAACTTTATTGTATCTTAACAATATCATATTTTTTAAAAGACTTTAAGGAGATACCTATGATTTAGCCGAATCTGGAAGTTTTTTCAGCATGCTATAAAGAATGTTATCATCCCCAGGGAATGCTGATTTAGATGATGATAGAGCATCCCTTAATTCCCTCAAAGTTTACTTTGAATTATAAGATTCACCATTTACTGAATTTAAATTAAGGAAATGGTTGAATTCCTAGTATTCAGAAACTGAGTTAAATAGTTCCTAGAACTCGATACTTCAGAGAAATGCTCACCCTGTTTTTCAGCAACTTCATTACGTTTGGTGACAAGGTCTCCATTGATTTGCAGACAAGGTGTTGGTGGTGGAACATATTTGCTGCTTAGTTTTCTAATCTTTTTCTAAATGAGCTTGGTTGGGGTTGTTGAATTTATGCTATTTGTATAAAAAAAAGCCAGAATTATCTTTTTACTTTAAAAAAATATTTCCTCTGTTTTGACATCGCTCGTTGGTAAATAGATTTTGCTGTTGCAGACTGAGTGGATTTATGGTGCCTGTAACATTTCCTGGTAATTTTCCTCAAATTACCACAGGTTTTATCCAACCATGGAACCACAGGTCTGCATGGTTTCCCTTTGGTCTTTGGTATAGAGTTTTCCACACTGTTCAATGTTCCAGAGGCAAAGTACTCATAAGACTTTATATTAGACTTGAAGGACTCAAATTTCTGCAATAGGCTAATACTTTCTTAAAATTTGACCCAGTCTGCTTCCTTTTCCTTCCATTTAATAGGAAAATTTGAGGGCACATTTCTCACAAACTTCAGATGATTGGGAAAGTGTTCACTGTCATGTAGAAATTCATCTACAGACCAGTTAAAATCCAAATAAAGTGAAGAAGAGCAAATACCCAAGTCTATAGAAGATGAATCACCTGTCTGGACATTATGATATGTCATAGTACCATCATTAAAAATGTAAGATTATTAGTTTTAGCAATGTCATCAATGATCCTACCCTCTGTGTCTAAAAAAATTCAACCCCAAAGTGGACTCTGAGAATTGAAATCACAAAGTAATAAAAAAAGGAGGAGGAAGTTGATCAATTAAACATTGAATGTTCCCATGAGTGAATCTACATCTCGGGGGAAGATAAAAGGAGCAGATTGTGATTTCACAGTCAAAAATTGCCAGGATAGCAATCGCCTGAAGCTGCATGTTAAGGGGGAACAATACAATGTTGCAGTGTTTTAGCAATAACTATTGCAACACCTCCATGTGCATGGTTCCCATCCATGGTGCTCATTTTATAAATCTCATAGTTTAGACCCAGATTGTGTACTGCATCGCCTAACTTAGTTTATTGGAGCCTATTGGAGCCATACAACCCCAGGTTTAATGCTCATGCAGTAATACTTTTATAATTTCTGAATGAGTCCTTAGTCCTTTACAATTCCATTGTAAAATGTCCAAATTGAACTTTTATTGCTTGGATCTCCAAAGGGTAATTCAACTGTAATCTGTACTATTTTTGGTTTATTTTCTGTATGGGACTTTATAGGAGTTTCTCTAGATTGTCTTGATATATGAGGCTTATGATTAGATCTTTCATGTTTTTTATCAACTTTCTAATACGGAGCAGAGTGGACCTCTACTATGATATTCTTAGTATCCAAGGAACTTGATTCCTTGGCTGTTTCTGAGGCAGATGTACCCTCATTGTTGGCCTCACTTTTGTTACTTTTTTTATGGTGTTTTGATAAGTCCATACTTTGAGCAGGTGGAGGAGAAGATGAAGTTCTTACTTTGTCTGGACCTTCGATTTGTTCTGCTTCTACTTCAAGGGTTTCTTGCTGCAGAGATAGGACAGATACAGGGAAGATATCGTCAATTGGAGATAAGTCTATATAAGTACGCACATCTTCCTTAAAGAGGGTGCTTCAACCATAGCAGGCTGAGCACCTAGACTAGATGACTGGGTCTTAGTCTCAGGAGTTCTTACTTTTAAACCAGGAACAGGTGCTACATTGTTAGCTTGAGCTTTTAAAGGGGATAGGGAATTCAAAGCCATAGGAAAGTCTTTATTTGACGAATTAATTTTTTTCATAACTAATGCTTATATGTTCAGATTAGCTTTGTATACAGCTGCCTCTTTTATATTGGCTGCAACTTTTATTGGATGGGGTATGATCCAGTTAGCAATTTATGCATTTTGGTTGTCTCGAACAAGGAACATGTTCAGGGGCTGAGATATTCCTACAAATTTTATTCTTTTTACAGAATTTGGATAGATGTCCGAACTGAAAACAGTTATAGCACTGCAGAGGTTTTGATAAAAATGGTTTAACTTTGACCTTTTCACATAAGATGATACATCAGTCTTCAAAAGTTAAAATGACCGTATGTACTTGCCTTTGGAATTTTTCTTACCTTCCATACAGAAGTTGGACTAATTTCTAATATTTCATTTTCCGTCAATTCACAAAGGTCTATCAATTACTACTCCTTTTCCATAACTGAAATTAATGTGTGGTCTTATTTCTTTTATCATGATGTCTTTCTCAAACTTCTTTAGTGTCAGCATATATGACTGAATTTTTTATTTGTCTTGAATAAGGACACTGCCTTTACCAAATCTTGATATTTTACCTATACCAATACCCCTAACCTTCTTTTGGATGTATTTGCTAAATTTGTAATAATTGTAGTTTTCCTCCCTGGCAGATACTACCAACCACATTTGGCTGAGTTACTTGTATTACCCATTGAGATGAGCCATAAACATCCATGTTTTTAGGGGTCTTGTCAGACAGCACTCCTTTGACAGTTGATTTACAAATTTTGATATTATTAATATTGCTCCTGGCTTTGAGTGTAGCTTCGTGTTTTTCAAAAGTTACCCATGCTTCCCATTTTCCTTCATTTTCATCAAAGTTCATTCTCAACTCTAAAATTTTACCATAACCAGCAAATGTTCCCACACTGGCGAGTTTCCAATTTGTGATGACTACCCTGAGAGGTAGTACAACCACTGGAGAATTCCACATCCATAGTCAAGTCCATGCCAAGGTTTGTCATTCGTGTTGAGGCATTTTCACTGGTCATCATCTGTGCCAAATCATCATCAAAGGGCCCAGGGGTAGTTGAATCTTTAAAATTACTAGACATAAAGATTGAAGTATATAAAAAAAGTAAATAAACCTGAAAACCTTTTGAAAAGACATTATAAGCATTTCATGAAGTTTATTCCTCCACCAATGGCACAAGTGGGAACCAACTCCCAAATTTCTGCCCCTACCCTACCCCACAAGGGTTGGCACAACGTGATTAGTGGCCCAAGCGTAAGCCAAACCCGCTTGCTAGTATAATATTACTAGAATACAATCATCCCCACCCTGATCATGTTATGGGCAAACCAGATAGAATGCTGAGAGTCCTATTCCCAGAACTAGACCCCTGGGGAATGCGTGATCCAGCAATGAAGAATAGTTCTGCGCTTGAACTATCAATCTGATACCTCTCAGGTTCGAACATTATTGAGTAGTTGATGACCCTACCACTGTTCCCACTACAGTGGGTCCCCCTGTATTCACAGTGATGCGTACCAGACCTCTCCATGAATAGTTAGAACCCGCGAATAGTTGGAACCCCTATAAAAATGCTGAAAACTGCCTATTTTTTTTGTTAAAACTCAAGAAAAACCCACTAAAAATTTTGATACTTGGGTTTTTTAATAGTTTTATCACAAAAAGTGCATTTTATGATGAAATTGAATAAAAAAAAAAACCAGGTATTTGTGGATATTTCTCATATAAAAATACCGCGAATACGCGAATTTTCTGTGAATATTGCAGGGAAATGTTCCCGAGAGAAATCCGTGAATGTGTGAGTCCACGAATCTGGAGAACACGAATACAGGGGGTCTGCTGTATTTAGTTCCGGATATAAACCCAATCCCAATTATAACATCTTTTCTTATCTGTCAGGTCCAATAATTTTTACAAAAAGTGGAAAATTCCAAAAAATAAGTCCAAAACAGATATACATAGGCAGTCCCCCAGTCCCCCGGCTTACAGCGGGGGTTCTGTTCTTGAGACGCATCATAAGTCAGAAAATCGTCAAAAATCCTATGAAAACCTTACTTTTAATGCTTTGGGTGTATAAAAAACTATGTAAACTGCCTTTTTATTGTATTTTCATAAAAAAATTCCTGCAAATATTGTTTATTTTAGATTTTAGGAGTCATACTTCTTCCGCCAGATCGCATCGCAAGCGCTGTAACCCTGGAACGTGTGTCGTAAACCTGGAAATAATTTCGGATGAATATAATTTGAAAAGCGTTGTAACCCCGGAACGTCGTAAGCCAAACCTGCTGTAAGCCGGGGACTAACTGTATAGCATAATAACCATAATAATATATGAGAGACTTGGACTCAAAGCTGGGAATAAATTCCAGTGGCTCAAGTGCCCCCTCTCCACATCAAGGTGGTCTCACTTCGAGGGGGTGGGGAATGGTACCAGACCCCGCAAATAACTAAAATCCGTGAATACTTGAAATCACTAAAACTTAGAACTGCCAATTTTGATAATTAAAACAAAAAACACAAAAAATGCTTATATGTATAGGCAGTCCCCATTTATTGGCAGGGTGCTGATAAGCAAAAAACGCCATTAACTGAAACTTAAGGATTTATGGCGCCAAGTTTCAGCTAATGGTGCCGATAACCAGTTAGGTATGCTGTGTGGCCATAACTCTTATTCGGCACCTTATGGTGCCAATAACTGAAACCTGGCCCGTTATGGCACCATAAATTGCCGATTTTATGGTGCTCAACAAGTGCCATAAAACCGGAATGCCGTTAACCAAGTCCGCCATTAACCAGGGGCTGCCTGTATCTGAGTTTTTTTAAAGTTTCATCACAAAAAGTGCATCTAGTCATGAAAATTATATGAAAATAAAGTATTTTGTGAAAATTTCCCAGTGAAAAATAATGCGAATAGGTGAATTTTCTGCGAATAATGGGTATACAGTGTTTTCCCTGTGAATAGTGGAAACCCACAAATAGTTAGAACTCCCCTCTAAAAATTCTTATATCTGCCTATCTTTAAAGTTCAAATGCCAAATGTATACTTAAAGTATCATCCTACATCAAATATACCATTGAATTTGTATTGAGAGAGAGAGAGAGAGAGAGAGAGAGAGAGAGAGAGAGAGAGAGAGAGAGAGAGAGAGAGAGAGAGAGAGAATAACTCCTTACGATATCAAAAGACTGAAATGAACTTCTGTAGGCAACACTTCTTCCCTCCCATAAATACATATACATTTTCCAGAGAATAGAGAAAGAGAAGACTGAACAATCAGTTTGTCTGTCTGTCAATTCTTTTGCTGAGAGAGAGAGAGAGAGAGAGAGAGATAAAAGGAAAAAATAAAAACCAAATGTATACCTTATGTAACATCCTACATCAAATTTACCTTAAATTATTATCATATTACTGTATTAATCTTAGAGATTGTATTATTAAAATTTCAAAGTAATCCTGAATATTAGTACCCTTAAAGGTATGTAGGTACATACACACATGCATACATACTTCTAACACTTGCAGCAGAGAGAGAGAGAGAGAGAGAGAGAGAGAGAGAGAGAGAGAGAGAGAGAGAGAGAGACTGTCCTTACAGTATCTAAAAGAGTGAAATGGCAAGATTATTATATTTAAAATATTCACATATGAATTTTGTAATTATAGTTATGGTATTAATATTATGCATTTTAAATTATTATTATTGGAAAATATTAATAATAAACTTATTACATACATGTACCATAAAAATGATCTCATCTCAATGAGAGAGAGAGAGAGAGAGAGAGAGAAGAGAGAGAGAGAGAGAGAGAGAGAGAGAGAGAGAGAGAGAGAGAGAGAGAGAGAGAAATTGCATTAAAACCATTAAAATTCTTGACCATTATATGGCACTATTCCCTTCCCCTGTCACATTACTTGGCATATTTGATAGGTTTCCGAGCTCCGAGTGTTTCTGGAGTTGAGAGAAGGTAGGGAAATTGATACAGAGAAAGTGGAAGGGATGAATAATTTTCATTTGAAATTACAGTTATATTATTATTATTATTATTATTATTATCATTATTAGTATTTGAAAATACGTATTAATAAACACATACATCTACCATAAAAATTCTCTCACCTCAGTAAGAGAGAGGAGTTATCCTTATGTAAGTGAAATGGAGAGGCTATTTTTATCTTTAAAATACTACCACATACGAATTTTTTCATTACAGTATTATTATTATTATTAACAACTAAAAATATCAATAAACATATTACATACCAGTACCATTAGAATTCTTTCATTTCAGTGAGAGAGAGAGAGAGAGAGTTGTTGTTTATCTCTCTGTTCTCTCAGAAAATACTTATAACGCTTCCAGTGAAACAGGGGGAGAGAGTTACCACTATGACTTACATAATATTGTCTGGAAAAAGAGAGAGAGAGTTTTCCATATTTAAAAGAGTGAAATGGATAGATTATTGTATTTCTTTAAAATACTATCACATAATATGAATTTTGTAATTACAGTTATATATTAATATTATTACAGTGGACCCCCGTATTCGCGGACTCACACATTCGCGGATTTCTCTCGGGAACCTTTTTCCGCATTATTTGCAGAAAATTCACATATTCATGGTATTTTTCTATGAGAAATATCCACAAATTCCTGTTTTTTTTATCAATTTCATCAAAAAATCCACTTTTTGTGATATAACTTAAAAAAACCAAGTATCAAAATTTTTAGTGGGTTATTCTTGAGTTTTAACTAACAAAATACTAGGCTGTTTCAGCATTTTTATAGGGGTTCCAACTATTCGCGGGTTCTAACTATTCGGGGGGGGGGGGGGGGGTCTGGTACGCATCCTCTGCGAATACGGGGACCGCTGTATTATATTTGAAAGTAATAATAAACATATAGCACATGTACTGTACAAATTCTTGCGTCTCGGTGAGAGAGAGAGAGAGAGAGAGAGAGAGAGAGAGAGAGAGAGAGAGAGAGAGAGAGAGAGAGAAATTACATGAACACTTAGTGGCAACAACACAACAGCTCTTCCCCCTCCGTCACATTACTTGATATGTTTGAGTTTTAGTACCTGGAGTTAAAGAGAAAAGACTGGTATATCCTTCATTCTTACACAATTTTTTAAATTTATAAACTAAAAATCTTACCAAGTCACTATAGTATTTTCTTTAATAAATTGATATTATTGCTGCTCACATTAATATTAATATTTGAAAATAGTAAATCAATTATCTATCATACAAAAAACACATCTCTGTAAGAGAAAGAGAGAGAGAGAGAGAATTATTTTTATGTGATATTTAATTTGATTAACCTTACTAATACAGTATTAATCAATATTAATTATTTTTAAATAAGTAAATCATTTTTGTATCATAAAAATGTATTTAGCCATGAAAATAACATTAAAATACACTATACAGGCGGTCCCCGGGTTACGACGGGTCCGGCTTACGACGTTCCGAGGTTACGACGCTTTTTCTTAAATATTCATTGAAAAATCCGCCCTGGGTTACGACGCTTGTTCCGAGGTTACGACGCTGACGCTTCCGACGCTCTGAGTTTACGATGCTTTTAAAAAACACATATTATGATAAGATAAGAATCCTTTATAGTTTAGCACAGTTTCTCTCTCTCTCTCTCTCTCTCTCTCTCTCTCTCTCTCTCTCTATCTCTCTCTCTCTCTCTCTCTATCTCTCTCTTTGTATTTTCCAAGAAAATAATCACTATAATTTTCTCTCTCTTTCTCTCTCTCTCTCTATACTACAAAGATGTATGTTTTTTAGTATGATAAATAAATGATTTACTATTTTCAAATATTAATATTAATTTATACAGCAATAATATAAATTCATTAAAGAAAATACCATAGTGAATTAGTAAGATTTTAGCTTATATTTAAAAAATTATCGAAGATGAAGGAAAATCCCAGTCTTTTCTGTAACCTTTCCAGGTACTAAAACTGTCAGATATATATCATGTTCTGTGACAGCCAAAAGGGGGAGGGGGAAGCTGGGGGAGAGTTGGGGGAGAGCTGCGGTGTTGCAATCAGTGGTCCTGACATTTCCCCCCCCCCCCCTCTCTCTCTCTCTCTCTCTCTCTCTCTCTCTCTCTCTCTCTCTCTCTCATTTACTGAGACTCGAGATTTTTTATGTACTTGTACTATTTTTTTAATACTTTCAAATAATAATAATAATAACTGTAATTACAAAATTCATATGTGATAGTATTTTAAAGAAATACAATACGTACTAATATATCCATGTCACTTTTAATTAAGGTTAACTCTCTCTCTATCTCTCTCTCTCTTTTGCCACACAAGGTAATAATGAGTCATAGTGGTAACGCCCTCCCTCTCTTTCGCTGGAAGCGTTAGAAACAAAGAGAGATAAACACTCTCTCTCTCATTTACCGAAATGAAAGAATTTTTATGGTACTGGTATGTAAAATGTTTATTGATAATTTCAGTTATTTAATAATAATAATAATAATAATAATAATAATAATAATAATAATAATAATATAATTACAAAATACAATTTCATAATGGTCGTATTTTAAAGAGATGAAATGACCTTTCCATTTCACTGTAAGGATAATTCCTCTTCTTACTGAGATGAGAGGAATTTTTATGGTAGATGCACGTGTTTATTATATTTTCAATAATACTAATAAATAATAATAATAATAATAATAATAATAATAGAAATAGTAATAATAACGATAAATAATTTCAAAAGAAAATTCTTCCCTTTGTCTTTTTCTGTATCAATTTCCCCACCTCAACTCGAGTGACATCAAGCTTAACAATGCCATACAATGGTCAACGAATTTATGGTTTTATGTAATCTCTCTCTCTCTCTCTCGCTCTCTCTCCTCTCTCTTCTCTTACTGAATGAGATCATTTTCATGGACGTGTATGTAATAAGTTTTATCATTAATATTTTCCAATAATAATACAAGTACAAAAATTCATATCTGAGTATTTTAAATACAATAATCATTCCATTTCTCTCTTTTAAACTCTCTCTCTCTCTCTCTCTCTCTCACTCTCTCTCTCTCTCTCTCTGCATCCACAAGATACTTGTCATACATTTGGTGTTTCTATTTCTTCCTTTTATCTCTCTCGCTCTCAGCAAAAGAATTGATAGACAGACAAACATAATTGCACAGTCCTCTTTCTTTCTCTTCTCTGGAGAAATACAGTAAGTCCTCGGGTTAACGCTGGTCTCGACTTACGATGTTTCGTGGTTTACGAACGCGCCCCCATAAAAATATAAAAAATAAATATTTTGCGTCGTTCCGTCTTACGCGGTTTAGCGTCGTAAGCAACGTAAACAAACGCGAACTAGTTCCAGGCGCACGGCGGAAGAATACGCTTTGTGGGGGAGAGGACGGCGTCGCTTCGCTACGCTCAGTCCTCGCCCATACGCCATTTTGGTTGTTTACACTGCCTCTCTCTCCCTCGTGTTGTATCGTTTTTGTAACTTTTTGCTCTTTGTTATGGCTCCCAAGCGCAAGGCGGACTCTTCTGATGGTAGTGCATCGAAGAAAAGAAAGGCCATCACCATGGAAATTAAAGTGGACATTATAAAGCGATCCGAGAAGGGAGAAACGCCAACAAACATTGGCCGCTCGCTTGGCCTTAGCCGTTCGACCGTTGCTACCATTATCAAAGATAAGAGCGCATCGTTGAACATGTGAAAGGATCTGCTCCTATGAAAGCGACAGTGATAACTAAGCAGCGTAGTGGTCTAATAATTGGAAATGGAAAGGTTATTGGTGCTTTGGTTGGAAGACCAAAAATCAACGGCGTATCCCAGTCAGCCTTATGGTGATTCAGGAGAAGGCGAAAAGATTGTTTGAAGCTTGAAAAAAGAAAAAGGGGGAGGGAATTGAAAGTGAAGAGTTTGTGGCGTAGTAGGGTTGGTTTATGCGATTTAAGGCTCGGGCCAATTACCATAACCTTAAATTGCAAGGTGAAGCTGCTAGTGGGGATGAGAAAGCAGCGAGTGAATTTCCTAAAGCGTTGTCTGAGATAATTAAGGAGGGGGGTTATTCTGCTCAGCAAGTGTTTAACGTAGACGAGACAGGTTTGTTTTGGAAGCGTATGCCTAACCGCACTTACATCGCCAAGGAGGAGAAGTCAGCACCCGGTCTTAAAATGAAAACCAGCAAGGAGAGGTAACTTTACTTCTTCTGGGGGGTAATGCTGCTGGCGACTTCAAACTGAAGCCCTTGTTGGTGTATCAGGCTGAAAATCCAAGGGCACTCAAGGGCATTTGGAAGGGTCAACTACCAGTAATTTGGAAGTCCAACAAGAAGGCATGGGTGACACTTGCAGTGTTTGAGGACTGGTTCGTAAACCATTTTGTTCCAAGTGTGGAGCGGTATTGCGCCTCCAAGGGTATCCCCTTTAAGGTGTTGCTAGTGCTGGACAATGCCCCTGGACACCCTGCCCAGCTGGGAGACTTCAACCCTAATGTCAAGGGGTGGTTTACCTTCCACCTAATACCACGGCCCTTTGCCCTTTTACAGCCTATGGACCAAGGAGTGATTGCTTCGTTCAAGGCCTACTACCTACGAAGGACAATTGCTATGGCTTTACAGGCAACTGAAAACCAAGAAGGACTTGACTCTGAAGGACTTTTGGAAATCCTACAACATCTTTGATGCTGTAAAGAACATGCTAATTCCTGGGAGGAGGTTAAGCAAACAAACATGAATGGTGTCTGGAAGAAAATTTGTCCTCAATTTGTGAATGATTTCCATGGGTTTGAGGACACAGTTCAGCTAGTTGTCAAGAACGTTGTTGCCCTGAGTAAGGAAATCAATTTGGAGATGGAGGTTGATGATGTTACAGAGCTGCTGGAGTCTCATGGCGAGGAGTTATCTGCTGAGGACCTGATACAACTGGAGAAGCAGATAATAGAGGAAGAAGAAGAAGCACCCACCCCAGAGCCTAAGCTTTCACAAGGCAGGACTGATAAGAGGTTTTGCAGAGTTGCAGCAAGCGTTGTCAACTTTGAGGCTCAGGATCCCAACTTGGACAGGTTCACTAGGGTTTCCAGAGGCGTCATGGATTTGATGCAGTGTTACAAGGAGATCTTGGATGAAAAGAGGTCGCTCTCTGTTCAGACTAACTGGAGCAGTATTTTAAGAAGGTAGAGAGGCCTGCAGAAGATCCTGTACCCTCTACCTCAGCTGCCTCTGCTAATCCAGCACCTTCTGAATGTTCTGCTAACCCAGACTCACCTGCCCCAGTATCTCCAGCACCTTCTGTAGGTTCTGCCTCACCTAAAGACTCACCTGCCCCAACATCTTCACTAGTATGTTCTGCCTCTACCTCAAGAATCACCAATGCCTCAAGCATCTCCAGTACTAGTATGTTCTGCCTCACCTCAAGAAATCATCTGCCTCAGCATCTCCAGCAACTTCTGGAGGTTCTTTTTCTCTTCACTAACCTCCCCCAGTCTCTCCAGCACCGCAGCTTCCTCTCCAGTGTGCAAGCCAATCAAACTAATAAAGGTAAGGAATTGTTCTCTCGTTGTTATTGATAGGTATTTTACATTAAATCATGTGGTATTTTTCAATGTTCCGACTTACGCTAAAATTCGTGTTACGATGCATCGTAAGAACGGATCAACGTCGTAACTCGAGGACCCCCTTATATGTATTTATGGGAGGGGGAAAAAGTTGCCTACAGACATTCATTTCAATCTATTGAAACCTAAGGAGTTATTTCTCTCTCTCTCTCTCTCTCTCTCTTGTATTTTAATGAAAATATACAGTAATTTGTGAATACACAGTGTCGCACATGAAAAAAGTAAATTAGTGATAATTTTAGAGATACGGCCCTAAGAAAAATTGCAAATTAGTAGTGAAATTTTCCCTGTGGACATGTTTTCAAGAACGTCGTTCCGGCTTACGACGATTTTCGGGTTATGACGCGTCTTAAGAACGGAACCCCCGTCGTAACCCGGGGACCGCCTGTATAGTGATTATTTTTGTCAGAAAACCCTGCAAATAGGCGAATTTCCCACAAGTAAGGGGTAGATATGGTCTGGAAAGAAATTGGCAAATCAGTGAGTCTGCGAACCCAGAGAACGCAAATATGGAGGCCCACTGCATATGGCCCATAAAAAAAATCCAGAAATAGGCGAGTCTGCGAATAGCGGGGGTCGACTGTAATGAAAAGTTTTATAAATTTATTATTTGCAAAAAGTATATTACCCACCTCCCAACCCTTCCCACATCTCAGTACAGGCAGTCCCGGGTTACGATGGGTTCGGCTTATGACGTTCCGAGGTTAAGGCGCTTTTCAATTATATTCATCAGAAATTATTTCCAGGGTTACGACGCCTACAACACTCATCTGGCAGAAGAAATATGACACCAAAAATGCAAAATAATCAATATTTGAAGGTATTTTTTTATGCAAAATTTAATAAGAATGCAATTTACATAGTTTTGAATGCACCCAAAGCATTAAGACCAAGGTTTCCTTAGCATTTTTGGTGATTTTCTGGCTTACGACGATTTTTGGGTTACAACGCGTCTCAAGAACGGAACCCCCGTCATAACCCGGGGACTGCCTGTAGGTTGTCATTAAGAAATCTGACTAGAATGAAGACATTCTATGTACTTCATACCTAGTAGAGAACAAGTAACTAGTCAGTCCATCCAAGTCAGGCAATTGATCTTTCTTTGAATGATGACACTGACAAAGATAAAAACAAACTTTATCAGGTGGTAAGTAGTATACAAATACCTAATAAATTTAATATAAATATTTTTATTTACTGTCAAAGCACTGTATACTGTAACATGGAAATTGAAACACTAATTGAAAGTTGTTCTTACACATTAAACAAACCCTCGGTCCTTTGTATAACTGTGAGATCTTTCTGTGTTTTTTCTATTGAATGTTTGTGTCTTGTTTGCTTAATTATCATTAAATTATGCAAACCCAGGAATCAAATAAGCCCTATTGCCCCCCATTTTTGCAACATGTTTGCCCTGGAGAGGGGGGGCAAGAAGTGTGATGGCTTCAGGTCTAAAATTGAGGTAGACCCTCACGCCCTTTGCGGAAAAGGCCGTGGGCAAGAGTTCAGTAAATAACCCTTGTGAGACTTGTATCTCTTGGTTAGCGGAGCAATGAGGGAGATACGAAGGGAGGAAACGATCTTGGGGAAGTCTTCCAAGGCTTCGTCGGAAGGTTACACCCCCTGACTACTCCGTTGGTGATTAATCCTTTGTCTTCCTTCCTCCCACCGCGTAAGCTTCCCTGTCTTGCTGTTTCCCCTTTGGGAAAAAATTCTCCTTCCCCTTCTTCACTTGATTTGTCGAGTGTAGAAGAGTGGGGGAAGGCAGTTGTACTCGGGGGCTTCGCCTCGCTCCGTAGGGGAGCCTCCTCCTTATGGGGCGAGTAGGAACTCCTCCCACTAACCCGACTTTTGCTCCCTCAGGTGGGTCTGTCTCTACATTTGGGGATTTGGAGCAGGCCTGGGTAAAGTTGGGCTTGACTGGCACTCTGTCTTTCCAGGGGCTGATGGAACATTTTTTGCCAGCCCCTGTGACTCGTGGGGCAGCTGCAGGTATGACAACAACTTTGTCAACAGCTGGTTATGTGGCACCACCTCACCTGGTGTATACTCAACATGTTACCACGGTAACACCATCAGTGGTTGTGTCGTCGGTACCACACACCTTGAGGACAGACCCGTTTCTGCCTCCTCCCCCCTCCATGTTACGCAGTCCTATCTCCCCCAGCTGCTTCAAATCAGCCCCTGAGACCTTCCCCACTGAATCTTGCGCCTGTCTCTGTGCCCATACCTCTTGCTGCCCCAGTCTCTGATCGTGCGAGTGCTGCTGTGGTGTCGGCGCCCCTGTTCCCGGCTGCCCTGGAGCCTGCTGCTTCGGCAGCTGCTACAGTGGCACCCTTGATGGGGGATCTGACTGCTGCTCTGCTCTGAAGGGAGCTGGTGAAGAAGTCCAAGAAGCGAAAGGTGTTGTCGTCTTCCTCATCTTCATTGTCGTTGACTACTGCTTTCTCCACTTCTTCCGAGGATCCTCCGCCGAGGAAGAATATGGCTCTCCCCCCTCCCTCCCCAAAGAAGTGTCAATCTGGGGCTTCTAAGGGTCTGTCTCACCACTCTGGTAAGAAGGCGCATACTTCCATCTTCCCATCCCCCCAGAGTCAAGGAAACTCCTCCGCTTTGTTTTTGAAGGCAAGGTATATCAATTTAGAACCCTGTTTCGGCCTGACGACTGCACCCCAAGTGTTCATAAGAGTCTTATTCCCTCTAGCAAAGTGGTTACACATAATGGGGATAAACGCCTCCTTTTACCTCGACAACTGGCTTCTATGCTCTTCCTCAAAGGAACAGTGCATGGGGAACTTGAGGAAACATTTTGCTCTGACTCAGGACCTTGGAATCCTAATCAATGCCCAAAAATCCCAGCTGGTTCCATCTCAGAGGATTCTATATTTGGGCATGATTCTGGACTTAGACTTTTTGGGCTTTTCTATCGCCCAAAAGAGTGGAATCTTACCTACAGACAGTACAAGAGTTCATGTATTGGGGGTCCTGCTCAGCCCTTCAGTGGCCGAGTCTGCTAGGAACTCTTCTGTGGAAACGTTTGTCAAGCTGGGCAGACTGCACATGCATCCTCTACAATTTTACTTGAAGGTCCTGTGGTCCAGGAAGACACAGGAAGAATCGTTCATTTTCCCTATCTCCGAAGAGATAAAGTTGGATCTCCGATGGAGGTTGTCTGAGGACAGGCTACTGGTAGGAAAATCCCTTCAACTAAAGAACCCAGACCTGAGATTGTATTCCGATGCATTGGACCTAGGATGGGGAGCCATCTTGGAGTCTCAAAAGACATAGGGACTCTGGTCGGTGGACCAAAGAGCCCTGCACATCAATGTGAAGGAACTGTTGGCGTCCCCTGCACATCAGCGTGAATGAACTGTTGGCGTCCCCTGCACATCAGCGTGAATGAACTGTTGGCGATCTTCCTCGGTCTGCAACACTTTGCTCGACAGGTGTCAGGAAGGATAGTGGCAGTATTTGCAGACAACGCGACAGCCCTGGTGTACATCCGCAAGTAAGGAGGCATGCATTCCTTCACTCTTTATCAGAAGGAGAGAGAGCTCCTGATGTAGGCGGAACAGCAAAGAGAAATGATTCTTACTTGCTTTGTTCAGGACAGAATGAATGTCATAGCAGACGAATTCAGCAGACAGAACCAAGTGTTCTCAACAGAATGGACACTAGAGCTCCAGGTGTGCAAGGATCTGTGGAATCTTTGGATGGAAACAGCCAACAAAATAGATCTGTTTGCAACAGCAAAGAACCATCGTCTGCCAATCTTCTGTTTACCAGTTCTGGAGCCTCATACATGGGCAACAGACGCTATGTTTCAAGATTGGTTTGGGCTGGACCTGTATGCTCTCCCGGTGTTCGCAATGGTTCGGGAAGTGATCAAGAAGTTTGAGTCATCAAAATGTCTCCATGACTCCATTCTGGCTGAGGAAGGAGTGGTTCCCGAACCTTCTTTGTCTAATTGTGGACTTTCCAAGACTTCTCCCTCAGAAGAGGTCACTACTCAAACAGCCTCACTTGTACAGGTTCCATCAGTAATTGTCTGCTCTGTCTCTGACAGGATTTTGACTGTCGAGCGACTGGTTAGAGTGAAATGCTTTTCAAGACAAGCTGCAGAAGCCATTGCTAAATGTTGCAGACTGTCTACTGCCAAGCTTTACTAGTTGAAGTGGTCAGTTTTCAGAAACTGGTTTAGAAGACATAACGTCTCTTCTTCTCAAACTAATATTGTACAGATAGCAGATTTTCTACTATTCTTAAATCCTCAAGGAAATTATCGTCCAGTACTATTTAAGAGTACAGAGATATGCTAAAGTCTGTTCAAGCATAGAGGTATAGATGTAGGGCACAACAAAGACATTAGTGATCTTATTAGATCCATGGATACTTCCAAGACAGAAAAGTCTAGAGCAGTCTCCTGGAAACTGGATGTAGTCCTGAAGTGGCTGTCAGGGGACTCTTACGAACCCCTACGCTCAATTTTGCTAAGGAACCTCACTAAGAAGACCCTTTTCCTGATAACTCTGGCTACAGCCAAAAGGATCAGGGAATTGCAGGCTATAGACAAAAGAGTAGGCTTTTCACAAGGTAATGCAGTCTGCTCTCTGTCCTTGGGCTTTCTGGCAAAGAACGAGGATGTGAACAAACCTTGGCCACATTCTTTTACCATTAGGAATCTAATGGATATCATCTGACCAGAGGAGGAGGAGCATCTTCTTTGTCCAGGCACAATATGTCCTTAGAAGCTATTATGAACTCTACATTCTGGAAATGTAGATAAGTTTGTTCTGTGCAGTATCTTAAAGAGATAGAAACCGTTTATGAGAATTGCTCAATGTCGGGTCTGTTGTCGGTGGCTGGCATGGTGTTTGGGGAGGAAGCATAAGGGCTAACTGTTCCTTTACCGTCCTCTGTTGTCTTGGTTATTGGTTTTGAGTTTTGGGAAGCCTGGGGGGTACTTGTTACCCAGAGTACTCACCTCTACCTCGGTTAGATGCTCTTCCGCCGCCTCTTTGGTGGAAGGCGCCTCTAGCTCTGCTACCCCTACCAAACCTGTTGAAGGGCTGAAAGGATTGACTTTCAAAGACCGGGTTGAAGGCAGGGGAGACAGCGTAGGAGGTCGAAGCCTGTGCCTGCTGAGGTTGCGTCAGCAACACAAACTGTTGTTGTGGCTGCGCCTTAGAGATGGACGGTTGTGGTACTTGTGATACCGGAACCGCCTGCACTACTGTTTGTTGCTGAGAAGCCTGGAAAGGCTGGAATTTCCTAGGCTTCTTCTTTTTCTGACTTGATGTGGCCGATTCCAACTTCCGTTTGCTGATCAATCCCCAGCGAACCATCAGGCTCTGATTAAGCCTGGTTGCCTCGCAGTGAACTAAGTTCACTACTGATTCCGGGAAGAGATCAACGCCCCAAGTGGATGAGGCTAAGAGCTTATTAGGCTCATGTCGGATAGTAGCGTCTGCCAGGACATGTTTCCTGCAATTCCGCCTAGCTATGATGAAATCATATAAGTCACATTGCATTGAATACAATTGTGACTTCGCTATGATTTTGAATAGCGGCTCTTCTCCGTAGATCAGAGCCGATACCTCCGTCATAACTAGTGTATTGAGGGATCTGCACAATCTCATCCTGGCGTCGAATTCAGCCTGGATGAGACTGTCTGAAAGCCTGGGTAATCTCTCACTGAACTGAGAGATAGCGCAGTCCGGTTTTAGCTCTCCTACCGAGAAGGTGGCTGGAAGATCTAACCAGAGATCGTCTGTTCCGGGGAGTAGGAGAGATGTTGGTTCTGTCTCCCAGAGCTGTGGCATTGGCTCATCCTTCATTGCAGCCTGTAAGGTGAGCTCCGCTACCTTCGATGTGAACGGGATGGGGGTCTCCACGTCCACGGTGAAGATCGTGAAGGCACTCTTAAAAGCTTGAACCCTGGTGTTGACGCATTGCCACTCCTCCAGGTTCCTTAGCCATTCACGCTGAGCTTGATCCCGAGAAAGGATTACGGTCTCCTTCGGGATTTTGTCTTCCCTCCTCATCGCTGCTTCCGTAAGGCGGGCATAGCCAGTGAAGGGGGGCTGTAATCCTTCCGGATGAAACTCAAGTCCTCAAGCCTTTGAGTTCCGCAGCCCTCCAACGTCAGCATGCCGTCTATAAAGGGAGCGTGGGGAGCAATCCTCCAGGGATTATTTGCTGTAAAGGTAGGGAGGGTATGCGAGTCCGGCATGGTTTGAACTACCTTGCCGGGCTGTGTAAGACCTGTAGCAGGATTCTCTCGGAGATCTGCAATGAGGTTCTCCTGAGTGACTAGTCTCTCCGAGATGGCACGGATCGACTGGCCTGACTCCTCTAAAGAAGACGAGATCTGGGTAAACATCTCTTGGAACTTATTCTGTACTAAGTTCCGACCAGACTGTCCATCTGCTGCATAATATTGGCCGAAATGTTTGCAGAGAAGGTGTCTGGGTCGAAAGAAGGTTCTACCTTTTCTCTTGGAATCCTATGTCTGGTTCCTTTAGAAGTCGAAGGCTCAGGGTCGGAGAAGAGCTGAGCCTTGTCCCTAGAAGACTTAGACTTGGAACCTTTCAAGTAAGAAGTCGATTTAGCCTTGTCCACTCCGGGATGGTGAGCCGAAGGTTTATGGGCAAGGCTAGAACCTGACTTCTTCGACAGCGTCTTTTGAAGCGATTTAAAGTCACGCTTACCTTTGACTTTAGGGATCGCTAGGGCGGACTTCGGTCTGACCGACTGAATCTCCCCAGTGAATCCCTGGAAGGAAGTAGATGAAGTAGGGGAAGAAGCTCTAGATGGGCTCAAGGGGAGACCTTGAGCCCCTACTAAACCTGCCTTACTTACATCCTTACCTGTTCCGTCTACTGTCATAGGCTCGAGGTTAATGTCCAGTGCTGCTACTTCTTGCAGAACCTCTTGAGTTGACGGCTCCTCCGAGGCTAGCGCAACTTGCTCCTGGATGGTGGTAATCAAAGGAGCCACCGCCTCCGGGTCCACATAGGAGGCGCTCTTCCCGCCGGGGAAGATGAGGGTGGCCATCTCCTTTGACAGAATGTAGGGTTGACCCTTGGTGACATTCCGTCCAAACCCACCAACCCAGGCCTTCAAGGTGGACAGAGCGGAGTCCCAAATCGCCTGGACACCCTGAAAGAGAGGGTTAGTATTAACACTTAAGAATACTTAAGGTTAATTTACGATATACAATGATTGATATATCACGAAACATATTGGTCATTGGAGTAATCATGTGAAGGTTTAGTATCCGGAGCATTACTTACCCCGGAGGAGACCTGATCCACGAACTCATAGCAGATCGTGCAGCTCTCATGGTGCCAGACCAACGACTCGTTGTACCAGATCGCACAGGTAGCGTGGGTCCGGCAAACCTCGTGCCCACAGGGGTCTTGCAGTACGGCATTACAGCCTGACTCCATACAGATGGTGACCTGTAAGTGAAATGATACATGAGTATCAACACTAACATCCTGGACTAAGTCCGTGATGTGATATATCATAACACTGGAATGCTCCGGAGTTAAAAGATAATAAGGACTAGTCTCTACCTGCTCTTCTGCCGTGTAATGTGGTGAGTCGTCCGACAGGATCGGTAGAACAGCTTGAATCAGTGTGTCTTTGGCGTTGCTGGAGGACAAGAGATCACTGAAACAGGAGTAACACCTAACCCATACGCCGGAGCGAGGAGTACTTGGGACGGCGGGTGAGGAGCAGGAGGGGACCAATAATAAATGGCGGGGTTGACAACCCCGCCGTCAAAATCTTAAAATTAGAATAAGCAGGTGGTGAAACCCGGGTAGGTAGCGGGGTCTCCGCCAACTTAAACTAAGATAATGGATGTTAAGAATAAACGTAAACATGCATAAAACTAAACTGAAATGATGCCGGAGCCTGCCTGAAGTCACTGGCCCTGGGACCTGGCTGTGCCGGGGCCCTGACCCGCCGGAGCGGGAGGCTGGTGACTTGGGGTAGGGGAGCGCGGCCTGAGATCCGAGGAGATCTGAGCATAGCCGAGCCTGGTGGCTCCCCCTGGTACCCTATGGGGAGAGCGGTATGGAGCCGAGTGGGCGTCGAGTGTCCCCCAGCTAACTCCCGTATCCCCCTGCGTGGGGAGGAGGAAGGGAGGGAGCTCGGATCGGTTGCCTGGGACAACGTGAACGAGCGTATCTCCCCCCTGGAGGGGGAAGAGAGCATGGGGGACCGACGCTGGGTGGCTCATAGTGGTCGCCTGGAACCTTCTCGGTCGTGGGATGAGCCACGTGGAGAGAAAGGCCATGCGATTCGAGGTGGCCTAGGCCAGTCAGAACCGTCTCGATAAGCATGAATACAAAATAACATCCTAACCAAACACGGGGGAGAAGGAGAGAAACATGATGAAGAAGAGAAAGAGGTGTCCTGGAGAAGCTGGACCGTACCAACCGAGAAGGAAGGATGAACCTAGCGACTCTTAGAAGCTAGCCTATGCTGATACGTAGAAACGTAGGGCGGTGACCAGGGTGGCTCAGGACATGAGATAAAGGACCAGAGTCCTTAAGGAAGCCTATCGTAGAGACCTGACAACTATAAGAACATGCATTCATGCACTCTGAGCTGAAGGAAACGACATAGGCTACGACCCTAGAGTGAACTCGTAAACAACCCCCGTGTAAGTATATTACGTAAATGACACGTCAATAATGCATCATCAAAAGAACAATAATGTACTGCTAAAATATTCGAGCACAAATGGTATAGAGGACCGAGAGTAGCACGAAACAATGGAACACGTGGGAGTGCGGGAACAATGCTGTCTGGGACGCTGTCTATAACAACCTAAATAAATCAGTTAAACAGGTCCATGGCAGTCGTAAGTGTTATAAAACATTAATAGCAGTACTTAACTTGGATGCATAAGAATCTTGACGTTGCATGGTGAAGATAAAGAAATTCCAGAACGAACACAACACAGAGCAGAAAAAATATGTGCGGTGTGGATCATGCTAACGAAAGGAATGACGTGAGAGGCGCTAGCCGTAACGGTAGCGAGGAGTGGGCCATAGGTCGGCTCCTCTTTAGTAGAGGGATTTTGAAGAAGGATGAATCTAAATGGCAAAGGACCCCTGGTAGTGGTTTCACTCGCCCCAGAAACCATACTGACACCTTTAAATAAGGTGAGCGAGCCAGAATATTCTGGCATTTCCATATTAGCTTTTTTCTCTGGTATGTTAGCAATAATTTACCTTAGAAATGTGTGCTAAAGGGACATTTCACGTAGCGACATGGGCCCTTACCCAGAAATAGATTTTTCCTTCGTCAAAATCCCTTTTATGGTGTAGGTGTGTTCGTTGAGTTTTATCTGGTCTAAGCCCAGGGCAAGGGCATCAATAAATAACTTTCACCCTCATCGGTGAACCTTCATGACTGAGAAGTTATTTCCCACTAAAGTAGGGGCAATCATTGGCCAAAACTGCCACGCCTTTTACAGTTTAAAAGAGTGACGAACAGAGGCAGTATTCATCTGCAACGCTCTCTTACCAGGTAAGGTACAATAAAGGGATTTTGACGTAAGGAAAAATCTATTTCCTGGCGGCGATTGGCTCGTGTCGCCAGCGAAATGATCCTTTAATCTATTATTTCTAGGGTAAATGTACTAACACATACCAGAGAATAAATAAATAAAGAAAAAGGTCAGTACAACTGACTCGCTCACCCTCCAAGAGGGTGTCGGTATGAACACTATGGCGAGTGAGACCACTACCACGAGCCGCTTGCCAATAGAAATCTCCCACTACAAAATCCCCACAAGAGGGGAGCTGACCCACAGAGTGGGCAGCAACTACTACTACTCCATCCCATGCTGCCGACTGCTGCGCCTCTGGTGGCCATCCTGAAGTTAGCAGACAATCTTGAGCGATGGGATGGGTAGGGCGGGATTTCGCTGGCGACACGAGCCAATCGCCAGAAATAGATTTTTCCTTACGTCAAAATCCCTTTTCTGGGCTCAGCTCGTGTCGCTGCGCGAAAATCGTACCAGAGAAATAGCACAAGATTGTAAAGAAAATTCAATTAAACAAAAAGGGTCTCAAATAAAAGATAACATAAAAAGAAGGAATATAATTGCTAAAAATATACATATACACAATGATACAAAATTAGAAATATTACTTAAATTAAACTTAAAGCTAATAATATTTCTTAAAATTAACTTAATTTTTACATATATACAGGGCTTACATGGAATATATGTTAAAAGCAGTATCTGTGTATGATATGTACAAAGAACTCAAAAGCAATTATAACAATAACTTGAACAGAACAAACTTCAATAATAATAATATATGAAGGGAATGTATATGACTTAATATACAAAAACCCATAACCATTGTAAATAAGATGTATCCCCTAGCATAAAAATAAGGGGATCACATCAGAGATCAATACATACAATCGATTGTGAGTGCCCCTAGCAAAAAATAAGGGACACCCACCATATCACCATAAGAGCAGCTAAGACCCAAGGTAAACGTAGATGAACATGCCAGGCATAGACGAACTGTTGGGTGAGACAGGTAGAAAGGAGGACTGGATCTTCTACTAAAGATTAAGCAGAGTCGGGGGAAACTATGTTACCCGCCGCAACTGCTGAAAATTTCAGAGCTTCCAAGGACTTTAAGTAATGACGCTTAAATACTGTCGGCGATTTCCATCCAGTATATTTTTTCAACTCATCGAAATTCATATGTTGGAAATAGTTAATTGAGGTGGCTACTGCCCTGACATCATGTGCTTTGGGAAAGAGTCAGGATTGGCTTGCTTAATAAAGTACAGGATCTGCTGCCTGATGCCTTTAATAGATAAAGTACCACCTTTTTCTCTCTTAAAGAGAGGACCCGATGAGGATGAGGAGTCCTGGACAGAAAGTGGCTCGTAAGGTCGATACTGGGCAAAGAGATATATTTCTTGTGGAAGGGTACAACCTTCCATGGTTCCCACCTCATCAAAGGATCTTCATTCTTTGCTATAAAACTACGTTCCGGAGAAAGTAGCACTTCCCCTGTGGGAAGAAAATGAATATGATCCGGATCTCTGGATAATGCCGACAGTTCTGAAATTCTAGCTCCTGAGGCCAAGCTTAATAAAAATAGAGTTTTTCTAAGAGCATTATAAATGAACATGTGTCATTATCAGTTTCGGAAGCCAGCTTTAGAACATCATTTAAGAACCATGATACTGACGTAGGCCTTACAGAAGGTCTAAGTCTAGCCCAAGCCTTGGGAATAGACGAGAAGTAGGAGTCTGTCAAGTCTATGTTGAAACCAAATTGAAAAATCTTTTTCAAGGCTGACTTGTTTGTCGTAATGGTGCTAGCTGCTAAGCCTTTTTCAATAAAGATCTGAAAAAGGATATAGCTGAATTGATTGTCATGATTCTAATATCTGATTCTCTCAGGAAGGTTGCTAACTTTTTGACAGCAGCATCATACTGTCTCAAAGTTGAATCTCTTTTATCAGATTCCAAGAAGAGAAATATTTTGAGGGTCAATATTCGCATCTCTTTTCGCTGCAAACTTCATGAAATCCATAAAGTTAGGGTTTGAGAATTCCTGAGGAAGCGAACACAGTCTTCGTTTGCACTGACTGGGAGAGCCTGGGACTGGGAATTCGAAGAGGGCGAAGACCCAGTTCCAGAATTAGAGGGTACCAATTGCTCTTCGGCCAGTCTGGGGCTACTAGAGCCACTTGACCCTTGAATGTCCTGAGTTTGTTCAGTACCTTCATGAGAAGATTCACTGGAGGAAAGACATAAATCTTCTCCCAGTTGTTCCAGTTCTAGGGCCAGGGCGTCCGTGGCATAGGCCAGAGGGTCCAGGTTGGGGGCCACATAACATGGGAGTTTGTGGTTCGCTTGGGATGCGAAGAGATCCACTTGTAGGCCTGGAACTCTCTGAAGAATCCATTGGAACGAACTGCTGTCCAGTGACCCATTCCGACTCTAGAGGTACTGATCGGGATAGAGCATCTGCTATGACGTTTCTCACTCCAGCTATATGGGTGGAGGAGAGGTGCCAACTGAACTTGTCCGCCAGGGAGAAGATGGCTACCATGACATGATTTAGATGACGTGATTTGGAGCCTCCCCTGTTTTATACAATGGACTACCACTGCGCTGTCTAAGACTAGCTTTATGTGGGAGTACTTTGGCGGACGTAACCTTTTTAGAGTCAAGAACACTGCCATTGCTTCCAGTACGTTTATATGGAACTGACGGAACTGAGGTGACCAAGTTCCCTGAACTTTCTTGAACTGAGAATATCCTCCCCAACCGCTTAACGAAGCGTCTGTGTGGATGGTAATCCCGGAGGAGGAAACTGAAGGGGCACTGATATCGATAAGTTCTTGACTTTGCCCACGGGCGTAGTCGATTCCGTAGAATCTGAGGGACTGAGGATAATTTGTCCCTGGACCTGACATTTGCTCTGCGTGAGCGCCAGATTCTGGTTAGGTCTTTCAGTTTGGCTTTCATCAAGATGTTTGTCACTGATGCAAACTGGAGTGAACCCAGGATCCTTTTCCTGGGTTTTCTCGACGCAAGTTTGTGACTCAGAAATTGCTTTACTGACTTCGCTATTTCTTTCCTCTTGGCTGATGGGATCGACAGAGTATGGGAGGATAGATTCCATTGAATGCCAGCCACTGAAAGTTTGACTCTGGAGTTAGTCTTGACTTGGTCCTGTTTATCTTGAAGCCTAGATTATTCCAGGAACTGAATCACTTTCAGTGTTGCTTTGTGGCATTCCTCGACTGTTGAGCCCATATTAACCAATCGTCGAGATACGCTACTACCATAACCCCTTGCGATCTTAGTTGTTGAACTACCACTTCCGCCAACTTCGTGAACACCCTGGGTGCTACGTTGAGCCCGAAAGGAACTACCTTGAAGGAGAATGTCTGATCTCCTATCTTGAAGCCCAGATACGGACGGAAGTGTCTTGCAATAGGGATATGATAGTAAGCGTCTGTAAGATCGATAGAGGTGGTGACGGCCCCACGGGGAAGTAAGGTCCGTACCTGCGAGATCGTGAGCATCTTGAACTTGTCGCAGCGAATGGCTAAGTTTAAGCGGGACAAGTCTAAGATTACCCTTCTTTTTTGTGAGCCTTTCTTTGGAACGCTGAACAAGCGTCTTGAAACTTTAATCTGTTGACTCTCGCTATAGCTCCTTTCTGAAGGAGGTCCTCCGCATACTCCGTCAATTCTTTGGATGGAAGTTGGCGGAAAGGTCTGGATGGGGGCGGGTTCGCTACCCAACTCCAACCCAGGCCTTTTGACACAATGCTTTGCGCCCACTTGCTGAAATTCCACCGGTGGCGGAAGTGAAACAGCCTCCCTCCTACCTGAAAGTCCTCATTGGTGTTGGTAGCCTCCTCGGCCTCCCCTGAAATGCTTTCCTCTATTAAAGGACCCTCCCGATCCTCTCTGACGAAAGGATCGCTTACCTCTGCCTCCCCTACCCGAGCGGTCATACTTCTGGGAAGCCTGACCCTCGAAGACTTGATTGAAGGCTGGAGAGAGAGCGTAAGAGGTGGAGGGTTGAGGCTGGGGGGAAATGACATAAATTGGCTGCGATTGAGCCTTGGAGGTAGAAGGTTGGGCTGCTTGCACCAACGGGACAGCTGGAACCGGCTGAGTAAAGCGTGGCTGTTTCTTCTGGTAAGGCTGGAAACGTCTGGGTTTCTTCTGAGCCTTACCTGCTGACCACTTGATCTTGGCGTCTCTTGGCCGTAAGACCCCAACGATCTTTAAGGCTTTGGTTTAGCCTTGTAGCCTCTGCCTGGACCTCCTTCACCATCGCATCTGGGAAGAGGTCTGCTCCCCAGATGTTCGATGCAAGCAACTTATTCGGTTCATGCCGAATCGTTGCTTCTTGGAGGACATGTTTCCTACAGTTTGTTCTAGCCGTGGCGAACTCGAACATATCAGACTGCACCGTTTGAGTCAGAGACTTGGTGAGAAGCTTAAAAAGTGGCTCAGAACCATAGGAAATGGTAGCCACCTTCGGTCATGGCCATGGTATTGATAGACCTGGCCAACCTAGACTTGGCATCAAATTCTGCCTGAATGAGGCTATCCGGAAGTCTAGGTAGCATTCTCACACCAAACTGCTCCATAGCACAGTCTGGTTGAGTTTGCCCGCAGAAAAAGTGTTGGGCAGATCTTCCCACAACTCACCGGCTGAGGGAAGTAAAGGAGGACGTAGGGTCCGCTTCTTTCAGCTGAGGCAACGAATCCCCCTTCTGGGCTGCTGGAATGGTAGTCGTAGCAATCTTTGTCAAGAAAGGGAGCGGGGTACTCTCTTCCATTGTAAAGATTGTGAAAGGACTCTTAAATGGCTGTATTTTCGTGTTCGAACAGTCCATGTCCTCTAGACACCTGAGCCATTCTCTTTGAGCCTGGTCTCGTGAATAGAGACTGTCTCTTTCGGTACCTTATCGTCTCGAGTCATGGCAGAGGCGGTGAGCCTGGCGTAGCCGATGAACGGAGGCTGAAGGTCTTCCGGGTAGAACTCGGAAGTCTTCAATCCTCCGAGTTCCACATTCCGGGATAGAAATAAGCCCGTCCTGGAAGGGGGCGTATGACGCTACTCTCCAAGGATTGTTCATAGTGAACGGAGGTAGAGAGTCATACGGAGGCAATTGCGCTCCCCCTGTGCTGAAAGGAGGGGGAGAAGCTAGCGGAGCTTGGCTCAGTCCGGCTATAATGTTGTCCTGGGAGCTGATCCTATCAGACAACCGGGAGAACATCTGTTCCATACTGGTTTTCAGAGACCCCACCAGATCGCCCACTTGTTGCAACAGGCCAGCGTTGGAATCCAAAGCCGGAGCTGCTGCGGAGGTGGACGGGTGGCTCTGAACCGGAACCAAAGGTAGTGGAACGGTTGACTCCGCTGGAGTGTGTGATCTCTCCCTGGAGGATCTACTCCTAGAGGATTTGGAGCCAGACCAGAAGCTTTAGACCTCTCTGCTCCGGGTTCTAGCCGGAGACTTACGAGATGATGATGACGCCGACGCTGTCTTTTTAGACGACGACGACGTCTTAGTCAAGGTTTTTACTGCTTGTCCTTTGACCTTAGGTCTAACGGAAGCATCAGGAGAAGTATACAGTTCTGTACCTGTAAAGCCTTGGAAGGATGGAGAGGTTGCAGGGGTAGAAGATCCAGTGGCACCCAAGGGCATCCCTTGGGCGTCCAACGTACCTACCTCGACCAACAGGTCGTCTACACCTACCATGGGTTCGATATTAAGATCCAATGTCGCGACTTCCGAGGAGATGTCCTGGCCTGGATCCGTCAACGAGGCAGCGAGCTGTTGTTGAATGAACGCAATAGTCGGGGCCGCCTCTGCTGGGTCGACGTAGCCCGTTGACTTGCCTCCGGGGAAGATCAGGACCGCCAACCTCTTCTCAAGAATGTAGGGCATACCCTTGGCGGCGTTCTTCCCAAAACCGCCGACCCAGGCCCGCAGGGTTGCCAGTGCGGTGTCCTTCACAGCCGGAGCCTGGAAGAGAGGGTATTTATTAGATTTTAAGATTAAACTTAAAACTAAAACAAACTAAATTAAAAGCTTAACTTAAAATTATAGGGGATGCGAAATCCCCTGTATTTTATCTTAAGTTTAAGAAAGATTTGAATTTTGTAAAACTTAAGAACTATAACGAGTAGGGGACTGGCTAACGGAGTTGGGAAATACTTACCCGTCTAATAGCTGGCTCACCAGATCATAACAGATGGTGCATGTTCTCGTGATACCAGACCTGGAGGTCCCCGTGCGGAGTCGCGCATGGAGCATGGGACCGGCAAACTTCATGTCCACAGGGGTCTTGAAGCGTGGCAGCGCATCCCGGATGCTCACAGTTGGTGTCTGTAAGTGAAAAGACACATGAGCATCTTAAAGGCTATCACTTACAGGCTAAAGGACAGAAGAACTCCGCTGCATGCCGGAGCTCGGAAAAATTTTGGGCATAACCCCTCCCTTAACGCCTGAATAGGCTATAACCCCGGAGAGATCCGGTGAGGCAGACAAGGGAGGGGGGATGGTTTAAGGTAGCTTAAGATAAACTTACTAGTTTAACATAACTGATTCTTAAACCTATAAAATTCGAACGTACCGGACTAAGTCCAGTGCGTGGCGGAGCGTGTCGCGACTTCAGCGCGACGGAGGGGTTAGTAGAGACCAACTGTATGCCTCGGTCCACCCTGCGGGGTGGACTAGCACCTTTCCACTTGGATGCCGGAGCTCCGGTAGAAAAGGAGCCCCAGTAAGGTGGGAAAGGGCGAGAGGGCACACAGACTCGCGCAAGCAACGGAGCGACGGAAGAAAGAACGAGAGGGGGGAAAGGCCAGTCCCCCCCCCTGCTAGCCATCGCCGGGGGACCGAGAAGCTGGAGAGGTCGAGTCCAGTCTGGGTCTGTCCCGTCCCTCTACTCCCTCCGCCTGGGGGGAGAGGGAGGCAGGCTCGGGTATGCGGAGCGAGCGTGGGCAGACCAACCCTCCCGGCCCCCCGGGCCCTATGGAAGAGCGGGAGGAGGAAGATGACTGGACAGGTGTCTGGCTGCTCCGTGATCACGTAGTGACCACGGGGCGGTAACCACAAAACAATGAAACGATAAGGCCTAGAATACACAACCGGCTGATCAGAGAGAAGCTATAAGGAAGCAACCGAACTGAAGAGCGGTAGCGCATGGGCCCTACGGGCCATAACCTAGGCTAGATGAAGCCAGACGCCTACACTAACAAAAACAGTCATAAATTAAAAATAAAACATGAAAGAAAGAAAACAAAATAGTAGGAGAAACAATCCAGGAGTGTACGACTAACCCGAAAGAAAGTCTACCACTCAAAGCTAGCCGGGGCCGATACTAAGAGCTGTGGCTAGGGTCTGGATAGAAGGAGCCTACGTAAGGTAAAAAGACATGCATGCATGACATAAACCGCGTAGACTGTACCCTAAAACAAATAGGATGACTAAAAATAGAGCGTACTAAAGTAAGGGAAGGTTCTGGGTATGGAAGACCAAGAACGAACCCGCCCAACGAGGGGCAGAACCATGCTGCCATGCTTCGACTAGAGTTCGATATTTTACCTAAAAAAAAACGGCAAATACTGGCTCAAGGACGGAAAAAACCAGATAGCAATAACTTGAGTACTTAACTTAGCTGCTGCGATGGCTGCACGCTCCATGATAAGTAAATCCAAAAATAAGGGCACAAAAACACAGAGCAAAAAAGGGCACGTGTATACAGTGTGCGCTAACTGAAAAGGATGGCCACCAGAGGCGCAGCAGTCGGCAGCATGGGATGGAGTAGTAGTAGTTGCTGCCCACTCTGTGGGTCGGCTCCCCTCTTGTGGGGATTTTGTAGTGGGAGATTTCTATTGGCAAGCGGCTCGTGGCAGTGGTCTCACTCGCCATAGTGTTCATACCGACACCCTCTTGGAGGGTGAGCGAGTCAGTTGTACTGACCTTTTTCTTTATTTATTTATTCTCTGGTATGTGTTAGTACATTTACCCTAGAAATAATAGATTAAAGGATATTTCGCGCAGCGACACGAGCTGAGCCCAGAAAGTATTTGATAAATACTTGCAGTGTTCCTATATTGAGTCATTACTATACATATAATGTTTTTGGTGTAGTTCATGTCCATGATTCCCACCTCCATATGAATGGAATCAGCTATAGGTGATTACTTGGTAAGTTACATGTGAAAAAAGGGATTTTGACGTAGGAAAAATCTATTTCTGGGCGAGGAAGCTTAGATTTTACACATACTTACCAAGTATGTATTATCTGATTAAAGCCCTTCCATCCTCCCCACAGATGGAATGGCAGGCCAAACAAATTAGTTCTCTCTGCAGTTTTGTACCTATCAGTCCCAAAAGTGGGTGGGTCCTACACTAGTAATGGTGGCTCCACCATAAAATTTGTAATATTTGACTGCCGCGGTAGTGAGCTTTCGGTTGTGGGTAACTTGGTAAGCATGCGTAAAATCTAATTTTATTATAAAAATGTTATTTTACCTAACTATACAAACCTGAGATCTTTTACATAGAGGCCCACCTCATGCCACCCCTCAGTCTGTTCCTGGGCCTAAAGCAAAGTGGAATGTTTACGTCCAGTCGGGCGGGACTCCCAACTATCGGGCAAGGAGTTACTGCCTAACTACCTTGTTATTCTTTTATGACTGATTTCCAGCCTACGCTGAAAGTAATTCCTTATTTAAAGGACCTCAGATTTGTATAGTTAGGAAAAATACAATTTACTTTAAAAAATTGTGATATTGACAGCATTGTTAAAATATTTTGTCTGTAATAACAGGCTACCAAATTCCATTCACACGTCATAAAGTTTCACTACAAAAAGATTAATGAGATTGTTATGGGCTTTTCCTTTTTTATGAAGTCTCCTATCTTTGTACAGGTCACAGAATTTGAACACTTGGACTCCCATTGACATTCACAGAAAAAGGAAATGAATTAAAGGAAAAATTTTCACATGTATCACATACCAAGTTCAGACCAAGTCTTTATGTTTTATTTATACAGTTGAAAAGTAGCTGGTATAAGTGTATATAAAAAATGTAATAATGGTCCACAAATGAATACTGTGTGATAATACTGCAGTATGCTTTACCTGAAATGCTGAGTTCATGTACATCTTGTGACTGTTGACCTTCAATTTCCAAGACTATGTCCTCACTCATATGCACACCTGATTCTTCAGTTTCCAACATAATTTTTGAAATTAAAATGGTCAGTTTTTCTAGCATGATGGTTTTACATAAAAGCAAAAAATTGGCAATCATTGATCATTATGCTATTTACCTACTTCAGATATTGTTAGTCACTGCAGTATTAGATATAAAGCATGAATGCTGTACACTGTCAAGCTCAGTACTACTGCACTCTTTGCTTTGTGACCTAATCACATACTCATTGTTGTGGTGTAAGGAAAAGTAGTCACTGATATGTATGGGGAGGACCTTATCATGTATATTGTCCCTAATCAAACCTGTTATGTATTGTCTGGTTAATGCTGTTCCATCAGAACAGTCTAATGTTAACTTGTGTATAATTGTAAGGGGTTATATAAGTCTTATAAAAATGACAGTTTTATCAGGTGCATAAGTACATTCTTGACTGACTTATTTCATGGTATATTGTCCACAATTATGTAATTTTTAGTGTCAAGTCATAACTACAGTTGTGATGTAAATCTTATGACTTAATAAATTATAATACAAGGATGGTATTTACAATTTGTTTATGGAAGAAATAAAACTTTTTGGAATACAACATTTATTTTTTGTACTTCATGAAAGGCTCAGCATCATATTCCATTAGCAAGCATGCACATTCTCTCTCTCTCTCTCTCTCTCTCTCTCTCTCTCCCCGCCTCTCTTTCTCCTCTCGTCTCTCTCTCTCTCTCTCTCTCTCTCTCAACTACACACAAACTAACCCTGTTAAGCTTGTTTATTTTGGATTTGAAAAATTTACAAACTAACTCTTTTAAGCTTGTTTATTTTAGATTTGAACAATTTACCTTTTATTTAGAGTAAATGGTAATAGGATTCTTGGAACAGAAAAAAAATATTATCTTTGTGTTGGGACTGGAAGAAGCCAAATCTAAAACCTATATTTTTAAAATAATTTTGGGAAATACTTTGGAAAATTATTACCACTTTGTTCTTTTTATCACCCAATGAATTTGTTAATTTTATCACCCAATGAATTAATAGAGAACTTTCTTTATCCTTTATGCAAAGTATTTCCTTGTATTTCATTGAGCTATAATCAACATCTGAAGGTTTATTTTGAATCTGTATGCTTGTATTTTGTTATTTATAAAAGTACTCAACAAATGTCAGGTGTGGTTAGGATGTTACTGATAGAGAAAGTGATATTGACATGTGTGAGCTTATCAGTGGCTTTGATATAATAGTACAATCCATGAAAACAATTTGATAGTCCGTAACATTTTTATATTTACAAGAATCAATATCCCAATAAAATGCCAGTGAACTCATTTTTACCGAAAACAGCTGATCATATTTAATTTAATATGAATCATAAATGATTGAGTTGTTAATGCTTTACATTTTTAGTGACCAAATGTACAACTTTATTTCGAACTACCTAACATACCTGTCTCCCCTTGAAGGAATAATTCCATAATGAGAAACATTTCAGGTTTTGGGCATTTCATACATGAGTCATGATCACAAAGGAAGATTAACTGTATCCAAGCAGTAGTTGCTCTTGGAGCTTCTGGGAAGACCTGAATTGGTGAACCCTGATCTAAAGTTCACCACATTTTCAATGTCAAGGGCATTAATTATAAATAGCAAAAATGTTTTGGATATGTTACAGTCAAATCCTTCATTGTTATGAGCTGAAAGATATTAGAGGCAGCCCCTGGTTATCGGCGATCTGGTTTTATGGCACTTGTCTGGTGCCAAAAATCACCTGGTGCCGATAATAGAGTATTGGTGTAGATACATACCTAACAGGGGTGCCATTAACCAATCCAACTAATACACCTCTTAGTTGTGTCTATGTTTTAGTGCATTTACTGTCTTAAACGGTAAAGATAAAAAAGTTCAATT